>NC_133650.1:187772332-188140226 GCF_009905375.1 Apium graveolens
ATATTATGCATGGAAGAGGACTTCCAATATTTTGAAAAGTATATATGTATATATACTGAATATTTTGCGACTTCATCGCATTAAGATATCAAACTTGGTTCATTTCTTTTGACCAAAACTTTCATGAGTATTATGAGTAGGCTCATATATTGTAAATCATTATACATATTATTTTGGTGGGCTTGCTGCTCACCCTTGCTTTATTTCTTCATCACACAACAACAGTTAGGAAAGATGGCCAGACTCCAGCAGACCCAGCGCAAGCGCGTGGGAAGCGTCCCGCGTCTTCCCGTTGATGTTGTAGCTGCTATAGCTGCAGAGGTAGATCTATTGTAGATCAGACCATCTACTTTTGAGAATCAATTATGTATAATTATAACTTGTGGCAGATAATGGCAATTAACTGTAAATTTATCAAGTAATCATATTGGGTTGTAATAACTTTTAAATTGTGGATTCAAAGACTTGTACTTATTTAAATTTCATCTCTGAGACTATAACGGGTTGTGGTGTGTGTTAGTATGGGGTCACAGCATGAGGTTATTTATTATTAATTAAGTGAAGTGATATTGTGGAAAGAAAGACCGTGACAACCCGGATCCCCGACCCCGGATCTGGGGGTGTTACATTATATATCACCAAGATTACACAGTAATAAGACAAGATAATAAAACAAAACCTATCAAGTCTAATATTATGCTACTTCATTACTCTATTCCAGCATCTTTGAATATCTTCATAATAGCATGGAAATGGCAATGCTTCTTTGTTCTCAAAAACCCAGTTGAATAGGCTTCCACATTCCTTTTGCATACAGTCGACGCATGTGACTGTGTTGTCACTGTCAACAGATGTTTGAATTGATTATTCGTCAGGTACATGATCATCCGTCGGGTTGCCTTGTTGATCATCCGTCGAGTAGCATTGTTGATTATCCGTCGGGTACCTATTTGGCACTTGACTTCATTTCATTTATGCAGAATTACAAGACATCATCTATGTACAATTAATCAACCTATTATGCATATCTAATTAAAGTCAACATGACTTATATGTTACTACAAAATCTAAACAAGGTGTGTGCAGAAATGTGCTACAGACTTATTTTTACATAAGCTACTCACTCGATGGATGTCAAATCCTTATCCGTCGGAACTATATAGAGTCATCCGTCGGGACAATATTTGCTTATCCGTCGAGTGCTACATTTTTCACTAAGTTAAATCTACTAAGGTGTTTTGTTAATGAAATTATCAAGTTCACACCATATCCACAACAATCTCCCCCAATTTATGTCTACTAGAATTGTAGCCATAAATTAAGAGAAACTTGATGATAACAAAACACCCTAAAAATACAAATTTAAAAGGAAGTAGATAAAACTGTAAAGTGCTTCAATTATCAAAATGTACAAAGATTTGCTCACAGTCATTTTCAAGGTGCTCCTCTAGCCTGAGCAGATTAATCTATTTCCTTGAAGGTCTGGATCTCTTTCCAAGCTTTCTGTTGTTTTCTTCTATATGATTTTGGAGATGTCTGTGGAATTCCAGTTCATCAGATTCTGAGAGATTTAGCATTTCTTGCATTTCCAAAAGAGTCTTATTGCTAGAGATGCTCAATTGGTCTTCTAATCTGAAGAATCTTCTAACTCCTTTATCATCCATGAATTCCATCAGCCAGTAGGGCCTTAGATGTACTCTACTCCCTGTGTAAGGAATATTAGAGTCTTTGGGAGTGCATCTTTAGCTCTAATACTCCTCATTTCTTCAATCTTCTTTAGAATAAGTCTTCTAGCTGTCACATTAAATCCAAAGTTCTTCTTGAAGGATGAATAAACCTTTATCATCACAGATTGGCTTTCTTGAAGGATCCTGTGAAGTGGCCACTATATCTCTTTTCCTCCCTTGTACTTGAATACTAACCTTTCAGGCAGATTCCTGTAAGCATCAATCCCTCTAACTTCTTCCAGTTCATCTAGATAGAGGTTTAAGTCTGAGAATTCCTTGATGTCACAGATGTACATGATGTCTCCCTTGTTGACTTTGGTTTGAGCTTTGGTTAGAGATTTGGATCTGAGAGTTGATGGCTTCACTTTCTTGACTGCTCTTGTCTTTGTCTTCTTTGGCTTCATGAATTGAGGTAGATTGAGTTCAGGTATTGGTAGACTATCCCAGTCTATTGGCTCATCCTTTGGAATGATAGGTTCACCATGAAAATTCTTGGATGGATCTATCTTGAATTCTTCATGTGCCACAAAGTGCATGGATGTTTAAGTTGTTGTAGATATAGACTCTTTGGGAAAATACCCTTACATCTCCTCATCACTGAAGTCCAATTTTCTCTTGATTCTTTGCTTGTACCTTGGCTTCTTTTTCTGTGGAGGTTCATTTTTCATTACTTGATCTTGAGATTCAACTATTTCAGATGGTTGTGCAGAAACTTGTTGTGTAGGTTTCACAGCTTGTCGCTTTTCCAAGATAGCAGCTTGCTCCTTCTTTTATTTGACCTTTTTAGCATCTAGAGCAGCTTGCTTCTTTTCTTGCTTCAATCTTGCCTTTTCTTCTCTCTTTGCTTCAGCAAATTGAGGGTGTCCATCCACCACACAAATATCTTTACCATTCCTGAAAACTTCAGCAATTCTTCTTTTTAATGCTGAATCAACTGGATCCTTGTAGAATGCTATGGACCTGGCCAACAGCTTCTTTTCATCAGGCTTTGTTGTCTTATACACTGTGTCCAAGGGGTTCTTTGGTGAAGATTTTGGATAGTTCACCCTTGGCTTCAAAATTAGCTTAACCTTTGGAGATTTGATGCAGGATGGTTGTCCTCTTTCCAGATTCTTCATGCTCATTTCATTAAAAGATATTTGCCTGACATGAGAGTGACGAATGGCTGATTTTTCTGGCTTCTTTACTAACCCAAATCTCTTTTGTATATCCTCATCAATTTTCTCCCAGTTGATTGGACTCAACTGCTTCTTCTCCGCTGCTTTCAGAAATATAAAATGTCCTAAATTAAGATATATATATATATATATATATATATATATGACAGTGTTTTGATTTGCAAAGTACGGAATAACAAGTTAAATATGAAACAAAACACACAGTAGTAAAAACACATGTCTTTAAAATTTTCTGGTGGATTAGAAAGTATCCACCAGAGATATATAAATATATCGAGAGAACTCTGTGAAGCTTGAATAGCTCACAACTGCTTACAAAATAAGAACAACTAAACTTATAGAGAAATGCTAAGGATACAGCTTACAAATGTTTCTCTGAGAATTTACTTGCTTAGTCTCGTTATAGTTCTAATAGCTACTCTTGGTTTATATATCACCAAGATTACACAGTAATAAGAGAAGATAATAAAACAAAACATATCAAGTCTAATACTATGCTACTTCATTACTCTATTCCAGCATCTTTGAATATCTTCATAATAGCATGGAAATGGCAATGCTTCTTTGTTCTCAAAAACCCAGTTGAATAGGCTTCCACATTCCTTTTGCATACACTCGACGCATGTGACTGTGTTGTCACTGTCAACAGATGTTTGAATTGATTATTCGTCGGGTACATGATCATCCGTCGTGTTGCCTTGTTGATCATCCGTCGAGGAGCATTGTTGATTATCCGTCGGGTAGCTATTTGGCACTTGACTTCATTTCATTTATGTAGAATTACAGGACATCATCTATGTACAATTAATCAACCTCTTCTGCATATCTAATTAAAGTCAACATGACTTATATGCTACTACAGAATCTAAACAAGGTCTATGCAGAAATGTGCAACAGACTTATTATTACATAAGCTACTCACTCGATGGATGTCAAATCCTTATCCATCGGGACTATATAGAGTCATCCGTCGGGACAATATTTGCTTATCCGTCGAGTGCTACATTTTCACTAAGTTAAATCTACTAAGGTGTTTTGTTAATGAAATCATCAAGTTCACAACATATCCACAACACGAGATTATTTGGATTGCGTGATTGGGTTGAAATGTGATTGATTGGTTGTTGGTTGTGATTTGACGTCGATTTATGTTTCGACGGGTAGGCCGATAAACAGAGGAGATGCTGCCCGATTTTTCAGAAAATTAAATTTGAAAATTCAGAGCGTATCCTGTAAATTATCGGGAATATTGGTTGAGGTATATACTTATATAATTATAAATAAATATTGTGCGAACCTACTTGAAAATTATGATAAAATATTTTAACAACCTTTCCTTGCGAGATGTCGGGTATAGGTATTTATTGAAAAAGGGTATCAAACCAAGTTCGAATATGTGGACCCTAACTGCTATGTATATTATAATCATGCATATAATTACGAGTCGGGATGTGTTATCATTCAGGTAGAAATGATAGCGAGGATATGTCAATCATAACTGGATGTCTAATATAGAGTAGTTCGGCTCTATAGGTTCTAGTCGGAAAACCGAAAGTTGACGTTGGACTAAAGATAGACTGGTGATCTTTCGACAAGCTCAGCGAGGTTCCAAGCGAAGGACCTGAGTGTTGAAGTCGGATCCAGGATAGTCTAATAGTTGGACGATTAAGCCGAGCGTCCATATCGGTTCAAGGTCAATCAGAGACATTTATAAAGCTCTACAAGACAAGTACCGCTAACCATTCTTTTCTGGTTCAGTACATATGAATAAACTGTTACTTTATTCTCATACAGGAACGGAAACACTTTAAGTTATGTATCCCTGCAGTTATAAATAATTGTTTTCAAACCTATTTTGGGGAAAAGTAACTTCAAAAGGTACGTATCTCGAATGAAAATGATTTGTGAATCAGTTTTATGTGTGTTGTTAAATGAATGGTTTTTAAAATGAGATAGGTACAAGTGTTTTAAGAACTGGATAAATGATCAGATATGGGATACATAGGGGCCAGAGTGGCCTATTGAGGTTGTGTAAGAGGCTAATTCGGTTGCGCGTATTACATAACTGATTAGTCCAATAGGTCATATACCTAGCTAGTTTCTGAGTTCCGGAACAGGTTAATGGGATGGCATATGGAGCCATCTGTTGTCGATAGCCTGATCAGCTGTCTTCACATATCCATTACGTATCTGATTTGGTTTTTTGGTTCTCGTAACGGAACAAGTGATTTATATAGCGGATTTGGAAATGAAAATAGCATGCTAAAATTGGACTCTGGTATTTATACACAGCACACGACTGATGCTATTATTTTTTAGAGCATGCTAGTTGTTCATATCCAGTTTATACATATTTTACCTATTTTGTAACAAGTTATGATTCCTGTTCCAATAATTGTTTTATCATAAATTATTTTATTTGTTATTCATATAATGGTACTGCTGAGTAGTTGGTTGCACACCCTTGCAGAATATTTTGTATATATGCACTGCAGATGTTTAGGAGACTCTTCTGTCGTAGTTAGGGCAGAGTTCCAGTTCCTTCCGTATCAGACTCCTCTGAGGTAGTTGTGTCAGACCAAAGATGGTCTGTTGAGTTACTGTATTAAGATAGTATTGTCGGGATTATTTGTAATAAGTTGGTTTTGTAATAATTGTAACCTAAGTCATACTTAAACCTAGAAAAGATCTTGGTAAAAAGGGATCATGTTTATGTATTAAGATTGAGTTGGATTATATTATGTTTGTTGATATTGTTGTTAGTGGCGTCAACTCCTGACCCCGGGGTTGAGGCCGTCACAGTTGGTATCAGAGCTACAGGTTTAAGTCCCTGATTTAGGTTAGGAGTAGAGCCAAAAGAGTGTAGGAAGGTTTATATGAAGTTGTGAGTCAGCAACTCAATCAAAGGAGCGAGTCTAAGAGTTTAGTCGAGGGGTTGGAAGGTGTAACCCTAGCATCTATCGAGGATTGGCTGGAACTGCCCTAGCTTTTAGGATGTCTTCCTTGTATATAGGTATTATTGGCAATGTCCGACAGAGATTTCTAGTTCTCCCTTTTCGAGAAAACAAGTTTGTTACATATATTTGAGATGTCATGTCTAATCTGTTGTGTTTAGTTTCAGAACTTAATATCAGGACTTACTGGAAATCAGAACTTACTGAAGTCAGAACTTATATCAGAACTTAAGACCATCAGGATTTATATCAGGACTTAAGTGTGGATACTTCAGATAAGGATAACAGCTGATTTACAGGAAAGGATCATGACTAAAACAATAGAAGATATGCATGAAGAGTTAGAAGACTAGAAGACTTGTAGAAGATATCGGATTGATATATTTTAGGAGACATAATTATATTCCATATCAATTAGAAGATATCTTGCAGCTGTGTACTATATAAACACAACTAAGGGTTTACACTATATGTGTTATCATTATCGAGAACATTATACATTGTAACCTAGCAGCTCTTAGTGATATTGTTCATCACTGAGAGAGAACAATTGTTCTATTGTAACAAAGTTTATTGAATATACTTGATTACTGTTACATACTTGTGTTCGAAATCGATTTGATTGCATAAACACTATATTCAACACCCTTCTATAGTGTTGTGTGACCAAACAAGTGGTATCAGAGCCTTTCTGTTAACACACATACAGTAAGATCCAAACAATCAATCATGTCTAAAGAAACACAAACTCCAATTAAGCCCACCAAAACTCAAGATACTCAAAACACTCAAACCCAAAGTCGATATGAGACTATTAGGGTTCCTATACTGAGACCATCTGAGTATCCCATATGGAAAATGAAGATGGTTATGTTTCTGGAAGCTAAATGTGGCGCCCTCCAAACCCGGGTCAGAAGTTTGGAGTCCACACACCTTATTTATAACCTGCTTATAACAATAATAAAGATAATAATAATATACAGTGACCCTATTTACCAACTACCATGGATCGCAACAGGTTAAAGTATGCACACAAGCCATACATCTACTTATATTACATACCGTTCAAATCCCAATCATTCAAACTCAAACTGAGTATTAAACATTATTACAGACTAAAATTATCCCAAAAGAAGCCTACTAGCTCAGCTCAATCAACCTGAACCCCTAGCTCTCGCGCTGGACTGTGGATCCTCGGTACCAACCGGTTCTTTCTTAACTGGAAAAGAACATAAACAAAATCGCACAAATGAGCTAACTAGCTCAGCAAGTCACAATGACAAAACTGAGAATAATGATCATCAAGTGAACATGGTTATGATATCAAGTAAACAATGGATTATGATTTAGAACTGGATATTATACTTTTATTTTAAAACCAAGGTTAGGCTTCTGATCAGTCACACACTAACCCCGAGCAACGAACACATCATTGCTCTAACTACTGGATCCAAGGCACACATTGGCCTAACTTGACCATTATATGGTCTGACCATGAATCTGGTCCACAATTTTATAAAAACAATCCAATTCTAACATAATAACAGAATAAGCAATAATAATCAATAACCAGAATCATTAACAACAATGAGTGTTTAACAATGAAAGGGTTTCAATCTTTGTAAGGATCAATAGGGTAATTTCAAAGCTTGGATGCTGGGTAATGAAAGAATTGGATAACAAAGGAATCAACATTTCAGGGTTTCAAATATTTGAGCTTTCAAAGAATAGGATACAATGGGTTGAGTATATAAGTAACTCAATTCAGTGTTTGGTTTTTAGTTTGTATGTATTTGTGGAGTAGTATCGTAGATTTGTGGTTCGTGTTTGGGGTATACAATAGTCAATGGCTTAGAAAGAATAAGGTTCATGGCTCAAGAACAATAACTGGAATCAGGGTTTGGGTTTCAGTGCTACAAAGCACTTGCAATATCAACAAGACTATCAAGTACTACAATATCTCGAGAAAGTTCAGAACACTTGCCTGGTATTAGCTTACTACACTGCACTCGCTTCCAATCACAATCGTCTTACTCCTCAACTCCCTGTTTCCCCTTCCTACGTCTTGCCTCTTCTGCTCACATATCATAAATATCTATCAATAATTGACTCATAGAATTATATTCAATACATACTTTTATCTACCCTTCGTTTGACCCAAATCCGATTAACGGATTGAAAGTTACACAATAATCAAGTAAACACCGAATATATAGACCGATAGTCAATCAACAAGTCACGTATAACACATAATACATCACATAATCAATGACATATCATTTATAAAGAAGTCTCGGGTCATAAATAGGCTTTCTGGTATTTAAAATGATTTTTAAAACATTTTTTCGGAATTAAAACGGGTCGTTGGATCAATTTCGGGGTAACAAACAGGGTTCGGTTGGCCAATTCTGGCTCCGAAACAATTTTATAATAATTATCGAGCCTTGGAAATAATTTAGAATAATATTTTAAAGCTCGAAACTATATTTCAGAATTTTTAAATCATTTTTAAATAATTAAATCTAATTAAATAATTAACTAAAATTAATTAATAATTAATTAAATCAATTAATTTTCGAATTAATTGACCAATTAATCAATTAAAAATTAACTGAAATTAATTAATTAATTAATTCATATTTATTTTTTGAATTAAAAATAATTTTTTGAATTAAAATACTAATTTTTAGAATTTTCAGAAATTAAAAATGAATTTTTATAATAAAAATAAATAGGAAATATGATTTTTAAACATTTTTAAAACAGGAATCCACTTTTTGCAAAGTCTGGAAACTTCAGGGACCTAACTGTATCGTTTTTAAAACTACAGGGACCAAACTGCAATTTTGCAGTCCAGTTCCGGAAAACGTCGGGGGTGGCCGAAGAACTCGACTCCGGCATCCTCCCACCGCCACAAGCTCCAAATCAATACTACACAACACCAGGAATCTATATCTGCAATCAAAATTCATCAATAACCCCAGACTTGGCCGAAAATTGGCCAAGAACATCGCTGGTTTCCGGCGAACATCGGAAAATTTTAAAATACAACTCCCTTCGATTCACTAATCCTCTGTTAACGAGCTATATATCAATCGATTACAAATTTCATAAGAAACACAACCCACTATAAATCAACAGCTAATAACCCCTAAATCAAAAACCCCCAAATTTCAATTGAAAACATTCATACGGGTTATAAACCCTAATTTTAAAATTCGAAAATTAAACTCAAATTTGAACATGTTATTGAACTCCAAATCAGACGTATAATATACCAAAATCATCAGGAAAACAAGCTCTACAACATGCAATCATCAAATCATACAAACAATCATCCGAACAAAAATTCATATTTTTAATCAAAACAATTCGAAATTTAATAAAAATATATAAAATTAACCTTTGATTCTGCAGTAAAACAGGTTATGGAATCTGATAGAGCTCTTCAAGACCTTCAAATCTGGTACTCGAGCTTTTCAAACAAAGATCAATAACACCTTCAAAAGTTGGTTTGATTCTTGGAACAGAAAAATCATATAATTATCTGTCTGGAAATGATTTTGATACGAAATAGAATACGGGAAAAGGCTATTTATAATTACGGAAAATTAGTATCCCGTTGGATCATTCCGGATATAAAACGGTACGTTTATTTATAAAAACTGATCCAAACGGTATCGATTTTCGGGATAATTATCCAAACCAGTACAATTTGTACTGCGGTCTTGGTCTCAGCGCCTGGTTACACGTACTACGAGGTGATAATTGGAATAGTTTAATAAAAAGCTCCCATTTATCGAAAATACGGGTTTTATTGATTTACCGAAACGAATATAGTATCGAAAATGTTGCGTCGGGACCCGCGCAGAACAAACCGTACGCCGGATCGAAAAAGTCGAAACATGGAATATGCTCGGAATATTACAATTAGGTTAGGAAGGAGTTCTCTGAAGAGTTTCGGGTTCCAAAAACGTAACAACAGATGACGTCGGTTGGTTCCCGTTTTTATAAAATAGATTTTAGATGCTCGGAAAAAGATTTAATAAATTTCATATGATCTTTATAAATCCATAAATCAACATAAAAATAATTCGGAAGATATGACAATTATCTATATTTTATTTTGGACATATAAAATTAAAATACTCAATTAATATTATTTTTAAATATCCAAACATAGATAACACTTAACAATTAATTCACAGAATAGATACTGAACACACATAATATTTATTTAATTAACAAAAATAATTACACGATATATCCCGGATATTACACTACAGATCCAGAATAACTTGATAGAATTAATGAAGGACCATATAAGCCTACCAAGCTCTTTGTTGTAGTTGCTGATCAACCAGCAAAGACCATACCAAAGGAGAAAGGTGAATACACACCTGAAGATATCTCATCTATTGCCAAGGATGCAAGGGTAAGGCATTTGCTGCATAGTGCAATTAATAATGTCATGTCAAACA
The DNA here is from genome assembly GCF_009905375.1 of Apium graveolens. Taxonomy (NCBI): domain Eukaryota; kingdom Viridiplantae; phylum Streptophyta; class Magnoliopsida; order Apiales; family Apiaceae; genus Apium; species Apium graveolens. Next base: position 187,782,673 of record NC_133650.1, read on the forward strand.
AGGTAATTGGATGCAAGACTGTAAAAGAGATATGGGATGCTTTGAAAATAAGATGCCAGAGAACTGATGCAATCAAAAAGAACAGGAAGACTATACTCACTCAAGAATATGAGCACTTTGACTCAAAAGCTGATGAGTCATTAACTGTTACGACTGGTATTTTGTGTAATATTATTTGCGAACTCTGTATAATATTAGAGTCGACTATAAATATATTTATTGATTGTATATTTGTGTGAATGGAATTTGCTGCATTATAAATTGCTTTATTTAAAATATGAATTTTTCAAAGCGAGAGTTTTATTAATTTCTCTTATTCTTGATTTATAGAGAATATTCTTTACCTTGGGAAAATTATTTTTTAAAATTATTTCATTCACAAATCACAAAAGTGATCTCATAAAATTTCTAAAAATCCAAGTTATTTTATGGTATAACTTTTATAATTTTCGAAATTTTATTTTATTTTATAAAAATAAATCTTTGAAATTAGTAGTTTAGTAATTAGCAATTTACATGAATACCCATGCATGCAAATACCCTCCCACTCAACTTAAAGGGCTAAAAAGACAATTTATACCCCACTAACTCTCTTTTATCCACCAAAAGACCAAACTAACCTTACATGCATTTTTGGCTTAGCTTTGGGAGAAGGGCACTCTTGTAAATTCTGAACTCCACTCACATTTAATCAAATAAAAAACCATAAAACAAGCACAAGTTGTCATGATCATTTCATTTTTTCACTCCACACTACACCCTTACCTCACTCTCTCCTCCCTCTCTTCTCTTCCCTCTCGGCTAAACCCCTTCCCCCATCCCCTTCAATTTTTTTCAATAAATCCTTGCCATTCTATTATAATTTCACTACTCATTAATATATAATATACTTTCCAAGAAGTTCCATGCTTAGGAGATGAAGTTTAATGCTTGCATGTCTTGTTTTTATGTGATCTCCAAGGAGAAACTCTTTATTCATGTGGATTAAAGAGTTCTACATGAGATATACTTTTTATGTGCATAAACTAAGTGTTTCCTTAATTAAAACTTCTTTAAAATACTTGCATGCTACTGATCTCTAGTTGTAATGCCATGTTTTACTTTGCATGTTAGAGATAGGGCATTATTTTCAAGAATGATCAAGCTATATATGCTCTCTTTTTCGAAAATATACATGCATATTTGGTTTGTGATTAAATTCGACCTATATGGGCTAAAAACGAATTGTTTCCTTGATATCATACTTGAACTTAGTTTTTAAAATATAGTGTGCATGATCCCTTGAAATAATTTAGTATTTTAAGTGGAATTTATGAGCTAATAATCCCATTATTTAGTCGAACTTGTTTTTGTGATCATTGTAAGTTGCATGTTAAGTTTTAATTTGCATGTTGGTGCTATAGGGCATGAATGATCTCCATTCTTGGTTGAGGCCTTAGTTTAGAGTCTTATAGAAGTAAATTTGCTTTGGTTGAGATTTAATTCGTGGTTTTGAAGTGGGAGTTAAGGTGGAAAGGCTAGGATAGAATCCTGAAATTTTTCCAGATTTGCATGTGAGTTGTGTGTTAATTTTGAATGGGCATTTCTTAGGCATTGTTAGGCCCAAGCCACGGGGGGTTAGTACTTGGGTTGTAGTTGAGTCCAGAAGCCATTAATTAGGGAAACCCAACCATTTAGTGAGGTGCACACACCAAAACTTAGATTCTGCCAGAATAGGGGACAGATTGAGTTTAGTGCGTTTTGGAGATCAAAAAGTTGGATTCAGAGTATGCCCTCATTAGAATTTGATTACTACTGATACTAGGGAGTTTAAGGAAGAGTTTCAAGTCGAACCATGGAGGTTTAGAGTTAGAACCAATGAGTTTAACTTAGTCAAAAATAGGGCAGTTTTCAGGACACTTATTTAGAGTTGTGTCTACTTTGAGCTTAGGCCCAAGAAAATCTAGGAAGGCCCTTAGTGTCATTCAAAGTGCATAAGTTAGCTTATAGACTTAAGAATCCAGTAGGTCAGTTTTGGTTAGGAATATTTGAGCTTTAGTGGTGTCAAAAACCGAGAGTCGCCTAAGGTGTCCCCATAAGTATGCAAGTGAGAACGCTTTCTTTTAGCGTTTAGTTTTGTGGACCCTATGAGTGAGGCATGAGTGAGCCCTAGTGTTTACATTTAGATATAGGTCAGTAGAGTGTTAGGCCAAGGTTTTGGCTAAGAGAATTGGAACCACCAAGTGTAGGCCCTTCAAGAGTCGAGACTAGTTTAGTAGTGTGTCGCAAATGGAATTGTGGAGATTTGAGAGTGAGATCATTCAAGTCCCGAATAAAGCACCAAGTCTAAATAATAGTATGAGTATACCTATATGTGTTATGTGCTCCAAGGTGCTACTATATGTATATGTGCATGGTGTTGTGTGTTAACTTAGTGTTTTACGCAATATAAAACACTAAGCGTTACTCGGAGTCAATTTGTGCATTTAGTGTTAGGGTTGTTTGGTGTCATAAGAGTCCGTAGTAATGAGGGATTCTTATTATTTTGTAGGATCGAGTGAAGATAGGAAGCTTGCCGTCAAGGTCGAGTAGTGCTCCCGTTACTCCCAAGACAAGTCATGTGTAGTCAAATCTCTCAAGGCAAGTGTCCTTCCCTTGTAAACTTATATTGTGCAAGTGTACTCTTCCTTCGTAATGACATTATGCGAGTGTTTCCCCCTTGTTGAATTGATATTATGCAAGTATACTCCTTTTGTTAATCATATGTTATGCAAGTACCCTGAGATACTTATTGGAACCATGATAGCTTGCTTGAATTTGATATTGCCCATTGTTATAAGTACCCGAGCTTGATTTGAGTTAGTATAATTGGTATACCTTGATCACCCCAAACTCATTCAGAAGCATTTCGTACCTTTAATAATCATTCATATACCTTGTTGTATTCCCCTTGACTTAGTCTTTAAATATCCTTATTGATTATACATTATCGAATTTCCTTGCGAACTTGAGAAAGTTAATCCCTTCGAATCATATCACCATTTTCGATTGTTTATCATTTCCTTTCATTAAACCCTGAGATAACGATTCATTTGTACACTTTTTATTACCCCTTACTATGATACTCGAACATTGAAATTCTTTGATACCCTGTGATTGTAACCCTAGTTGAGATTCCTACCTTTATGGTTAATTGATTCGAACTCTTTTACAATACTTTCTTCCTTGATTGTTAAACCATTGATATTCATCTTTGATAACCTCTAGTGAGAAGATTGTTCTTCTATCAATAAGAATCTCGTAATCTTAATCCTTTGATTTTTTATCATAACCCTATTATTTGAAATCCTTCAAAATTGGAATGATTGGTACCCTTACTTATAATCATTAGAATTTCCCTCTGTTAAACTATTGTTACTCAACCCTGATTATTCCTTTAAATCAGTAAATTGTTCCTTTGTATTGAACCCTGAATTGATTTCCTCACCTTGATAGTTCAATTCGTCTGGCAATAAACCTTAACTTAGTACAACTGTTGTTGAGTTTGGCATAGAAATCCTTAAAGAAGTACTTGATCCTTTCATGCCTAAAGAACTTTTGAAATGTTATTAATTCTGGCATCAAATTTTTATCAAACTGTAAAGTTTTTAAAAGCCAAATTGTCAAAGGGACAATAAATATTTTCTTGAGAATAGTGAAGATGTTTACTGTTTAAGTAATTTATTATCAATCGGCATTAGTTTTTGAAATAATTAAAAAGTTGGATTTTCAGTCCCAAAGGGGGACAAATGTTTTCTTTAGATAGTGGTTCTGGACTGAGACGCGAGTCCTTTCCACACTTAAATTGTAGGCTTAAAAGTTGCCTAGGGATCCCATTAATGTTTTAGAACCCAGCGAGGTTCGGGATTACTTCACGGATGATCACCGGCTGTAATCCGTAGCGTCATAAAATGGTTTTTGGATTAAGAAATGATTTTGGAAATGTTTTGTTACAAACAAATGATGCCATCACCCAAAAGTTCATCTCTTATTGCTAATAGTTCTATCTTCACATTGTCATTCTTTCATATGTATCTCGATTCATGTTTTGTATCATATTATTTAGCACTTGCTGAGCATTTGGCTCACCACTTGCTTTCACCCTGATATTACAGCTAGCAGCTATGGTTAGATTCAAGCAGACCGCTCGTAAGTCCACTGGAGATGCTGAGGCTTATTTCAGTGCTCAGGTAGGTAGCTGAAAGTCTATTCTGAGGACCGGTAGTTATGAAGTTGTATTAGTTTGTAGGGTTGGACTGTTCTTCAAACACTAAACCTAGCAATCCTGGATATTGTCTGTAAACAGCCTTTTGTAATATTATTTTATTTATTAAGTCATTTATATTGTTAAGTGTAATTTGGGGCTGTGACAGGTCTTGGTATGAGAGCTATGGTTTAGAGTCCCTGAAAACAGTTCAAATAGGCTATAAGGTGTAAAATATAAATATAGGAAGCGCGAGAGAGTAAGTAGATATTATTCGGGTAAATAGCCAATATTTCCCTTCGTTATATCTCAGCAAAGGATGCATTCGTCTTCGTCTTCAGTGCCATCCGACACTATCTCTTTCTCTATGTACGCTGATTCGAGGCTTCAGTTCAATAGGCTTCAGGGGAAGTATGATCGATTGTTGGAGCGACTCGATGTAGCTTTTGAGGATGATGCTCGACCTAAGAATGCACCTAGGGCGTAGTTGATCATGAGACTTGAGTCCTTGTTGCCGCTCGTTAATAATAAGCTCAACGAGATACCAGCGCACCGCGACCGCAGTAGCCAGCATACCATCCAGCTAGTAATAGATGAGCTTCAGGGCATAGTGAAGGTGCTTCAGAAGCACGAGTGGATCGAGATTCCAAAGGCTCGTGACGATAGTGAGGAGACTCAGGAAGCAGAAGATTAGGTCGATTAGGAGCTAGATTTCCTAATTTCCTTTCCAGTTGGCTATCATCCTAGTTTTTAAACTTTTGAACTATATAGTTTCCCTATTTCCTTGTTAAACTTTGATATCGTTGTATTTCATTCGAACCTTAATTATTATGTTGTAAGCCGACTTTGCTTTGATGATTAATGCCTTGCTATTTCGTTTCAATTTCACTTTCATTTCCATATCTAGAATTGTCTATCACCTTTATTGCTAATAACCAAAAATCTGAATTGCATGTGATAACCTTAACTTGTAAACCCCCTTAACTTGAAAAAAAATGTTATATTTACAACTGTTTTGTTGAACCGTTTTATTTCAGAATCATGCCACCCAAAAAGACGAGGCAAACTAGTACCTCTACCGACCCTGATATCCTTCGAATATTGGAAACTTTGCAACAGCAAACCCATACACTTGCTCAACAACAACAAACTACTCAACAAGAATTCCAACAACAACAATTTTGAAACCCAGAGAATCATGAACAACACCAACATCAACCAGATCCACCAGTACCTCCTCAGCCAATAGTAACTTTCAAAGCTTTTCAAAGTGTGAACCCTCCAGCTTTTCATGATACCACTGACCCGGTTGTAGCCAACACCTGGATAAGAGAAATGGAGAGATCTTTAGAATTGGTTAGGTTAGAGGAAGATTAGAAGACTGTCTACGCTACGTGTTTTCTGAAGGGAGAAGTGATCTATTGGTGGGATTCCGTGGAGGCCATGGAAGCAGTTCAGCTAGCTACTTGGGCAAGATTTTAGGATCTATTCTTGGAGAAGTTATATCCCAAGTATATTTTAGAAGCAGATAGAAGTGAAGTTTTTGGAATTGAAGCAAGGGAATATGTCAGTCTTGGAGTATGAGAAGAAGTTCATAGAATTATTAAGGTTTGTGGCCAAGTATGTAGGAACTGAAGAAGAGAAAGCCCAAAGGTCTCAGCAAGGGCTTGAATATTGGATTCGGGATAGAGTGTCGACGTTTGAAATTGATACTTATGCAGGAGTAGTTCAGAAGGCGGCTTTGATTAAAAGTAATTGAGTGTAGTCCAGGAAGGAAAGAGATAAAAAAAAGAAAAAGAAAAAAGGAGAAGGTATTTCAAGGAGAAAGGACGGAATAAGGAGGTTAGATAGACAAGAATATGAAGAGGATTGGATTTTAGAAGGGACGGAACTCACAGAAGAAAGGAGAAGTGAGTAAGAAGTAGAATAACAAAGGAAATTTCCAACAGAATCAAGGACCGGCAAGTGAGAATAGGCAGCCAAGGGTTGAATGCAAGCACTGTGGAAAGAGGCATCCAGGAGTTTGTAATAAGGTCAACATGACTTGTTATCGGTGCAATAAGACAGGACATTTGGCAAATTAGTGTAGTGCTCAAATAGATTATAAGTCTAAAAGAGTTTGTTTAAGGTCAAAGAATGGAATGAAAGTGGTGTTTAAAGGACAAAAGCAAGAACAGTTGTTTCTTACAGCTGTTCAGGCTAGCAAGTTGCTTAGGAAAGGTTGCGAGGCATTCCTAGCTTATGTAGTGGATTCGGAGAAGGAAGTTCCTAGTATAGAAGCGATTCCAGTGGTGAGAGAATTTCCGAACGTGTTTCTAGAAGAGTTTCCAGGATTACCGCCAGATCGACAAATTGAGTTTGAGATTAATCTTGCTCCAGGAGCAGAACCAGTTTCTAAGGCACCGTATAAAATGGCCCCAGCAGAGATGAATGAGTTAGCAAGTCAATTGCAAGAACTTTTGGATAAATATAAGGCCCAGTATGTCGCCATGGGGAGCACCAATTCTGTTTATAAAGAAAAAGGATGGGAGTATGAGACTTGTATAGACTATCGCGAGTTAAACAAATTGACGATTAAGAACAGATATCCGCTACCAAGGATGGATGATCTATTCGATCAATTAAAAGGAGCTAAGTGTTTCTCTAAGATTGATTTAAGGTCAGGATACCATCAGTCGAAGATCAAGATAGAAGATATTCCGAAGACAGCATTCAGGACAATGTATGAACATTATGAGTTTTTAGTAATGCCATTTGGGTTAATAAATGCCCCAGCAGCTTTCATGGATTTAATGAATAAAGCTTTCAAGAGATATTTGGATAAGTTCGTCGTGGTCTTCATCGAAGACATTTTGATATGTTCAAAGTCAGAAGAGGAGCATGAGCAACATTTATGGATAGCTTTGGAGATTCTTAGACAAGAGAAGTTGTATGGAAAATTTTCAAAGTGCGAGTTTTGGTTGTGAGAAGTTCAATTTTTAGGGCTTATAATTGGAAGTGAAGGAATTAGAATGGACCCTGCAAAGATCGAAGCAGTAATGAGTTGGGAGATACCCAAGACTCCCACAGAAGTAAGAAGTTTTCTAGGATTGGCCAGGTATTACAGAAGATTCATAAAGGATTTCTCAAAGATTGCTACGCCACTGACTAAGCTAACAAGGAAGAACCACAAGTTTGAATGGTATAAGGATTGTGAAGAGTGTTTCCAAGAATTGAAGCAAAGGTTGGTTATCTCCCCGATATTGGTATTACCAGATGACAAAGGAGAATTCGTTATTTATAGCTATGCTTCACATAAGGGTTTGGGTTGTGTGCTAATGCAGCACAACAAGGTGATTTCATATGCATCCAGACAGCTTAAACCCCATAAATTGAAATATTCGACTCATGATTTGGAGTTAGCAGCTATAGTATTTGCACTCAAGATATGGAGGCACTACCTGTATGGAGAGAAGTGTAAAATATACACGGATCATAGGAGCTTGAAGAATATATTCATTCAGAAGGAGCTCAACATGAGGCAAATGAGATGGTTGAAGCTTATAAAGGAATACGATTGTTCGATACATTATCACACAGGAAAGGCAAATGTAGTAGCCGACGCGCTCAGCAGAAAGGAAAGATTAAATTTGATGGTATTACCAAAGGAGTTGTTTGAATAAAATACAGTCTGATTCAGTTTCTACTTGATGTTGATATTTAGTTTGTTGTTAAATATCAAAGGTGGTATTAATATAGATGATTGATGTTGACTTCAATATGGGATGTTGTGAGCATCAAAGTTCATATTGATATCTAATTTGATATGACATCAAAATGAATATTGATATCAAGAGAATAATTGAATGACCGGAGAAGAGTTATGTACGCAAAAAGATGAGCAAGGGATATTAAGATTTTCATCAAGGATTTGGATTCCTCAAGTAGTTGAACTGAAAATAATGAAATACTGCAGAAAGCTCACAATTTGAGACTTTCAATTCATCCAGGAAGCACTAAGGTGAATGAATATTTGAAAAAGAAGTTTTGGTTGCCGAACATGAAAAGAGAAATTGCGGATTGGATTGCGAAATGTTATACGTGTCGACGGGTTAAAGCGGAACACCAAAGACCAAGAGGGTTAATTCAGCCATTGAAGATCCCAGAATGGAAACGAGAAAATATTGCTATAAATTTTATAGTGGGATTACCTCGAACGAAATCTGGACACGACACCATTTGGGTTATTGTTGATCGCCTTACGAAGTCAGTGCATTTTCTGCCGATCAATGAAAGGACTTCATTGGATAGATTGGTGCATATGTACATGCATGAGATTGTGTTATATCACGGCGTTCCAGTATCGATAGTTTCGGATCGAGATCCGCGATTCAACTCAAGATTTTGGAAACAATTTCAAGAGAGTTTTGGCACCAAGCTAAATAGGAGCACGGCGTATCATTCGCAGACTGATGGTCAAAACGAGAGGACTATTCAAACAATTAAAGACATGTTACGAAGTTGCGCTATTGATTTCGTGGGAAGTTGGGATGAACATTTACCTTTGGTAGAGTTCTCCTACAACAACAACTATCACTCAAGCATTGGCATGCCACCGTACGAAGCGTTATATAAAAGAAAGTGCAGATCGCCAACGAATTGGGATGAAGTTGGAGAAGGAGAGATTCTAGGTCCCGAACTGGTCCAACAGATGAGGGAGACAGTCAAACTGATCAAGAAAAGATTGCTTGCTTCTCAAGACAGGCAAATGAAGTACGCAGATCCTGCTCGAAAGGATGTGAGTTTTCTAGTCGGTGAATCCGTATTGTTAAACGTGTCACCGTGGAAAGGGTTGACTAGATTTGGAAAGAAAGGAAAATTAGCACCTAAATATATAGGTCCTTTTGAGATTTTTTTTAACCAAGTGGGGAAAGTGGCTTACGAGTTAGCGCTGCCTCCGCAGTATCAGCATGTTCATAATATCTTTCATGTGTCCTTGTGTAAGTCATATATCATAGCCTATTTGTATATTCGAGGATTCAACTCAACTCAAATAAGAATGTAATAAGTAAATAGTGGATCTACCGTCAGAGAGATCTCGCAAAGTAATATCTGTCAAAGGATTCAGAGACAAGGTTCATCTACAGACTTGAGGAGGTAATTCACTGGAAGAAGTTCAAGAAGTTGATCATGCCTCAGTGATATAAATCAAGATCGTGGATTTAATCAAGTGACAGAGATCTCGTCAGGGTATCAATAAATTACAAGGATTTAATCTGAAGAAAATCACAGTGTCAGAGTCAAGACATGAAGAAACATCACGGAAGTTAGTCACTCATGAACCAGATAGTACATCGAGTGTCAACGTTGAAGTGGTGGAATTGATTCATAATTTTCAGTGATTTTCAGAAGATTTGCAGAAGAATGGTTGCTGCTCAAGACTAGAATTAATTCTCTATTAATTAATTAATTCATCTAATTTAATTAAGAAAATAAATTATATCTGCGAAGAATAATTTATTTATTAATTGAATTAATTGATTAATTAATTCTGAATTAATTTTAGGAATTTTCAGAAGTTTAATTGGATTAAATTCAAATCTTAAATCAGCAAGACAAATGGAAATGAACTAGCATGACAATCTGGATTGTCATACCGATTGTCATGCTAGGCCATTTTCCATTGTCATACCGAAAGTTACTCTAGGAGGATAATTGTCTTGCTAGTTCATTCTGATTGTCATGCTAGTTCATTCAGATTGTCTTGCTAGTTCATTCAATTGTCCTACCGAAAGTCTTGCCAGCTATAGGATTGTCATGCCAATTCAATTCTATTGGTTTGTTGATTAAAAAGAAGCAGAAGACCTTCTTTCAATAATCCATCATTCAAACAGAAGAACAAAGAACAAGAAAAGCAGCCGCCTTGAAATATTACATTTTTCATCTGTTTAATTCAAGATCAATTTCTAGATTGTAAAGTTAAATCCAATCAACTAGAAATCTTTATCTTGTTCTTGTGTAACAATCTAGCGGATCAAAATCCCTAGAACTTAATCTCAAATTGCGTTTAGCATTTGAATCTTTTTATTACAAAAATAGAAAAAGTTCATGTCGAATTTATTCTAGATTTGTGATAATTAATTTGAGATTAATTCCTTGTAATCGATACAGTTGTTGTAACACCTTTCAAGTTTAATAATATTTTTATTTAACTTGAATTTTGTTTCACATTTTTTATTCCGCATTTAATTCGATTATTCGGTACTGTTTGTATTCAACCCCCCCTTCTACAAACACATTGGGACCTAACAATTGGTATCAGAGCCTTCTGATTAACGAACAAATCAAGATCCTAGACTTTTGTGATTTTTCAACTCCTTGAATTTTTATTTATTCAAAAATTCATAATGACTTCACATAAAGTTGGAACCGTTAAAATTCCACAATTTGATAAAGAGAATTATATCATGTGGAAGAAGAAGATGCTATTATTTTTACAAGTTGCAAATCCCAAATATTCAAACTTGTTAAAGAAGGGTATAAAAACTCCGATGGTTATTGAACCGGAGGTAATAATAGATGGTATGGTGACTACTGAAGCTAGAACCTATCCAAAAGAGCCTGAAGATTTTACTCCTGCTGAGAAGGAAGAAGCCTCCTTGGATGCCAGCCTTCAATTAATATTAATTGATTCTCTTGATCCCTTGATGAACAGACATGTGATGAACTGTAAAAATTCCAAACACATGTGGGAAACTATTGAGGTGATTAATGAAGGCACAGAGGAAGTTAGGGAGAACAAGTTGGAAATCCTTACCTCTGAATATGAACATTTCAAATCAAATCCAGGAGAAGGAATTACTGAAGTGTTTGAGAGGTACAATGCGTTGATCAACAACCTGAACATCAATGGAAAGTATTATTCAATCAGGGAGGTCAACAAAAAGTTCCTTTTAACACTGCCAGCTCATCTTGAACATAGAATCACTGCCATTAGAGAAGCTAGAGATCTGAGTGAGATTTCTTTGGACAGGCTCTATGGAGTGTTAAAAACCTATGAGTTGGAGCAGATTCAACAGAAGGAAGTCTACGGGAAGGATAGAATGGTCAGCACATCTACTGCACTTGTAGCTGAAGGTCAACAACAACAACAATCTCAACAGTTAGAAAGAATGGTACAGTTTTCCAAGGGTGAGGAAAATGAGTTAGTAGCAGAATATGATCCTCCTACTACAAATCAATCAAGTGATGATTTTTATTCCTTGGAAGAGCTGGAGCAATTGGAAGATGAATCAATGGCCCAAATTGTCAAGAGATTCTCCCATGTCAGATTCAGGAGGAATCCCAAGCTTAAGTACAAGTCCAACTACAACAAATTCCAGAAAGGTGGATCTTCATCCTCTAACACCAGCAGTGGTGGGTACAAAACAGGGATGGTTGATCGAAGCACCATTAGATGCTATAACTGCAATGAGTTGGGACATTTTGCCACAGAATGTAGGAAGCCAAAGCAAGTAAGAAAGAACTCTGAAAGGGCTTATCTGGCAAAGGGAAGAAGCTGGGATGATACTGACAGTGAAGATGAAGATGAAGGAAATCTTGCTCTTATGGCTATTGATGGAAAAGCTTCATCGTCAAGAATAGAGGTAAAACTTTCTGATGCTGAAATGGTTTATCATCTAAGAGGTAACTTAGATTGTGCACGTCGTGATAATGAACTGTTAAGTTTACAGATCACAGACCTTGAGAAAGAGGTCAATGAATTAAGACTTGTGCACATTAATCAAGACAAATTAAAAGAACAGGTATCTTTTCTAGAGAATAGAGTTGACTGTTATAGAAAACTCGAAACTATTCTCAAAGACAAGATCACCGGTCTTGAGACTAAGGTTAGAGCCTACTTCAATTCTTGTTCGAAGGCTAAAGAGTTCTACAGTAAGCAAGCTGTTAATCAAACATCTGGAATAGGTTATGATTACAATGCTGCTATTGGAGAATTAGGCATAAACTCCCCTCCTCATGTATGTGCTAAAGGGAGGGAAGTACCACATGTGCTTAAGGGTGTTGATGAACCCCTCTATAAAGCATCAATTGCTGAACCATTTGATGCGACCTCTTCTGTTATTCAAGAAGAAATACGTGCTGAGGATCATGCTTATGAGAAGATTGTTTCCAAGTCATGTGAGTCGAAAGTTCCAGTCAAAGTTGTGAAAGCAACTGAGATTAACTCAGACACACATGAGTTGGATAACAATAATGCCATGTCTACCATGCATAAATTGCCTGCTGTTAATCACTCTCATAGAGCATGTAGTATTGCTAATTGTATGTCTTGTGCTTTTAATATGATGTATGCTTATTTTAATGGTAAGCATCTGTCTAATGATAAGACTACTCCTCGTCAGCATGTGAATAACAAGAAGCATGATAGGTCTAAGACTGCTAGTCCTTCTAAGGCTAGAAAGGAGACATTTGTGCCTAAGCCTAACCAGAAATTTGTTAAGGCTATTTACAAGGTCAAATGTTCAGTCATTGAGAATGTTGAGATCGTTAAAATTAAAAATGTTGTTTTTCCTGACAAAGGACAGTTCTACAAGTATGCCGGGCCCAACCAAGTTTGGGTTCCGAAGAAGGTCTAATCCATTTGTAGTGCAGGGCATTAAACAAGTATAACCGGTAGTGTGGATTCTTGACAGTGGATCATCAAGACATATGACCGGAGATAGAGCCCTGCTATCAAATGTGGTTGAGAAAGCTGGCCCCATGGTTACCTTTGGAGATAACAGCAAAGGTTTATCTGAGGGATATGGCTGTTTGCAAGCTGGGAATGTTATCATTGTAATTTTGTATATTGTGCTAGGTTATTATCAGGAAGCAGTATCCAACATATAGCACCATTGACGAGACTTGAGAATATTACGACATATCAGGCACCTGCTGCACATTACACTTGGAATTGTACTCTAGTAAGATGTGTACAAGTGTACTCCTGATTGGTGAGTTAAAAGAGGAAGTCAGTGCACCACAGTTCATGGACTTTGCAGCTGCAGATCTATTAGACTATGCAATCTCTTCTTCACAATCTCACTTCAGGTTGGTATGAACTAGTATACTGCTCAAGCAATCGTCAAGGACATGGTATGGCACTCTAACTGCAGTTACAATTTTATATGAATAAGTAGAGTCGTCATATTTATAACTCTCTTATCACTAGGCACAATCATATTGTTTTATATGTGCAGTGGTATATTGCTTATGCAACATAACAATTAGTATCTAAAGTACTTGACAAGTATCGGTCAATGATATTTTGTTAACATTATGTTGCAGATATTTGTAAGCTTTTGACATGAATGAGAATTACTTAGACTTTACCCTAAGTGATCAATGTTTTATCAAAAACTCATTCATATTGAAAAACAAAATTAAACTTCTTTCTACATTAGTGATTTCTTATTTCATGTAAAATCTTTTAAAATCACTATTGTAAATCATTTTCTCTCTATTACCATATATTCTGTGTTACAGGTTCAGTCTCCAATGACTTTCTTTCATTGACAGTCATGAGGTTGAAAACCCACAACGTCTATCCCAGACTGTAAAGACAAACACAAAAAAACAGAACCAACCAACACTCTCTTACCACTAAATATAGTATGAATGAGCGTGAGGGAGATAGTGCCTAGTGCACCACATAAGGAAGGTTCTGTAGTCAACCCAGTGGCTCTGTCTCATACATAGATGAGTAGTATTTAAACCGAGACAACTGCTAGCCCCCATACATCTTCTCAAAAAGATGTAATGGCTAAAAAGGCACAAAAACAGTTACTAGATTCATTCTCTCAACAGGGTGAGTCTATTGAATTTTGCCTATCGGCCAAGGTATCCGATGTAGTGTCACCACTTCAAACATAATCAATTCTTGATGCACAAGGAGAGGTTACACACACAAAGGATGAGTTGACGGAAACAAGAGTTTCGACCATTTTAAGGTCAGATTCGATTGTTCAAGGTTCATTAGTGGACCAATTGCCTTTACAGGTGTTAGGAGAGGATACTGATCCAAAAGCCATATGTCAGTGGTCAGTGTCTACCTCCCCAGGCTTAAATCCCCTGGATGCATCTGCGGATAGTGGATCTGACATAGGTGCAAATCGGCAACTTGTTGACAATGATTCAGATATTACCTGATAAGTCACAAGGAAGTGTCTTCACAGACATTAGAAGGGAACTTTGATCTTTATGCTAAAATCGTTGGATCATTGTTTACCTTCCCAGAATTCAAATCTGGAACCCTAAAAGGGAAACTAGCAACTTGTAGATTATGACTCAGATTTATCTGACGAGTTTAACAAGGATGGGGATTTGTGAACTCCCATTGCACCACCTGTGACCTCCTTTAAGGATGGCTAAGGTGATTTTCCTTGCAGGTACAGCTGGATTATGGAGCTATGAGAGAAGAGTGATACACTTGTGAGAATGAGTGTAAACACGAGTGGAGAGAAGAGTGAAACACATGTGAGGTACACTAAACAGAATCACACACTCACAGTGAGGTAGAAAGAGAAACTACTTGTTATTTCTTTTCCAACCAAGTGAAATATGAGAACTCCTTCAGACGACGGCATACATTCCTTCTTTAAGGGGGAGATAAAAGCTTAAGAAATAGTTTGGAGGATTCCTCAACTAAGGGGGAGAAATAGCAGGGAGGAAGAAAAAGATCCTAAAAATGTACACTACACCACACCATTGTTGTTTCTAACTACGGATCCTATTGTACGGGAGAGGTGGTAAACACAAGGTGATTTCCTAGTAAGGGAAGAAGCTGTTAGGGGAGTACCATTGGTTTTTATCTGCGGATCCTATTGTACGGGAGATGTGGTAAAACGAAGGTGATCTTCTTTAATCAGTTGATTCTCATAGGGGGAGAAGCAAGAGATATGGGCTTCTCAACAGGAAATGTGGTTCTACAAATGAAGATGGAACTACTTGAAGATATGTTCAGTCTAGAGGAACATCTACTTGGAATCTGTAAAATGTTAAATCTCATCCAGAACTTTTCTGCTATTTACTTTGCATGTATGTTTATATCTTTTTCTTATTTGTTAGTTGAGTTATCCTCTAGGTATTTGTGTGTTATTGTCTAACAAACAAATAGGGGGAGATTGTAAGTCATATGTCATAGCCTATTTGTATATTCGAGGATTCAACTCAACTCAAATAAGAATGTAATAAGTAAATAGTGGATCTACCGTCAGAGAGATCTCGCAAAGTAATATCTGTCAAAGGATTCAGAGACAAGGTTCATCTACAGACTTGAGGAGGTAATTCACTGGAAGAAGTTCAAGAAGTTGATCATGCCTCAGTGATATAAATCAAGATCGTGGATTTAATCAAGTGACAGAGATCTCGTCAGGGTATCAATAAATTACAAGGATTTATGTCACACCCCCAACTTAAATAGCAAAATAATTATAGCTATTACATCATTTTAATGAGTATTACACAACCAAAATCCAAGATCTTACAGTTTAGGGTTTGGAACAGCCCAACACTACCAACTATTACATCTGATTACAAATACCGAGTCCTCACACAACTATTATTACTTATTCTACCTGAGCTCGAACATAAGCATCAGCATCACAGGTCTTACGGGCAGTCTGCTTGAATCTAACCATGGCTGCTAGCTGTAATATCAGGGTAAAGCAAGAAGTGAGCCAAAAGCTCAACAAGTGCTAACAATACAACGCAAAGCATAAATCGAGATATACCTTTAGGAATGACAATGGAATGACATAATCAATGATAATCGAGAGATAAAACTTATGTGAGTTGGCATCATTTTGCTTGCATCAAAACAAATTTTAAAACCATTCTTAATCAAAATCATTTTATGACGCTACGGATTACAGCCGGTGATCAGCCGCGAAGTAATCCCGAACCTCGCTGGGTTCTAAAACATTATTGGGAATCCCTAGGCAACTTTTAAGCCTAATATAAGGGTGGAAATGACTCGCGTCTCAGTCCAGATCCACCATTCAAGAAAACATTTGTCCCCCTTTGGGACTGAAAAATCCACCTTTTATTCATTTTGAAAACTGATGCCGATTTATGACAAAATCTCTTTTGACTGAAATCATCATTTTTTTTATCAGGGGATTATAGATCAACTTGAAACACTGGAAATATGACACTAAATCTCAGGGCCATGATCCACTAGACTTTATTATATTAGGGTAATCGAGAGATTTCCATAAACAAGAATTTTGACAAGGAAATTAAGCAAGGCTACTGGATAATATGAAAGAGTAATGCCAAACTAGGCTTAAAGCAATGGGTGTAGACAAGGTATAGGTATTAGAACATCAAGAAGATAAGCATCACTGGTTCCAATAGGATAGAGGTGCTAAAATATAAAGGAAGTGATCATCAGCTCAAGATATAACAGGGTATCAAGCTTTAGGGTAAGGATATGGTTATCAAACAATCATGAATGAATTTAAGAAAAGATTGGCTTTTAGGTATCAAGATAAAGTTTCTATCGAGGTTATTTCAAGAGTTGAATCAAAGCATCAGGGTGCAACATCAAGATTTCTCAGGGATCAATAGCATGATAATCAAAAGGATCAATAAGGTATTATAACACATCTCTATTTTATCATGGCATTAAACTATCATGAAAGACTTTTGAACTACTTGCAATACGTACTCGAGGGTTCATAGCATCTCTATGTAACTCAAAGATAAACAAAAGATACTCTTGATTTAAATATATCAAAATGTCTCAGGATAATTGCATCGATATATATATGAACTGTTTACAGTAAATGCGAAGGTCAAGTTGAATCACTTGCCTTGAGATAGACTGGTCTGGTCTGACTGGTAGGAGCAACAACTGGAGCTTCACTCGACTTTTATGGCAAGTTTTCCCTCGTCTCGAGATCCTACATAAATAATAATAATCCTCATTATAATATATTCTTTCCATCTTAACCTATTTACAACCCGAAATTAAACATGGATGGCACTTAGGCCTATACACACTTAATTCATATCCACCATTTATATTTTCAAATGTACACACGTAGCCACATAATCACATATCGTATATTAATACCAAATAACATCATATACACCATAATGCCACACTAGGCTTGGATGATCTCGACTCACCACTTAAGTTACTTGGTCGCTAACTAAACGAAGTCTTCGAATTTGGGCTTCCTAACTCAATGTGCCTTTCCTAAATTATCCAAAACCTATTGACCCTCACTTGTGCCTTTTGTTCTACTGACCTTATACTATCTTACAACTATGGTGGTCGACCTAATACTCACTTCTAAGTGTCCTAAAACTATGTGATAAGTGAAAGTGCTCACTGGTGCAAATTTCAGAATGGTAACTAAGGTTTCTTGAGTGCATTAGACACTCTTAAACTACAATTTTTTCTTCAAAATTTTTACACAAGACTCTCCTGACCTAAGGGCATCTCACAAGCTTGATGTGGCTCAAAGGCCTGGCTTGGGCCTTCTTGGGCCTAAGCTAAAAGTCCAAGGTTCCCCTGTTTTTCTGGGCAGAAAATGCCCTGACTTGAATTAACTTGTGACACATGGTTCTAGCTCATATCCTATGAACTATGGTTGGAAAAACTTCTCTGACATACCCTCTAACTAAGGCCCAATTGGGCCTAATGAGGGCCTACCCATGACATGGCCAAATCTCCCTATTTCTAAGTTGCAACAAAACTGTCCCCTGCTGGACAGATTTTGTTATTCTACTTGTGCACCTAACCAAATGACATGCAAACCTCCAACCAACTCCTAAAACCTATTATATACTCCCCATACTAACTTCTGGTGGCTTGGGCCTCAAAGTGCACATCAATGACATGGTCAAAACTCACTCTAAACCTCAGGGTACTAAACTGATTTTTCTGCAGAAACTATAACTCTCATTTTCCAAGGTTTTGACTTGACAAACCCAATTATCAACAACTAAATACTTAAACCAAGACCTATACTTGGTATTCTACTGAACTAACTCCCTTTTTCTCAAAATAACCTTGGTGAGATCATCCTTACCTAAGGTGCAACTATGGCAAAACAAAAGAGACTACTCTTAACAAATCGCAAATCTTCATGCTTTTGAAACAACAAGATATATATTTTTATAAAAGATAACCACAAATTATTACCATGCAACAAGAAGCATAAATCAATATTATCACATTATTCCTACTGAAATTAAGGCTCACTAACAAAATCTTTTCCAAATGATCAAAATCTTACAACAAACTAAGAGAATGCCACATGCATGCATGCCTTCGGGTTTTTCAAACCAAAACAACATATTTTCTACATATATTCCATCTTAAAATTGACATGCAAGCCTAGCATAAGGTATACCTAGATGATCACTTAGCATGCAAGGAGTTTTATCAAATTTTCACCACAAAATTCAAGTCATTATCACATAAACATGCAAAAATTGAACAAAACAACAAGAATGATTTCAAGGACCATTCATTCGGCTCCCATATGGTCATGGCCGAATGAAATGGATGGAAATGGCCATTAAATCATCAAGAGTTTCCTTCTCAAGACTTGGCACTTATCCATTTATTGTAGTCCTCTCGAAAACAACCTTAAATCCATAAGAATCAAGATTGTATTTTGAGTTTCACTAAAACCTTTACATGCAACCCTTAAACTTAAACTTTCTACTCAAAACTCTTTGAAATATGAATGATCATGATATAGGAAGTAATATTTACTTGTATGGAAGGTGGAAACTTGAATGTGGAATGAAGAAAAGGGGAGGGGGTAGGTTTTCGGCTAAAAACCCGAGAGGAGAGGGGGAGGGCCGAGAGGAGAGGGATGAGGGAGGAGAAGTGTGGAAATGGTGGAGTGAAAGTGGTGTGTTTGTCATGTTTACTTGGTTTTTATTTGCCCATAAGTGAGTGGATGAGAGAAATTACAATAGTAACCTTCCAATCATAGTTAGGTAGATTTGCATGCAAGGACAAAATAGTAATGTGGCTAGTAAAATGAAAGTGAGTGGGGTTGGAATTGCCCTCCTTGCCCCTTGGTTGAATAGAAGAGAGTTTGCATGCAAGGCTAATCATGTAATTTGATAATTATTAAGCAACTAATTTTCAAAGATTTATTTTTATATAATAAAATACAAGTTCAAAAATTATAAAATTTATACCATAAAATAACTTGGATTTTTAGAGACTTTATAAAATCATTTTCAAAATTTGTGAACAAAATGCCTTTTAAAAGAAGATTTTTCCAAAGCTTAGAATATTCCTTATAAATCAAAAATAAAGAAATTAAATAAATTCTTGCTTTGAAAAATCATATACTACCCAAAGCAAATTTATAAAGCAGAAATTTTCACTCGTACAATCATTGAATATATTTTCATTTGACTTACTATTATACCAAATTCACAAATAATATTACATAAAATGCCGGTCGTAACATCCTCTCCCCCTTAAGGGATTCTGTCCCCAGAATCTAAGAGAACAGATGAGGATACCGGGAACGCATATCAGACTCTAACTCCCAAGTCGACTCTTCGACCTTAGGGTTCCTCCAGAGTACTTTTACTAACTTTACTGATTTATTTCTAAGACTCTTTACTTGCCAGTCGAGTACTTTAACCGGTTGCTCCACAAATGACAGGTCTGCCTGAATTTCTACAGGTTCATATTCTATCACATGGCTAGCGTCAGGATTGTACTTCTTAAGCAACGACACATGGAACACATTATGCACATGCTGATACTGAGGTGGTAAGGCCAACTCGTAGGCCACCTTTCCTACTTGACTCAAAATCTCAAAAGGACCTACGTATCTAGGTGCTAACTTTCCTTTCTTGCCAAATCTTATCAACCCTTTCCTAGGTGACACTTTTAGCAACACAGCTTCGCCAATTTGGAATTGAACATCCTTACGCGCTGGATCCGCATACTTCCTCTGTCTATCTTGAGCAGCAAGCAACCTTTTCTGAATTAACTTGACTGAGTCATGCAACTGTTGTACCAATTCTGAGCCGAGAATTCTTCCTTCTCCTACTTCATCCCAACTTGTTGGTGATCTACATTTTCGGCCGTACAAAGCTTCATATGGTGGCATGCCGATACTGGAATGATAGCTGTTGTTATATGAAAATTCAATTAATGGCAGGTGGTCGTCCCAACTTCCAGCAAAATCGATTGCACAACTGCGCAACATGTCTTCAATTGTTTGAATTGTTCTTTCACTCTGGCCATCAGTCTGCGGGTGATACGCCGTGCTCATATTCAACTTCGTGCCAAGACATTCCTGGAATTGCTTCCAGAATCTTGAGTTAAATCGGGGATCTCTGTCTGAAACTATTGATACAGGTACTCCATGCCTTAATACGATTTCGTGCACATACAGATGAACCAACTTGTCCAGTGACGACTTCTCATTTATTGGAAGGAAATGCGCCGACTTCGTAAGACGATCAATTATAACCCATATTGCGTCATGTCCGGACTTTGTTCGTGGTAGTCCTACTATAAAGTCCATAGCGATATTTTCCCATTTCCATTCTGGAATCTTCAGGGGCTGAATTAATCCGCTTGGTCGTTGATGTTCTGCCTTTACTTTCTGACAGGTATAGCACTTCGCAACCCATTCTGCCACGTCTCTTTTCATATTTGGCCACCAAAAGTTCTTCTTTAAGTCTTGATACATCTTGGTGCTTCCCGGGTGGATTGAAAATTTCGAATGGTGGGCTTCATGGAGGATCTCATTCTTTAATTCAGATACATGGGGAATCCATATTCTGGATGAAAACCTTAGTATTCCTTGCTCATCCCTTTTAGTATTAATCTCTTCTCCAGATAACTGATTTTTCTCTTTTTCCATTACTTCCTCTTGATATTTTTTTTATCTTTTCCAGTAGTGTTGGCTGAAAGGTCATTGCATGACAAACTTCTTTGACTTTCCCATAAGCACAAAGTTCCAATTCAAATTTTCCGATTTCTTCGGATAACTCTTTTGATGTTATCATTATATTCAATCTTTCCTTCCGACTCAGCGCATCGGCCACTACGTTCGCCTTTCCAGGATGGTAATTTATCGAACAGTCATAGTCCTTAATCAATTCCAGCCATCTCCTCTGCCTCATATTGAGCTCTTTCTGAGTAAAAATGTATTTTAAACTCTTGTGATCCGTGTAGATTTCACACTTTTCTCCATAGAGATAGTGTCTCCAAATCTTGAGTGCGAACACTATGGCGGCTAGTTCCAAGTCATGCGTCGGATACTTTAACTCGTGCGGCTTCAACTGTCTTGACGCATATGCTATTACCTTACTGTGTTGCATCAACACACAACCCAAACCCTTATGTGAAGCGTCGCTGAATATTACAAAATTCCCTTGATCATCGGGAAGTACCAACACCGGAGCTGTTACCAACTTCTGTTTCAACTCTTGAAAGCTATTTTCACATTCTGCACTCCATTCAAACTTTTGATTCTTTCTGGTTAACTTGGTCAATGGTGTGGCGATCTTCGAGAAATCCTTGACGAATCTTCTATAGTATCCGGCCAATCCTAGAAAACTTCGCACTTCCGTAGGAGTCCTTGGCCTCTCCCAACTCATAACTGCCTCAATCTTCGCCGGATCCACTTTAATTCCATCATTTCCAATAACATGCCCCAAAAATTGAACTTCCTTTATCCAAAACTCACATTTGGTAAACTTGGCATACAACTTCTCTTGTCGGAGTATCTCCAATGCTATCCAGAGGTGCTGCATATGTTCTTCTTCCGATTTAGAATAAATAAGGATGTCATCAATAAATACCACGACAAATTTATCCAAATACTTCTTAAATACTCGATTCATCAGATCCATGAATGCGGCCGGAGCGTTGGTCAATCCAAACGGCATTACTAGGAATTCATAATGCCCATATCTGGTCCTAAATGCGGTCTTGGGAATATCTTCTTCCTTGATCTTTAATTGATGGTATCCCGATCTCAAGTCAATCTTCGAAAAACATTTTGCTCCCTTTAACTGATCAAAAAGGTCATCTATCCTTGGTAGCGGGTAGCGGTTCTTGATCGTTACTTTATTCAACTCCCGGTAATCTATGCATAGACGCATACTCCCATCTTTCTTCTTCACAAAGAGAACAGGTGCTCCCCATGGCGACGTACTTGGTCGTATCACTCCCTTATCTAATAATTCTTGTAGCTGGCTCGCCAACTCTTTCATTTCTGCTGGTGCCATCCTATACGGAGCCTTTGAAACTGGTTCCGTGCCTGGAGCAAGGTTGATCTCGAACTCAATTTGTCGATCTGGTGGTAAGCCTGGTAGTTCGTCGGGAAACACATCGGGGAACTCATTAACTACAGGAATATCTTCCATGCTGGGGCTGCCTCTCTCTGAATCCACTACATATGCTAGGAACGACTCACAACCTTTTCTAAGTAACTTCTTAGCCTGAATAATTGTAAGAAATAGTCGCTCTTGCCTCTGTCCCTTAAATACTACCTTCTCTCCACTCTTCGTCTTTAAATACACTCTCTTGGTCTTACAATTTATCTGAGCGCTATTCTCTGCTAACCAATCCATTCCTAAAATTATATCAAACTCTCCCAGCTTGAAGAGTATCAAGTCGGCCGAGAACTTATATCCCGAAATATCAATCTCACATTTTGGACAAAATTGATTCACAGGAATCTTCTCTTGGTTCGCAATTACCACATTTACTACCTCACTCATAACCGTTTTATCACATTGGATCTTATCAACAAAAGATTCTGATATGAAAGATCTTGTGGCTCCCGAATCAATCAATACTTTGGCTTTGACATTATTGAGTAAAAGTGTACCTGCTATCACCTCAGAATTCTGAACAGCATCTTTCATCTTTAGGTCAAATGTCCTTGCTGTTGCTTGCGGGGTTGGTGCGGGTGGTGGAGGTAATGCCAATACCTCAGCTGGCACGCTTGCACTGGTACTTGCCACGTTCATCAGAGCTCTGACTGGTCCTGTTGCCTTACACTCCCTAGCCATATGTCCAGTCTTCCCACATTTGTAGCACGTAACTCCTGGCTTCGGCATCTTGCACTCATTTGCCAAATGTCCCTTCTGATTGCACCTATAACAGGTCATACTCAGCTTATTGCATACTCCGGGGTGCCTTCTTCCACAGTGCTTGCATTCTGGCCTCTGGAACCTGTTTTCCCCAACTTGCCCTTGGCTTGCCTGATTGTTCCCTTTTGATTCTTGCCTTTTGCCCAAATTTCCTTTCCTTTGAAAATTTCCGCCCTTCTGGAAACCAATCCTCTTTACATTCCGATCTTGCGAACTTCCAGCTTCAGACTTTTCTCCATAAAATGGAACCTTCCTCTTCTTGTTATCCCTCTCTTTCCTTGACTGCATCCCATTATTCTCAATCAGAGCAGCTTTCTGTACTACTCCCGCATAAGTTTCAAGCTCAAACATAGCCACCCTATCTCTGATCCAAGGCTCCAATCCTTGCTGAAATTTCTTTGCTTTTTCTTCCTCAGTGCTGGTATACTTTGTCACAAACCTTGACAACTCAGTGAACTTCTTCTCATATTCCAGTACAGTCATGTTCCCTTGTTTTAACTCAAGAAATTTTAGCTCCATCTGATTCTGCATGTACTTAGGGTAATACTTGTCCAGAAATAACTTCTTAAATCTCTCCCAAGAAATCTGCTGAGTGACTTCCATAGCTTTTACTGATTCCCACCAATAAATGACTTCTCCCTTCAAGAAGTAAGTGGCATACAGCGTCTTCTGATCGTCTCCTAACTGTACCAACTCAAAAGCCCTTTCCATCTCCTTGATCCATGTGTTTGCTATCACTGGATCAGTGGTATCATGAAATACAGGTGGATTCACACTCTGAAAAGCCTTGAAAGTGACAATTTGTCTTGGTGGTACTGGTGGTTCAGGTGGTTGGTATGGCTCACGGTTATCTTGGTTTTCAATTTGTTGTTGAAGAGTTAGTTGTTGTTGAGCTATAGCATTGGTTTGCTGTTGCAAGGTTTCCAGTAGTCGAAGAATATTTGGGTCTGTGGTGAAGGTGGTTGTTGGATTCTTCTTTTTGGGAGGCATGATCCTAAAATAAGAGTTGTGTCATAACAAATATGAATGATAAAATGATTCGAGGGTATCGCATGGCATTCGCATTTACATATGGGGTCAAGTTTCCAAATTAAGCAGATATGATGATAAAAACATAAAATAACAGTTGAGAGCAGATGGAACAATAGCACATAATTATTGAAATTTTAAAGGTCACAGTACATAGGATTGGGACATAGTCTGATTCTAGAAATAACAGGCTTATTTAAAGGAAAGACGGAAACAACTGGGGATTCCATAGAGTTTGATAGTACAACAACATGAAAGGTAAATGGAAAGAACTAAGGCTCCACTCCATCTGAACGGGGCTTGGTAGTCTTTTCCTCTCGAAGCGTCTTCGCAATGCTCTGGAGCTCATCCGCCACCATCTGAATGACATACTGGCTGGTACGGTCCCGGTGCGCTGGCATCTCCTCAAGCTTAGTGTTGACGTACCCAACCAAGGTCTCAAGTCTCGCAATCATCTGCTCCTTGGGCTTCCCTTCGTAGTTTCGGCTGTCCGGATACACGTTCTTCAGTCGGTCTATCAGTCGGTCGTACTTGCCCTGAAGCATGTCGAACTCGCGCCTCAACTCAGCATACACGGAGAAAGCAATAGTGTCGTCCGACCCAGAGGATGACGAGGAATGCGCCCTTTGCTGACAACCAATAAGAGGAGTATTAATAATAATTTACTTTACCTTCTCTCTCGCGTAATATTTATAACCTACACACAAATCCTATAACCTATTTGGGCTGTCCAGGGACTCTAAACCGTAGCTCTGATACCAAAACCTGTCACACCCCCAACTTAAATAGCAAAATAATTATAGCTATTACATCATTTTAATGAGTATTACACAACCAAAATCCAAGATCTTACAGTTTAGGGTTTGGAACAGCCCAACACTACCAACTATTACATCTGATTACAAATACCGAGTCCTCACACAACTATTATTACTTATTCTACCTGAGCTCGAACATAAGCATCAGCATCACAGGTCTTACGGGCAGTCTGCTTGAATCTAACCATGGCTGCTAGCTGTAATATCAGGGTAAAGCAAGAAGTGAGCCAAAAGCTCAACAAGTGCTAACAATACAACGCAAAGCATAAATCGAGATATACCTTTAGGAATGACAATGGAATGACATAATCAATGATAATCGAGAGATAAAACTTATGTGAGTTGGCATCATTTTGCTTGCATCAAAACAAATTTTAAAACCATTCTTAATCAAAATCATTTTATGACGCTACGGATTACAGCCGGTGATCAGCCGCGAAGTAATCCCGAACCTCGCTGGGTTCTAAAACATTATTGGGAATCCCTAGGCAACTTTTAAGCCTAATATAAGGGTGGAAATGACTCGCGTCTCAGTCCAGATCCACCATTCAAGAAAACATTTGTCCCCCTTTGGGACTGAAAAATCCACCTTTTATTCATTTTGAAAACTGATGCCGATTTATGACAAAATCTCTTTTGACTGAAATCATCATTTTTTTTATCAGGGGATTATAGATCAACTTGAAACACTGGAAATATGACACTAAATCTCAGGGCCATGATCCACTAGACTTTATTATATTAGGGTAATCGAGAGATTTCCATAAACAAGAATTTTGACAAGGAAATTAAGCAAGGCTACTGGATAATATGAAAGAGTAATGCCAAACTAGGCTTAAAGCAATGGGTGTAGACAAGGTATAGGTATTAGAACATCAAGAAGATAAGCATCACTGGTTCCAATAGGATAGAGGTGCTAAAATATAAAGGAAGTGATCATCAGCTCAAGATATAACAGGGTATCAAGCTTTAGGGTAAGGATAGGGTTATCAAACAATCATGAATGAATTTAAGAAAAGATTGGCTTTTAGGTATCAAGATAAAGTTTCTATCGAGGTTATTTCAAGAGTTGAATCAAAGCATCAGGGTGCAACATCAAGATTTCTCAGGGATCAATAGCATGATAATCAAAAGGATTAATAAGGTATTATAACACATCTCTATTTTATCATGGCATTAAACTATCATGAAAGACTTTTGAACTACTTGCAATACGTACTCGAGGGTTCATAGCATCTCTATGTAACTCAAAGATAAACAAAAGATACTCTTGATTTAAATATATCAAAATGTCTCAGGATAATTGCATCGATATATATATGAACTGTTTACAGTAAATGCGAAGGTCAAGTTGAATCACTTGCCTTGAGATAGACTGGTCTGGTCTGACTGGTAGGAGCAACAACTGGAGCTTCACTCGACTTTTATGGCAAGTTTTCCCTCGTCTCGAGATCCTACATAAATAATAATAATCCTCATTATAATATATTCTTTCCATCTTAACCTATTTACAACCCGAAATTAAACATGGATGGCACTTAGGCCTATACACACTTAATTCATATCCACCATTTATATTTTCAAATGTACACACGTAGCCACATAATCACATATCGTATATTAATACCAAATAACATCATATACACCATAATGCCACACTAGGCTTGGATGATCTCGACTCACCACTTAAGTTACTTGGTCGCTAACTAAACGAAGTCTTCGAATTTGGGCTTCCTAACTCAATGTGCCTTTCCTAAATTATCCAAAACCTATTGACCCTCACTTGTGCCTTTTGTTCTACTGACCTTATACTATCTTACAACTATGGTGGTCGACCTAATACTCACTTCTAAGTGTCCTAAAACTATGTGATAAGTGAAAGTGCTCACTGGTGCAAATTTCAGAATGGTAACTAAGGTTTCTTGAGTGCATTAGACACTCTTAAACTACAATTTTTTCTTCAAAATTTTTACACAAGACTCTCCTGACCTAAGGGCATCTCACAAGCTTGATGTGGCTCAAAGGCCTGGCTTGGGCCTTCTTGGGCCTAAGCTAAAAGTCCAAGGTTCCCCTGTTTTTCTGGACAGAAAATGCCCTGACTTGAATTAACTTGTGACACATGGTTCTAGCTCATATCCTATGAACTATGGTTGGAAAAACTTCTCTGACATACCCTCTAACTAAGGCCCAATTGGGCCTAATGAGGGCCTACCCATGACATGGCCAAATCTCCCTATTTCTAAGTTGCAACAAAACTGTCCCCTGCTGGACAGATTTTGTTATTCTACTTGTGCACCTAACCAAATGACATGCAAACCTCCAACCAACTCCTAAAACCTATTATATACTCCCCATACTAACTTCTGGTGGCTTGGGCCTCAAAGTGCACATCAATGACATGGTCAAAACTCACTCTAAACCTCAGGGTACTAAACTGATTTTTCTGCAGAAACTATAACTCTCATTTTCCAAGGTTTTGACTTGACAAACCCAATTATCAACAACTAAATACTTAAACCAAGACCTATACTTGGTATTCTACTGAACTAACTCCCTTTTTCTCAAAATAACCTTGGTGAGATCATCCTTACCTAAGGTACAACTATGGCAAAACAAAAGAGACTACTCTTAACAAATCGCAAATCTTCATGCTTTTGAAACAACAAGATATATATTTTTATAAAAGATAACCACAAATTATTACCATGCAACAAGAAGCATAAATCAATATTATCACATTATTCCTACTGAAATTAAGGCTCACTAACAAAATCTTTTCCAAATGATCAAAATCTTACAACAAACTAAGAGAATTCCACATGCATGCATGCCTTCGGGTTTTTCAAACCAAAACAACATATTTTCTACATATATTCCATCTTAAAATTGACATGCAAGCCTAGCATAAGGTATACCTAGATGATCACTTAGCATGCAAGGAGTTTTATCAAATTTTCACCACAAAATTCAAGTCATTATCACATAAACATGCAAAAATTGAACAAAACAACAAGAATGATTTCAAGGACCATTCATTCGGCTCCCATATGGTCATGGCCGAATGAAATGGATGGAAATGGCCATTAAATCATCAAGAGTTTCCTTCTCAAGACTTGGCACTTATCCATTTATTGTAGTCCTCTCGAAAACAACCTTAAATCCATAAGAATCAAGATTGTATTTTGAGTTTCACTAAAACCTTTACATGCAACCCTTAAACTTAAACTTTCTACTCAAAACTCTTTGAAATATGAATGATCATGATATAGGAAGTAATATTTACTTGTATGGAAGGTGGAAACTTGAATGTGGAATGAAGAAAAGGGGAGGGGGTAGGTTTTCGGCTAAAAACCCGAGAGGAGAGGGGGAGGGCCGAGAGGAGAGGGAGGAGGGAGGAGAAGTGTGGAAATGGTGGAGTGAAAGTGGTGTGTTTGTCATGTTTACTTGGTTTTTATTTGCCCATAAGTGAGTGGATGAGAGAAATTACAATAGTAACCTTCCAATCATAGTTAGGTAGATTTGCATGCAAGGACAAAATAGTAATGTGGCTAGTAAAATGAAAGTGAGTGGGGTTGGAATTGCCCTCCTTGCCCCTTGGTTGAATAGAAGAGAGTTTGCATGCAAGGGTAATCATGTAATTTGATAATTATTAAGCAACTAATTTTCAAAGATTTATTTTTATATAATAAAATACAAGTTCAAAAATTATAAAATTTATACCATAAAATAACTTGGATTTTTAGAGACTTTATAAAATCATTTTCAAAATTTGTGAACAAAATGCCTTTTAAAAGAAGATTTTTCCAAAGCTTAGAATATTCCTTATAAATCAAAAATAAAGAAATTAAATAAATTCTTGCTTTGAAAAATCATATACTACCCAAAGCAAATTTATAAAGCAGAAATTTTCACTCGTACAATCATTGAATATATTTTCATTTGACTTACTATTATACCAAATTCACAAATAATATTACATAAAATGCCGGTCGTAACAATTTAATCTGAAGAAAATCACAGTGTCAGAGTCAAGACATGAAGAAACATCACGGAAGTTAGTCACTCATGAACCAGACAGTACATCGAGTGTCAACGTTGAAGTGGTGGAATTGATTCATAATTTTCAGTGATTTTCAGAAGATTTGCAGAAGAATGGTTGCTGCTCAAGACTAGAATTAATTCTCTATTAATTAATTAATTCATCTAATTTAATTAAGAAAATAAATTATATCTGCGAAGAATAATTTATTTATTAATTGAATTAATTGATTAATTAATTCTGAATTAATTTTAGGAATTTTCAGAAGTTTAATTGGATTAAATTCAAATCTTAAATCAGCAAGACAAATGGAAATGAACTAGCATGACAATCTGGATTGTCATACCGATTGTCATGCTAGGCCATTTTCCATTGTCATACCGAAAGTTACTCTAGGAGGATAATTGTCTTGCTAGTTCATTCTGATTGTCATGCTAGTTCATTCAGATTGTCTTGCTAGTTCATTCAATTGTCCTACCGAAAGTCTTGCCAGCTATAGGATTGTCATGCCAATTCAATTCTATTGGTTTGTTGATTAAAAAGAAGCAGAAGACCTTCTTTCAATAATCCATCATTCAAACAGAAGAACAAAGAACAAGAAAAGTAGCCGCCTTGAAATATTACATTTTTCATCTGTTTAATTCAAGATCAATTTCTAGATTGTAAAGTTAAATCCGATCAACTAGAAATCTTTATCTTGTTCTTGTGTAACAATCTAGCGGATCAAAATCCCTAGAACTTAATCTCAAATTGCGTTTAGCATTTGAATCTTTTTATTACAAAAATAGAAAAAGTTCATGTCGAATTTATTCTAGATTTGTGATAATTAATTTGAGATTAATTCCTTGTAATCGATACAGTTGTTGTAACACCTTTCAAGTTTAATAATATTTTTATTTAACTTGAATTTTGTTTCACATTTTTTATTCCGCATTTAATTCGATTATTCGGTACTGTTTGTATTCAACCCCCCCTTCTACAAACACATTGGGACCTAACACCTTGCTTAAAAAGTATAACCCGGATGTCAATCTTGTAATAAAGTATGAGCCTATAGAAATTCAGGCAGACTTGTCGTATGAGGAGCAACCTGTCAAAATACTCGACTGGCAAGCAAAGAGTCCTAGAAATAAGTCGGTAAAGTTAGTAAAAGTACTTTGGAGGAACCCCAAGGTCCAAGTGTCAACTTAGGAGTTCGAGTCTGATATGCGTTCCCGGTATCCTCATATGTTCTCTTAGATTCTGAGGACAGAATTCTTTAAGGGGGAGAGAATGTTACGACTGGTATTTTGTGTAATATTATTTGCGAACTCTGTATAATATTAGAGTCGACTATAAATATATTTATTGATTGTATATTTGTGTGAATGGAATTTGCTGCATTATAAATTGCTTTATTTAAAATATGAATTTTTCAAAGCGAGAGTTTTATTAATTTCTCTTATTCTTGATTTATAGAGAATATTCTTTACCTTGGGAAAATTATTTTTTAAAATTATTTCATTCACAAATCACAAAAGTGATCTCATAAAGTTTCTAAAAATCCAAGTTATTTTATGGTATAACTTTTATAATTTTTGAAATTTTATTTTATTTTATAAAAATAAATCTTTGAAATTAGTAGTTTAGTAATTAGCAATTTATATGAATACCCATGCATGCAAATTCCCTCCCACTCAACTTAAAGGGCTAAAAAGACAATTCATACCCCACTAACTCTCTTTTATCCACCAAAAGACCAAACTAACCTTACATGCATTTTTGGCTTAGCTTTGGGAGAAGGGCACTCTTGTAAATTCTGAACTCCACTCACATTTAATCAAATAAAAAACCATAAAACAAGCACAAGTTGTCATGATCATTTCATTTTTTCACTCCACACTGCACCCTTACCTCACTCTCTCCTCCCTCTCTTCTCTTCCCTCTCGGCTAAACCCCTTCCCCCATCCCCTTCAATTTTTCTTCAATAAATCCCTACCATTCTATTATAATTTCACTACTCATTAATATATTATACACTTTCCAAGAAGTTTCATGCTTAGGAGATGAAGTTTAATGCTTGCATGTCTTGTTTTTATGTGATCTCCAAGGAGAAACTTTTTATTCATGTGGATTAAAGAGTTCTCCATGAGATATACTTTTTATGTGCATAAACTAAGTGTTTCCTTGATTAAAACTCCTTTAAAACACTTGCATGCTACTGATCTCTAGTTGTAATGCCATGTTTTACTTTGCATGTTAGAGATAGGGCATTATTTTCAAGAATGATCAAGCTATATATGCTCTCTTTTTCAAAAATATACATGCATATTTGGTTTGTGATTTAATTCGACCTATATGGGCTAAAAACGAATTGTTTCCTTGATATCATACTTGATCTTAGTTTTTAAAATATAGTGTGCATGATCCCTTGAAATAATTTAGTATTTTAAGTGGAATTTTTGAGCTAATAATCCCATTATTTAGTCGAACTTGTTTTTGTGATCATTGTGAGTTGCATGTTAAGTTTTAGTTTGCATGTTGGTGCTATAGGGCATGAATGATCTCCATTCTTGGTTGAGGCCTTACTTTAGAGTCTTATAGAAGTAAATTTGCCTTGGTTGAGATTTAATTCGTGGTTTTGAAGTGGGAGTTAAGGTGGAAAGGCTAGGATAGAATCCTGAAATTTTTCCAGATTTGCATGTGAGTTGTGTGTTGATTTTGAATGGGCATTTCTAAGGCATTGTTAGGACCAAGCCACGGGGAGTTAGTACTTCGGTTTTAGTTGAGTCTAGAAGCCATTAATTAGAGAAACCCAACCATTTAGTGAGATGCACACACCAAAACTTAGATTCTGCTAGACAGGGGACAGTTTGAGTTTAGTGCATTTTGGAGATCAAAAAGTTGGATTCAGAGTAAGCCCCCATTAGAATTTGATTACTGCTGATACTAGGGAGTTTAAGGAAGAGTTTCAAGTCGAACCATGGAGGTTTAGAGTTAGAACCAACGAGTTTAAGTTAGTCCAAGACAGGGCAGTTTTCAGGACACTCATTTAGAGTTGTGTCTACTTTGAGCTTAGGCCCAAGAAAATCTAGGAAGGCCCTTAGTGTCATTCAAAGTGCATAAGTTAGCTTATAGACTTAAGAATCCAGTAGGTCAGTTTTGATTAGGAATATTCGAGCTTTAGTGGTGTCAAAAACCGAGAGTCGCCTAAGGTGTCGCCATAAGTATGCAAGTGAGAACGCTTTCTTTTAGCATTTAGTTTTGTGGACCCTATGAGTGAGGCATGAGTGAGCCCTAGTGTTTACATTTAGATATAGGTCAGTAGAGTGTTAGGCCAAGGTTTTGACTAAGAGAATTGGAACCACCAAGTGTAGGCCCTTCAAGAGTCGAGACTAGTTTAGTAGTGTGTCGCAAATGGAATTGTGGAGATTTGAGAGTGAGATTATTCAAGTCCCGAATAAAGCACCAAGTCTAAATAATAGTATGAGTATACCTATATGTGTTATGTGCTCCAAGGTGCTACTATATGTATATGTGCATGGTGTTGTGTGTTAACTTAGTGTTTTACGCAATATAAAACACTAAACGTTACTTGGAGTCAATTTGTGCATTTAGTGTTAGGGTTGTTTGGTGTCATAAGAGTCCGTAGTAATGAGGGATTCTTATTATTTTGTAGGATCGAGTGAAGATAGGAAGCTTGCCGTCAAGGTCGAGTAGTGCTCCCGTCACTCCCAAGACAAGTCGTGTGTAGTCAAATCTCTCAAGGCAAGTGTCCTTCCCTTGTAAACTTATATTGTGCAAGTGTACTCTTCCTTCCTAATGACATTATGCGAGTGTTTCCCCCTTGTTGAATTGATATTATGCAAGTATACTCCTTTTGTTAATCATATGTTATGCAAGTACCCTGAGATACTTATTGGAACCATGATAGCTTGCTTGAATTTGATATTGCCCATTGTTATAAGTACCCGAGCTTGATTTGAGTTAGTATAATTAGTATACCTTGATCACCCCAAACTCATTCAGAAGCATTTTGTACCTTTAATAATCATTCATATACCTTGTTGTATTCCCCTTTACTTAGTCTTTAAATATCCTTATTGATTATACATTATCGAATTTCCTTGCCAACTTGAGAAAGTTAATCCCTTCGAATCATATCACCATTTTCGATTGTTTATCATTTCCTTTCATTAAACCCTGAGATAACGATTCATTTGTACACTTTCTTATTACCCCTTACTATGATACTCGAACATTGAAATTCTTTGATACCCTATGATTGTAACCCTAGTTGAGATTCCTACCTTTATGGTTTATTGATTTGAACTCTTTACAATACTTTCTTCCTTGATTGTTAAACCATTGATATTCTTCTTTGATAACCTCTAGTGAGAAGATTGTTCTTCTATCAATAAGAATCTCGTAATCTTAATCCTTTGATTTTTGATCATAACCCTATTATTTGAAATCCTTCGAAATTAGAATGATTGGTACCCTTACTTATAATCATTAGAATTTCCCTCTGTTAAACTATTGTTACTCAACCTTGATTATTCCTTTAAATCAGTAAATTGTTCCCTTGCATTGAACCCTGAATTGATTTCCTCACCTTGATAGTTCAATTCGTCTGGCAATAAACCTTAACTTAGTACAACTGTTGTTGAGTTTGGCATAGAATTCCTTAAAGAAGTACTCGATCCTTTCATGCCTAAAGAACTTTTGAAATGTTATTAATTCTGGCATCAAATTTTTATCAAACTGTAAAGTTTTTAAAAGCCAAATTGTCAAAGGGACAATAAATATTTTCTTGAGAATAGTGAAGATGTTTACTGTTTAAGTAATTTATTATAAATCGGCATCAATTTTTGAAATAATTAAAAAGTTGGATTTTCAGTCCCAAAGGGGGACAAATGTTTTCTTTAGATAGTGGATCTGGACTGAGACGCGAGTCCTTTCCACACTTAAATTGTAGGCTTAAAAGTTGCCTAGGGATCCCATTAATGTTTTAGAATCCAGCGAGGTTCGGGATTACTTCGCGGCTGATCACCGGCTGTAATCCGTAGCGTCATAAAATGGTTTATGGATTAAGAAATGATTTTGGAAATGTTTTGTTACAAACAAATGATGCCATCACCCAAAAGTTCATCTCTTATTGCTAATAGTTCTATCTTCACATTGTCATTCTTTCATATGTATCTCGGTTCATATTTTGTATCGTATTGTTTAGCACTTGCTGAGCATTTGGCTCATTACTTGCTTTCACCCTGATATTACAGCTAACAGCTATGGTTAGATTCAAGCAGACCGCTCGTAAGTCCACTGGAGATGCTGAGGCTTATTTGAGAGCTCAGGTAGGTAGCTGATAGTCTATTGTGAGGACCGGTAGTTATGAAGTTGTATTAGTTTGTAGGGTTGGACTGTTCTTCAAACACTAAACCTAGCAATCCTGGATATTGTCTGTAAACAACCTTTTGTAATATTATTTTATTTATTAAGTCATTTATATTGTTAAGTGTAATTTGGGGCTGTGACATTAACTGATTTATATGACAGGTTTGCCAAACTCTTGAATGATCTGTCACTGGTGGACAAGGAATATGATCTTCAAGATTAAATCTAAAATTCCTTTTAGCTCTTCCTGAAAATTGGGATTTGAAGTCTACTACCATAAGAGACAACTATGACCTTACTGAAACTACTCTTGATGAAATTTATGGTATGCTCAAGACTCATGAACTTGAGATGGATCAAAGGAGCAGAGACATGGAAAAAAGTCAAGGACAGTTGCTCTTAAAGCTGAGGAGGAATCTCCTAAAGTGGTTGTCTCAAAGGGGGCAAAGGAAAGGCTCTCATCATAAAGTCTGATTCAGAATCATCAGATTCTATTGATGATGATTTAGAAACTGAAAGTTTATCTGAAGTGGATGTTGATGCAAAGATGATGCAACTGTGTGCTCTTATGGTGAATGCTATAACAAAGATAGCCTACATGAAATTCAGAAGGGCAAGAAGTTTTCCAGGAAAGGTGGAAGTTCTGAAAAGAAAGGGTTCATAAAGTCTGAAGGCAAAGGAGGAAAGTCTGACAGAGGAGACAACTCAAATGTTAAATGCTACAATTGTGGTGAAAAATGCCACATATCTCCTGACTGCAAGAAAGGAAAAAGTGATAAAGGCAAGGCACTTGTCACAAAGAAGAAAAGCTAGACAGACACTTCAGATTCTGAAGATGAGGTGAACTATGCCTTGATGGCAAATGCTGATAGCAGTCCTGAAACTGCTGAATTGAAGGTACCTCAAACAACTTTTGCTTTTCATACTGATGATAATATTGAGTTGAGATTATATCTTAAAACCATGTTCATTAGTTTTAGAGATTAGACTTTAACAACTGAAAGATTAACATCTGAAAGTCTTGCTCATAGAAACAGAAATGACTACTTAGAAAAAGAGTTAGTTATGTTCCATCAAACTCAGAAAGAAAGAGATGATGTTTTGTATGTTAGAGATGAAGTGCTAAAACTGAATAAATCTCTTAAATCTGAATTAGAAAAGGAAAGAGAAATCATCAAAACTTGGACTAACTCTGGCAGAACAACTCAGAATATACTAAGTCATGGAAACTGGAAAGAGGGCTTAGGTTATGAAGATGATAAAGAAGAAAAGGAAACTGTGTCATCTAAACCAAACTTTATCAAGAAAGCTGAAAAGCCTAAAGTTAATCCTGTTAAGTTTGTAGCAAAAACTGTAATGTCTGATTCTGAAAAGATGATAGATTCTAGGACAGAAGTAAAAAAAAAGTCAACTTCTGACAAATTAAAAAAGGATAAACCAGCTTCAGTAAACATTGGTTTAATGACAAAAAAGCAGCTTAAGCATAAGCTGAAAGAGATTAGAAATGTGAACAGGGTAAAGGAAGCTAGGAAAAATAGGAATGGAAAGGAAGGTGTGAATAAAAGCAATAATTATATGCCTGTTCCTAATGCTTCTAGAAAGAAATGTTATAACTATGGAAACTCTAACCATCTTGCTTTTTTTGCAGGAAAAATAAAGATATTACCTCTTTACCTCCTTAATCAGGAGTTAAGAGTCAGTCTGTTAGGTTTAACCCACAAAATCCTTGTTTTCATTGTGGTAGTTTATGGCATTCCATTTATACTTGTAAGGAATATCATAGTTTGTACTATGATTATTATCAAATAAAACCTTTTTTGAAGAAAGTTAGTGCAATTCCTTCTAGTGCAAAGTCTGATGCAAAGTCTAATATAAAATCTGATAAACAGCATGTTAACATAAACTCTGAAACTAAATCCGCTGCAAATGCTAACAAACTTAAAAAGGCCAAAGGATCCAAGCAAGTCTGGGTCCTTAAAACTAACCAATAGTGGTCTTTGTGATTGTAGGGCAACAGGAAAAACATCCTAGTTCTTGTGAGAGGACTGCCAAAATCAGTATTTGCTCCTGATGGCCGTTGTGATTCATGTCAAAAGGCAAAACAAAGAAAATTTTCATTCAAGAGCAAAACCGAATCCTCAATTCTTGAGCCTTATCACTTACTGCATGTTGATCTATTTGGTCCAGTCAATGTCATGTTTATTGTAAAGAAGAAATATGTTATGGTTATAGTGGATGAGTTCACAAGATACCCTTGGGTGTATTTCTTGCACAAGAAGAATGAAACTGCATCTACTCTAACTGATTATGTCAGACAGCTGGATAAGTTGGTTAAAGATTCTGTTAAAATCATAAGAAGTGATAATGGCACTAAGTTCAAGAATTCAATCATGGAAGAGTTCTACAAAGAGTATAGACTAAAGCAGAAATTTTCTGCACCTAGAACTCCACAGCAAAATGGAGTTGTAGAAAGAAAGAACATGACTCTCATTGAAGTTGCACGTACTAGCTTGATGAAGCAAAGCTACCAACCTACTTTTGGGCTGAAGTTGTACAGACTGCTTGTTTTACACAAAATGCTACACTCATAAACAAGCATGGAAAAACACCATATGAGATGGTGAAGAAAAAGAAGCCAAATCTGAAATACTTTCATGTATTTGGATGTAAATGTTTTGTTCTTAAGACTCATCCTGAACATCTGTCAAAATTTGATCAAAAAGCTGATGAAGGAATTTTTTTTGGATATCCACTTTCCACAAAAGCCTTCAGAGTCTACAATTTAAGAACAAGGGTTGTCATGAAATCTATCAATGTATCTTTTGATGATAAAAAGATTACTGGACTTGAAGATTTCAATGATCATGATCAGCTGAGATTTGAAAATGAAGACTTAAATTCTGATTCTGTAAATTCTGATGATTTAAATCTTGATCATGTAAGTTCTGATGTCATTGAAACTGTGGTAATTACTCCAAAGGAAAATGCACCTGTTCAGGGGGGTAAGCTAATGATCCAACCACAACTCAAGACTCTCAAGAAACATCAGAACCTGTCACTGGCTCTTCAAGTTCTGATTCATCAAGTTCTGATGAGCCAAATTCTGATACTTCTAGAAACTCTGATTCTTCAATTCCTGAAGGATCCAACTCAAATTCTGAAATTTCAGAGAGCATAACTTCAGGGGGAGCATCAGAAAATGCTGATGGAGACAACATGGATCATGGGGGAGGATCTAGTTCTAGAGATCAACTTCCATCTGCAAGGAAGTGGACCAAATCACACACACAATTGGAGATCCTGAAGCAGGTGTCAGAACTAGAACAGCAGCATCAAATGAATGTCTTTATCATTCCTTTCTATCTCAGGCTGAACCAAAGAAAGTGGAAGAAGCTCTTCAAGATGCTAATTGGGTGCAAGCAACGCAGGAAGAGTTAAATGAATTTGAAAGAAATAAAGTCCTACCCTAGTGCCAAGACCAAAGAACAGATTCATTATTGGCACAAAATGGCTGTTCAGAAACAAAACTGACAGTGATGGCATAATCACAAGGAACAAAGCAAGGCTGGTTGCTAAAGGTTACTCTCAACCGGGAGGGTATTGACTATGATGAAACATTTGCTCCAGTTGCTAGATTGGAAGCCATAAGAATCTTTTTGGCTTATACTGCTCACAAAAAGTTTAAAGTCTTTCAAATGGATGTGAAAAGTGCTTTTATCAATGGAGAACTGGAAGAAGAGGTATATGTTGAACAATCTCCAGGATTTATAGATCCAAAATTTTCTAATCATGTCTATAGACCTGATAAAGCACTTTATGGCCTTAAGCAAGCTCCATGAGCATGGTAAGAGACTTTAGCTCAATTCCTTCTGGAAAGTGGATTTAACAGAGGCACAATTGATAAAATACTGTTCTACCTCAACCATGGAAAGGACTTACTTTTGGTACAGATATATGTTGATGATATCATCTTTGGTTCTACAAATGCCAAACTCTGTGAAAGGTTTGCAAAGCTAATGCAGTCAAGATATCAAATGAGTATGATGGGAAAACTTAGTTATTTTCTGGGACTTCAAGTCAAGCAAAATGAAGAAGGTACTTTCATAAATCAATCCAAGTACACCAGAAATTTACTCAAGAAATTTGGAATACAAGACTGTTCAACTGCATCCACTCCCATGGCCACTGCAACCAAGTTAGATAAAGGTACTAGAGCACCAATAGATATTACTAACTACAGAGGTATGATTGGCTCTTTACTCTATTTAACTACAAGTAGACCTGATATCATGTATTCTACCTGTCTTTGTACAAGATTTTAGGCAGATCCAAGAGAATCTCATCTAATAGTTATGAAAAGAATTTTCAAGTACCTCAAGGGTACAGATGATCTAGGATTGTGGTATCCTCGAGAATCAGATTTTAAGCTAATAGGTTATTCATATGCAGATTTTGTAGGATGCAAAATAGACAGGAAAAGCACTAGTGGAAGCTGCCAATTTCTTGGAGGCAGATTGGTTTCTTGGTTTAGCAAGAAACAAAAATCAATTTCCACATCAACTGCAGAAGCAGAATATATTACTGCAGGAAGCTGTTGTGCACAGATTCTTTGGATGAGGAATTAGTTACTGGACTATGGGTTAGAATTTTCTAAAATACCTATTTACTGTGACAATCAAAGAGTTATTGCTATGACAGGTAATCCAGTTCAACACTCAATGACAAAGCACATCAGCATTAGGTACCATTTCATAAGGGAACATGTGATGGAAGGTACAGTGGAATTGCATTTTCTTCCAATAGATCAACAACTAGCAGATATCTTCACCAAACCACTATGTGAAGCTACTTTTACAAGACTGGTAAATAAACTTGGAATGGTTTCAGGTTCTTTCTCAAAATCTGCTTAGTTTTTATTCTCATGCATCAGACTTTATGATCCGTGTTTACAGATTGTCTAATCTCTATATAATCTATGCTTAAACTGTAATATATTAAATATTGATTGTTATCTGATGTGATTCTATATACTCTAATAGTGTTTTGAATGTTCTGTGACTATTCACTCCAATGAGGATTAATTGTTAGATGCTGACTTAGTAGTCTTTAACAAACTGTTGTCCCATGTTTGAATTAGTTGTTTATGTGGAAATTCATTAACAAAAGCAAATTCCGATATTGAGCTTAGTTAAATTTACTTTGTGTATCTTATTACTAAGTCACAAACTAGATTCTTGCTTCTTATCTGTCAAATTCTGATGTCAGTAAATCTTAAGGATGAACTACATGCTTGATAAGCCTCACTTATCTGAAGAAAAGAAAAGAAAGAAAATTGAAGTTAGGTCCTCCTTTGAGATCTAGAGTAAATATGTGAAAGGGAAGACCCAAGTGCATTACTGGTATTAAGTTATATGCATTAGAAAAGCAAATAAATATTTTTTGGTGACTTTTCACATTCTCTGATTACTGGAGAAATACTCTGATAATAGCATAAATTCTAATAGCAGTTATGACTCACTTATACTGAGAAGCCACGGTAAAAGAATGTCAAAAGATGCATAAAATGAGCATAAACAATTGAGTTGGACTCTTGCATAAATTTATTTTATAGTAGACTTCAAAATTGAAGACAGATTTAAAGCACTTTTCTTAGTTATGCCTTATTTCTAAGATATACTGAAGTTTATCTGACTTTAATCTTTATCTGATCATTTGCAAATGCACACACTCTCACTCCATATGAATGATGAAAATTACTGTGGTGATTAAGTTGTTTTTAACAAACAGTTAAGCATTAATTGCATAAATTCTGAGGACAAGTTCTGATGAAAGTTCTGATGATTAAACTCTAAAGAAACCAGTCAATATTTGTATGAAGAATCACGGATACATACATTCACTTTTTGAGTACAGAAGACATGTTCTGATGACCGTTAAATTCTGATAATAGTCAACATCTGATGCAAATCCTGATGGAAACTCTGATGCTTACATGGTATTATTTATTTACTTGACTTATTTGTGGTATTTAAAGTAACGGTCATATTTATCATAAAGTAATTAGGTGAGATAAAACAGTGTTAATCATTTGGTTAGTGGGAAACGTGTTTGCCTTGACAACTTCATGTGCACAATTAACACTGCTTATTTTCGTGCCCACTAACTATTGTTTTGACTATTTACTGTGTGACAGGTGTCTAATGTCGGTTCTGCTTCAATTATAACCGTTTTCAAATAGAGAGTATATATATGGGAGTTACAAGATTTTACAATCTTTTACCTACTTTTCTAATTCTCTAATCTTTCTTATTTTCTCTCTCTCGAAGTGAGATTGGGTATGCTTTGACCCAACCAGAAGCAGTCTCAGGAACTCAAATACTGGAGTTTTGGAGGAGTGGTGTTTATGATGATGGTGGAAAAGATGGGTTCCCAAGCATCATATTTACAACAGGAGAAGATGAACACTTGGTTACATTGTCAAATGTTCGACAAGCTTTACATCTTCCAGAAAACTGTGTTTACAGTTCACAAGTTGGGGAACCAGCTCTTCAATAGATGATAGCAAACCTTGGTTATGAAAAATCTTTGTCCAAGCTAGGAAAATTGAAGAGGCCCCATATCAGGAGGGAGTGGAGTTTCTTTTTCGACTACATCACCAAGGCCTTTGCCAACAAGTGCTCCAACTTTGATGCTATACCAATCTTGAGTCAGCAAATTGGGTATGCTCTAATAATCAAACTCATTTTGATTTTGCCAGTGCTGTGCTAGGTTTCATAGGTGATAGGATGACAGAAGATAGAAACACAGTTTATTTTTCTAGATTCTGTCAGCTTATATATAGTTTATGTTGTTCTGATGCACCTCAGAATTTTAGTGAGACAATTGAACCCTTTAAACTTGCTAAAAGGGCTTTCACTGACTTATTATCTACTGATAATAAGAAGACTGTACTAAGACCCCTCAAAATTCCTCAACCAGTCAAATAAGTCTTAGTAAACTCTAATCGAAACACCTATACTGCCATATATCCTGATGTACAACCATCCCAACCTCCATCAGCACTTACACAACCTACCACTTCTCAACCTCAACCACAACCTACCATCAAAACACATTTCCAACCAGCACAATCCTCACAACCACAACCATCAGCACCTACAATCAGAACCTCATCTTCTAGGCCTGAAAGGACTATTTATGTGCCTAAATCTCTAGCAAGGAGAAGGAGGAGGATCATTCTAAGGGATGAATCTGATGAAGTTGAATAGGTACAGGTTCCCACATCAGAACCTGTAGAGGTTGAAGCTGAAAATATGATTTTTCAGAAGGAAATAGAAGCTGAAGGGTCTAAAATTTAGAAAAGGAAAAGATTTGCAGACTCTGATGCAGATCATGTTTCTCCACCATCCAGGAGATCTAAGAAACAAAGAGCAGGAAGGCAAATGGCACAACCTCCATCTGAGGATACTAATGAAGCTGAGGAAGGGGATCAGGAATCTCTGATCTCATCTGAACCAATTGTCATTGAATCCCTTCCTCAAGCTAAAGACATTGTTCCAGAAACAGCGATCACACCTCCTGTCTCTCCTATTAAAGAAACAACACTTGAAGATTCAAGATTAAGTCCTGAAATTGACATCCACAGGCTAAACATTCCAACTGTTCTCAATCTGGAAGCTCCAACTGCAGCTCAACCATCTATTGTTACTTCTCCAATCTTACAGGCTGAGTTACCATCTACACCAATTCTGGATCTGGAACCTGAAGATCAGAATTTAGATGAAGCTGCTACCGAATCTCCTTCCGTTACACAAACTATGGTATTATCAGAAGATGAGGAGATTCTTGCAAGTTCTGGAGAGTCATATCCAGTTAATGCTCCCATTCTTGGAAAGGAGGAACTACTTACAAAGTTTGTTGAATAAGAAGCTCCTGTTCCTTGGGAAGAAACTCACAGAGGAGTTGAGTGAACCAAGAAGTGGAATGAATCTGATTTCATTCCAAGCTCTAAAGTTCTGACAGAGCATATTGCAAAAGCTCATGAGTTATGGACAAACTCTGATTTCAAGCACCAACTCAAAGTCACAGCTCTAAGTACTAAAAAACCTTCAAAGTCAACACTCCATTACTCATGAAAAAGTTGACAAACTTCTGGAAAGAGCTGATAAGCTGGA
Source organism: Apium graveolens (assembly GCF_009905375.1). Classification (NCBI taxonomy): domain Eukaryota; kingdom Viridiplantae; phylum Streptophyta; class Magnoliopsida; order Apiales; family Apiaceae; genus Apium; species Apium graveolens. The sequence continues at coordinate 187,825,459 of NC_133650.1, forward strand.
TATGGAGATTAAGCTAGACAAAAAGAGGTTTATTAGACCTATTCATGAGAAAGTTGAAGCTATTGAGAAGGTTCAAGAAAAGCAACAGGCCCAACTTACTGAGGTCCTGAAGAATCAAACCTCTCAACAAGCTCAACTGAATGAAATTCAATCTTCAGTAGAACTTCTCCTCTCTCTCCTACTACCAGATGATGCCAAAAAGGGGGAGAAGGTAGTTAAGTCCAAATGCTCAACTGGTCAAATAGTGAAGAAGAAGGATGATAAAGGTGATGACCAGGGAAACTATGATAAGAGTAGAGGTCAGAGCAAGGTCAAGGAAAATCTTCACAGAAAGTAATTTCTGATGTTAGCAAATCTTCTACACAGAAGAAGTCAAGTTCTAATATTGTGCATGCTAAAAGTCTGATGTTAAGTTCTGATATCCTGATTCAGTCAGGATCTAAAGACTCTCAGAAGTTTTTACAAACTCTGAAGCTAAAGGGAAAGCAGACTATTGTCTACTACAAAGATCCTAAAATTCAGACACTTGATGAAGAAATTGCTAGAAGACTATTTCTCAAGAATAATCCTGGAATGGATTTAGAGACTTTAAAGGAGGAAGAAGCTAGATTTGCAATTGAGAAGACAAATATAAAGTCTAAAGCTTCTGATGCAAAGAAACCTTCAAGGCCTAAGGTAAAAGGCATTGTGATCAAGGAAAGGTCAAATTCTGAGGATTCAAAGCCCAAGACAAGATCACAAGTTGAAACTGATCCCAAGGATAAAAGGAAAGGAAAGATTGATGAACCAACAAAGCCACGGGAGATGAAGATTTCCCAAATCCTGATGAAACCTGTATGCAAATTGGTTCAAGTATTTGATGATGCTGCTGAAGTAGATGAAACTGTTCAAACTCTGAAGAGAAGGAAGATAACTGAAGAATCTAAAACAACCTCTGACACAGCTCAAGTTGTTCAGAATGAAGAACAACAAGCTATAGAAGAAACATCAAATTCTGATCAAGTCATCAAGACATCAACCTCTGATAGTGCTCAAGTTGATTTGAACAAATTGACAGTTACTGTTAAGAGAAAACTCCTATGGAAGAATGTTAATCCATCAGATCCTGGGAAAAGCCAGCTGCTATCTAATTTCATGACTGTTGGATTGAAATCCGGAGAAGCAAGAGACAGAGCTGGATTAGGTTCTGAAGAAGCCAAGATCAAGATAGGAGTTGAAGTACTTACAAGAGATCCTTTTTTATTCACTGACAAGCCTCTTGAAGAAGTTACACAGAAACACCTTGATAAGGTTATATCTGTTCAAGTGGTACTGGATGCTCATGATAAGCATAATGTCAAAGAAAATCTGATTCTATTTCTTGAAGATGGAAGAACATATCAAATGTCAGAATGAGATGTGCTGAACCAATCTCTGAAAGAACTTCAATTCTTTCATTATCTTTTGGAGATAAAGTCTGAGATTACCAGGAGATGGTCAAAGACCATAAGAGATAAAGAAAGAATTTATGGATCAAGGGTTACAGAATTTGTTCCAAACATAGTTGAAGATGATGGAAGTGAAATTCCAATGAAGAAAAATTCTTCTAATGAAGACTCTTCTCATCCAAGGGTGATCAAACTTGGTGATGGTTTAGAAAGAAATCATATCTCAGCACTTAGGACTGCAATATACCAGATTGGAAGTCAAGATAAAGAATTGAAGCAATTCAAAGCTACACTAGCTCAAGTCCTGAGGAATGCAGAAGAAAAGCTGATATCAAACTTTGTCAAGAATCACTTTGGATTCAGATTGACTCAGTAAATTTGGTAAAAGCTACAAGGACTGTAAGTTGTAGTTAGTTGTCTAATTAAACTCTCATTGCATTTGTACTTAAATGTTTTTGACATCATCAAATCTATTAACTAGTATATTTTGCATAATTTACAAGTTGGGGAGATTGTTAGATATATTTGAGATGTCATATCTAATCTGTTGTGTTTAGTTTCAGAACTTAATATTAGGACTTACTGGAAATCAGAACTTACTGAAGTCAGAACTTATATCAGAACTTAAGGCCGTCAGGATTTATATCAGGACTTAAGTGCGGATACTTCGGATAAGGAAACCAGCTGATTTACAGGAAAAGATTGTAACTAAAACAATAGAAGATATGCATGAAGAGTTAGAAGACTAGAAGACTTGTAAAAGATATCTGATTGATATATTTTAGGAAACAGAATTATATTCCATATCAATTAGAAGATATCTTGTAACTGTGTACTATATAAACACAACTTAGGATTTACACTATATGTGTTATCATTATCGAGAACATTATACATTGTAACCTAGCAGCTCTTAGTGATAGTTTTCATCACTGAAAGAGAACAATTGTTCTATTATAACAGAGTTTATTGAATATACTTGATTACTATTACATACTTGTGTTCGAAATCGATTTGATTGCATAAACACTATATTCAACCCCCTTCTATAGTGTTGTGTGACCTAACAGAGTTTGATCATGAAAGTTCAGTTTCTAAGCGGACCCTTGATGTATCGGCTGAAGAGACACCAATATTATCCCTAACTATTGCATTTTCTATGTCAAGGGATGTCGTTGGACCGAGTGTACGACCTCGGTGAGTTCAGATGGAATGATTGTAGGCAGCGGCTGCTATGACAGCCAAGTCTCATGGTGTGGGTGGATCAGCATTGTTGTTTATATCTTGAACCCTTACACTTATTTCTTGAAACGTATTATGTTTCCAGAGCAATTGTTTACCATTTAATAAGTTGCTTGTTTTTCCCGTAAGGAAGTTAAAGCTTTAATTAAGCAACCTAAGGTTCTGTTGATTTCATCATAAATCAAATTTCCCCTTCCTATTTATGAATTTTCTATCTAAACATTGTTTCTTTCATCGGTGATTCTATCAGCTGATTGGGGCAGACAATGCATATGATTGGACTATTTGTCTGTGTGACAAAGGGTCTGGTGGGATGCCACCGAATTATGTGTTATAAACTAGATGGTACTAAGACTAGCCATCTTATGTACTCGTATAGCTGCTCTTAGTCATATTTATATCTTCTTCGTATTTCCTTCCTCTATAATTGATTTCTTGATTTTAAAATTTCATTTGATATTCCATGGCAATGAGTTCATCAGTAACCACTGTAGTTAGACGGTCCTGGTAAACAAAGTTGACTGTCAGGAGGAATAAAAGTTTTATATCCGGTTGCTACTTTAAAAATGAAGATAGCAGAGATGATTCAGGATCCTATAGCGAAGGTTGCAGCTATAGGAAAGTTAACTCAGCGGAGGAATGGTTGGTTGAAACTTGGACAGGTGGACTCAACAGAGTCCAGAGTTCTCTAAGTTTGATCTGGTTTACTAGATGTTTTTTGTAGTTGGTGGCTGACATAACCAGCCCATTTGTGCGGTATATCAGATTAATTAGTGTTTCACTTAAGTAGTGGTGGGACGTTAATCAGTTGTTGTTTTATTGAGAAGCTACTATGTTGTCCAGTACCTTTATATTCCAATTTTCCTGCACTGTTCTTGATTCTGCTACTGTCATTGTTGCTATTATTTCTAGTGTTGTTAATCTAGATATCCTTTATAGATGGATCCTGATGATAATGCATCGGTACCTTGATTTGGTAGCATTTTCCAGATACAAGTGCATCGTTTGAACGATGATATATTTCGTTATACATTCTCATTATATTTCAGGAACATGTCACCGAAGAAAGCTACCCAGTTTAAAGAAAACAGTAGTAGTTTTGTCGAGGGTCCGACTTTAAATGAAATTCTAGATTTATTGTGCCAGCAGCAGCAACAACAGTTGCAGTTAATCCAACAGGTTCAGCAGCAACAACATCAGCAAAGAGAGCCAAACCAAACTACTAGTTTTAAATCCTTTTAGTCTGTTAAGCCCCCGGAGTTTAAGGGCGAAGTGGACCCTGTTGTTGCCAGAAATTGGTTTAAGGAAATGGAAAAGGCTTTTACCCTCACTCAAGTAAGTGATGATCTTAAGACGGATAATGCGAGCTATTTTCTTAAGGATGAAGCAAATTATTGGTGGTAGACTGTTGTGGATATGTTGTGAACTTGATGATTTCATTAACAAAACACCTTAGTAGATTTTACTTAGTGAAAGATGTATCACTCGATGGATAAGGAATATAGTCCCGACGGATGACTCAATATAGTCCCGACGGATGATGATTAATTATCCATCAAGTGAGTAGCTTCTGTAATAATGAGTTTGTAGCACATTTCTGCATACACCTTGTTTAGATTCTGTAGTAGCACTCAAGTCATGTTGACTTTAATTAGATATGTAGAATAGGCTGGTTAATTGTACATAGATGATGTCTTGTAATTCTGCATAAATGAAATGAAGTCAAGTGCCAGATAGCTACCTGACGGATAAACAACAATGCCACTCGACGGATGATCAACAAGGCAACCCGACGGATGATCATGTACCCGATGGATAATCAATTCAAACATCTGTCGACAGTGGCAACACAGTCACATGCGTCGAGTGTATGAAAAAGGAATGTGGAAGCCTATTCAACTGGGTTTTAGAGAACAAAGAAGCATTGCCATTTCCATGCTATTATGAAGATATTCAAAGATGCTGGAATAGAGTAATGAAGCAGCATAGTATTAGACTTGATAGGTTTTGTTTTATTATCTTGTCTTATTACTTTGTAATCTTGGTGATATATAAACCAAGAAGTAGCAAATAGAACAACAAGAACAAGACTAAGAACATTATCTCAGAGAAACAATTGTAAGCTGCATCCTTAGCATTTCTCTGTAAACTTAGTTGTTCATATTTGTAAGCAGCTGTGAGCTAATCTTGCTACATAGAGTTCTCTTGATATAATATATATCTCTGGTGGAGACATTCAAATCCACCAGAAAGTTTTTAAAGATTTGTGTTTTTAATTACTTGTGTTTTGATTTTACTAACTTCTTATTCCGCACTTTGCAAATCAAACACTTATATATTATTAAGATAGAACATTTTATATTTCTGAAAAAGGTTCAAGAATTCCATTCAACCCCCCTTCTGTAATTCTTGTTGCATTGCTAGGGACTAACAATTGGTATCAAAGCAAGCTCTTGAAGAACAAAGAGTTTAAAGATCACAACAAACAACAAGATGAACACGAAGGATGTAGGAGTCAAGATTCCTTTTCTGGACAAAGATAATTACCATCACTAGAAGGTAAAAATGCATCTTCACTTACTTTCTCAAGATGAGGCTTATGTAGATTGCATAGAGAGAGACCCTCATGTACCAATGAGAGCTGCAACTGGAAATGAGCCATCAGTTCCCAAGCCAAGGCATGAATGGTCATATCCTGATATTGAACAAGTCAGGAAGGATAAGAAGGCCATGAATATTCTATTCAATGGAGTTGATGGTGACATGTTTGACAACATCATCAATAGCAAAACTGCCAAGGAAGTTTGGGATACAATACAGATTATCTGTGATGGCACTGAACAAGTCAGGAAAAATAAGATGCAGCTGCTAATTCAGCAATATGAGCACTTTCATAGTGAAGATAGTGAGTCTCTCACTGACATTTTTAGTAAATTTCAAAAACTACTAAATGCGCTGAAGTGGCATGGAAGGGTCTATCAGACAAAAGACTCCAATCTTAAGTTCCTTAGATCTCTTCCAAAGGAATGAAAACCTATGACAGTCTCATTAAGAAACTCTCAAGATTACAAGGAGTTTACTTTGGAGAGACTGTATGACATCCTGAAAACTTATGAGCTTGAAATGGAGCAAGATGAGAGGATGGAGAGAGGAAAGAAGAAAGGAGGATCCATTGCACTAGTTGCTGAGTTAGAAAAAGAGAAGGAGATGAAGATGGAAGCTGTTGAATCAACTTCAAAGGTCTGTGAAAATAAGGGCAAGGGGCTGGTAGCAGAAAATAAAGATTCTTTGAGCCAAGATGATATGGAGGATATTGATGAACATCTTGCATTTCTTTCCAGAAGATTTTCCAAGCTCAAGTTCAAGAAGAACATTGGAGCAGCTAAGACAAATAGAAACATGGTGGATAAATCAAAATTCAAATGTTTCAAATGTGGCTTAGCAGGGCACTTTGCCATTGAGTGTAGAAAGTCAGATTCCAGCAAAAAGAAGTTTGAGCCTTTGGATTATAAACAAAAATACTTTGAGTTATTCAAACAAAAGGAAATGGCTTTCATTACACAAGAAAATGATTGGCAGCAGATGGTCTGGACGAGGATGAGGATGCCAGCTATGTCAATCTAGCCCTAATGGCCAAGTCTGATGAAACAGAGATAAGTTCTTCAAGTAATCAGGTAATCACCACTAACCTTGCACATTTATCTAAAGTTGAGTGTAATGATGCAATAAATGACATGTTTACAGAATTATATCATTTGCGTGTTACACTTAAGTCTCTTACTAAGGAAAATGCTAAAATCAAAGAAAATAATTTGTTCTTAAGTGAGAGAAATAATGTGCTAGAGTCTCAGTTCATTGAATTTGAAAAATTGAGAATTGAGTGTAAAATTGCTAAGGATGAATTAACTGAGTCCTTGAAGAAAGAAGAGATCTTGAAGAAGCAGCTTGAATGAGAACAGGAGGTGATTAAGGCATGGAAAACATCTAGAGATGTTCATGCTCAAATCACCAAAGTTCAAGGTATTGAGTCCTTTTGTGATGCAGCCTGGAAGAAGAATAAGGAGAAGCTGGAATCCAATTTGGTTGAAGGATTGCTAACAGATGTAGACTCGACGGATGATGAGGGTCATCCTTCGGATAACAAAAAGAGTTATCCGTCGAGTGATATAAATCCTCATCCGTCGACTGTGAGCAAACCTGTGAGTAAAGCCAAACTTACCAAGTTAAATGAGAAATATGGATCAGTTTCCAAAAATTTTGTTCCATGAGAATCCAGTCAAGTGAAGAAGAAAAAGGCTAATGTTGGTCATATGACTGTCAATCAATTGAGTGACAGAATGGAAAAGATTGAGGTTAAAACATAGGCTAAAAAGAAAAATAATAGAAATGGTAAAGTAGGAATTAACAATCATACAACTACACACCGGATAAATATGCTCCTAGAAAAATCTGTGTCAAGTGTGGTAGTGTAAACCATTTGTCTGTTAATTGAAAAACTGCCATGCCTACTTCCATATCTGTGCCACCTCATTTTCCCAACATAAATGCCATGCCTTCTATGCCTATGAATGCTATGTCAACACAGAATATGAATGCACAGTTTGCTAATATGTCATTTGCACATAATCCTTATTATGCTGCATTTAGTATGCCACAAATGCCATTTAGCATGCCTTACTCGAATAACATGTTTACTAGTAGCATGCCATTTCCTGTTAATCAAAATATGCATGATAATTCTGCTGTAATGAATGGTTTCAAAGGTCCAACTCAAATGACTAAGGATGAATCTGATATCCCTAAGTCAAACGAGATCAAACCTAAGAAACAGAAAAAGAAAGCTAACAAGGCAGGACCCAAGGAAACTTGGGTACCAAAATCAACTTGATTTTATTTTGATGTGTGCAGGGAAACAGAAAGAATCTATTGTACTTGGATAGTGGTTGTTCAAGACTCATGACTGGTGATTCTACCCTGCTCACAGAGTTCAAGGACAGAACTTGCCCAAGTTTTACTTTTGGAGACGACAACAAGGGTTATACTGTGGGATATGGCTTGATTTCAAAAGATAATGTCATCATTGAGGAGGTTGCCTTAGTGGATGGTCTCAAGCACAATTTGTTGAGTATCAGCCAGCTATGTGATAAAGGCAATTCAGTAAACTTCAACTCTGAAGCCTATGTTGTGACAAACAAAAGGAGCAACAAAGTGGTTCTCACTAGAGTGAGAAAATGAAATGTGTACCTAGCTGACTTCAACTCATCAAATGCAGAATCTGTTACTTGTCTTCTCAGCAAAGCAAGTCAGGATGAAAGTTGGTTATGGCACAAGAAGCTATCCTATTTAAACTTCAAGACCATAAATGAACTTGTAAAGAAAGAACTGGTTAGAGGTATTCCTCAAGTGGAGTTTTCTAAGGATGGATTGTGTGATGCCTGCCAAAAAGGAAAGCAGATCAAAGCATCATTCAGAAAGAAGCTTGATTCAACAATTGACGAACCTTTGCAACTACTACACATGGATTTGTTTGGACCAGTCAATGTGTTGTCCATTTCAAGGAAAAGATTTTGCCTAGTAATTGTAGATAATTTCTCAAAGTTCTCTTGGACATATTTCCTAAAGTCTAAAGATGAGGCTAGTGGAATCATCATCATCAATCACATAAGGAAAGTCAACAATCAACCTGATTTCAAAGTTAGAAGAATCAGGAGTGACAATGGAACTGAGTTCAAGAATTTTTTCATGAGAGCATTTTGTGAAGAAAGTGGGATTTTGCATGAGTTTTAGTAGCAAGAACTCCACAACAAAATGGAGTAGTAGAAAGGAAGAACAGATCACTTATTAAAGCTGCAAGGACAATGCTTGAAGAGTCTAAGTTACCAACATATTTCTGGGCTGAAACTATAAATACTGCATGCTATACTCAGAATATTTATCTAGTTAATCAAGCAAAATGCATGACTCCCTATCAATTGTTCAAGAACAAGAAGCCAACTCTAAATTTTCTTCATGTCTTTGGCTGCAAATGTTATATCTTGGGAAATCAAACTGATCAGAATGGGAAGTTTGATGCTATAGCAGATGATGGAATTTTTGTTGGATATGCTGTTGGTAAAGCATATAGAGTCTACAACTAAGAACCAACATTGTTGTGGAATCTATACATGTTGTGTTTGATGATAAAAAGATTGAAGGACTGCAAGATGGAGATTACCATGAGAGCCTCAAATTTGACAATGTGGAGATGGTTAGTGATGACAGTGATGATGAAAGTGATCAAGAAACAATATCAAAGGATAATGCAGAAAAATCCACTACCAATGAAGCACAAAATTCAACATCTGTCGAGTTGTAAAATGCTTCATCCGTCGGGAGACAATCTGCTTTATCCGTCGGGAGACAACCAGCTTCATCCGTTGGTACTCAAAATTTTCCATCCGTCGGGTCATCAAATAAAGCTGGAGGTCAGAATAGATCACTTACAGAAAGTTCCCCTTTCTCAAATCAAAGATCCATTAACTCAGGGGGAGTTTCTAATAATCTAAACTCAATCACACATCAAGACAATAATGAGGCCTATTCATCTAGAGCTAATCTACCTCAACAAAGGAAATGGACAAAGGATCATCCCTTTGAGCTCATCATTGGTGATGTATCTTCTAGAGTTCAAACAAGGAGAAAAACTCAAGAAGAATGTCTATACAACAGCTTTCTTTTTAAGGAAGAACCAAAGAAGGTAGAAGAAGCTTTGTTGGATCGTGATTGGATTTTAGCTATGCAGGAGGAGCTAAACCAATTTGAGAGGAATATGGTATGGACGCTGGTGCCCAAGCCTAAAGGAAAGAATCCAATAGACACCAAATGGGTATTCAGAAACAAGATGGATGAAAATGGCATAGTTGTCAGGAACAAAGCTAGATTGGTTGCTAAGGGCCTTGTCAACAAGAAGGAATAGATTTTGATGAAACATTTGCTCCTGTTGCAAGACTTGAAGCCATCAGAATCTTCTTAGCCTATGCAGCCCATGCCAATTTCAAAGTCTATCAAATGGATGTCAAAAGTGCCTTTCTGAATGGAGATTTGGAAGAGGAAGTCTATGTTAGTCAGCCTCCTGGTTTTAAAGATCCAAACTTTCCAGAATATGTTTACTATCTTTTGAAAGCACTTTATGGACTGAAGCAAGCTCCTAGAGCCTGGTATGACACTTTGTCAAAGTTTCTTTTAGAGAATCACTTCAATAGAGGTACTGTAGACAAAACTCTTTTTTTAGAAATGTTAATGGCTCTAGTATACTTGTTCAAATTTATGTAGATGACATTATTTTTGGCTCTACAGATGAAAAATTCTGCAAAAAGTTTGCCAAATTGATGCAAAGTAAGTAGAAATGAGCATGATGGGAGAACTAACTTACTTTCTTGGTTTGTAAGTTAAACGGCTATTTTGGGCAATTCTTATTGGTCACTTTATTTTTACTTTATTATTTTTGACAGTTATTTTTGAGATAGTATAAAAGCTTAATTCATTTCCATTACTTTTTTTATCATTCTCAAATCATTTGCTCTAATTTCTTTCTTTCTCAAAAGCACTTACTCTCTCTCTGCAAGTTTTTACTCTCTAACAATGGCACCTGTCGTCAAGATAATGTCTCAAACTGGATTTATTTGTGAGAAGAACAACTTCACTGCTCTTGTGAACAAGGGGATTCAACAGTCTTGTGACTACCACAAGATGATGGATTTTGTGAAGAACTGCAAACTCAACTATGCCATGCTGGAATCACCCACCATATACTGTGAAGTTGTTGAAGAGCTATGGACGACTGCAACATACAACTCAACTGATAAGACTATCACATTCACTATTAAAGGTAAGGAATTCTGTGTTAATATTGATATTATTAAAGCATGTTTCAAAATTCCTGATAATACGGTAACTTCACCACACACAGACACTGACATTGTTAATATGCTTAACTCCAAGAACTATGCACTCTCTACTTCTAAATTAAGTGAAATTATGAGGTTGGGTCTTAGAAAGGAATGGAGTTATCTATGTGATGTAGTTACCAAGGTCTTTTCTGGTAAAATCAGTAATTTCGATTCTGTCAATATCTCTATGCTTAACATGCTTTACATGCTTGTTACTGATAAATATTTCAACTTTAGTGATCTTATCATAATTGAGTTGGGGTTTAAGTTAGGGGAGTTAAATAAGAGGGGTAAAAATGTTTACTATGCTAAATTTTTCATGATGCTTACTAACCACCTCTCTGAGGAAATTGTGCTTGAGAACCCAACCAACAAACTAGATTGTTGGGTTCAAGAAAGAAGAATTATTGCAGATTTGAACAGGGCAAACCATCATAAAGAGGTGCCACTCTTCTATTTCCCTGTAATGGAAGCACCTCAGGTAAGTGAGTAATTTCATCTGTCTCTACTCTTCCAACCTCACAAATTTCTTTGCATTCTAATATAGCTATGGAAACTGTGTCAATGACCCAACAGTTGCCTACCCAAGCTACCAAATCTAAAATTTCAAAAACAAAGACAAAGAAAGCCCCCTCTGGTGTCTCTCAAAAGATGCCAGTTGCAAAATCCACCAAATCTAAAGAGAGGAGTGTGAAGGTGGGTAAGGTAGCTGAAGGAGAGGATGAACATAAAAGAAACCCTAAGGATAAGGTTGGAGAGGTGAGTGTTTCCCGGCCTAACTACACTGCAGTTTCCCAACAAACTGTAGTGCTTAATAAGGACATCAGCTCATTCCTAGTTACATCCTCCCAAAAGGATGTGACTATTGAAAAAGCTCTCAGCCAAGAGCACAGGCCAAAAGTGTAAGGGACACAAGCTCACCCTAAACCTATACTAGAAAGAAGAAACCAAAGACCTTTGGAAATGCACAGGGTTCACACACTGTGCAAACTGGTGCTGAAGACACAGTCACGGCACCTTTTCAAAGTCAGTTTGATGTGGCTCCAATAAATGTGGAGTCACAGCCAAAATCTTTAGTTATAGAAGCACCTCAAACACCAAATTCTCCCACAAACTCTCTGGATGTGGATATGATCAACACATCAATTCCTGATTCCCCTTCTTTAACTCTGTTGGGGAAGCCAAAATCTAGTGCAAGTGAGCATCATCTTTTAGATGATTTGTTGGCTCACTTGCCAATTCTTTCAGGAACTGTTGAGACATCTGTGCCAAAATTCTCATCAATCTGCACAGAGTCCACAATAGTCTCCACTCCAAACTCATTTATTTTTACTCTCTCAATGGATATTGTTCATCCGTCGAGTAGTGATTGTATCTCGACGGATAAGCCTAACATCAGTTATCCGTCGGATAGTCAAACTACTAAGTCGACGAATATTCCTCATCCGTCGAGTGTCTCTGCACAGCTTCAAATTTCATCAATTATCTCAAGTGCAGAAGACTTAGTGGTAGTACAATCACTCCTAGGATTGAGGGAAGGGAGTGAACTGAGTGAGAGTCTTGGTTGCTCCCAGGAAAAAGGAGAGGAAAAGAGTGAAAATATGCAATCCAGTTCTTCAGGATTGGCAAAAGAGAGTGTGAGGAGTCCCACCTTAGAAGGTGAAGGTGAGGGTGTGAGGGTGGGGAGCCAAGGTGAGACCTTGATGCAACAAAAGAGAGATAATGAGAGAAATGCAGGTACAAGAGATATAAGGGTGGATGTCATTGCAAGCGAGTTAATGAATGTCCAGGATGCAGACATGGAGGGACTATCTCAGCAACCTCAAGCTGTTATAGATTCTACCTCCCTTGATGCTGAGACATTTACTCACCCTATTACAGCATATCAACTTCTAGCTGAACAGGGAAATGACAATGCAGAAAGGATGCTCAACTTGGTGCACACCACACAGTCAATGCTAAGAGCTAAGGATGCCATCACAGCTTTGCCCTCTACAACTGGTGATGTTGATTATGAGACTGGTAGTTCAGAAGATTTCTTTGAAGTTGAGGATGCAGAAAGTGGAGAAGAACTATTGCACTTAGGGGGAGAAGCTGGCCCCAGTTCAAGGTCAAGCATGCCATCATAGGTCTTCTCCAAGAAATGTGATTCACATCACTTCAAATCTACTTTCATCCAGCTAATCAGTCAAACACAGTCTGCACTTCAATCATCCACAAATGCTAGCACCAAGAAGCTTCTGCAAGCACATCTTACTTCTCTCCAACTACATCAAATTCAAGGCTATCAACAAACTTTCAATGTCTCCACTCTCAAACAGGAAGTTGGTGAACTCAAAAAAGACTTTTCTAAGAGATTGGAAGCTAGACTTTTTAGGACAACAATTACAGACATCAAGAGACAGCTCAAGAAAAACTCAGATCTTGCCACCAAAGTTGATGCCTTGGACAAAAGAATGTTTGCTATGGAAGCATCTCTTACAGCAATTCATCTATACCAAGCTCAACAAACAGACTTGCTTCAGAAATTGGTGGTTGCACAAACCTCCTCCTCTACTCAGCTTGATGATAACAAAAAGGGGGAGAAAGAGAGTTCTAGGAGTGAGGGGGAGAAAATAGTGCTCAACATTCAAGTTAACAAAGTAATTGTGCCTACAATTACTATCTCAAAGCCACCAGCTAAGGACAATATTGATCTGATAATTGAAGCAGCAGCCAATATAAGAGCAGCTGAGAAGAAGCAGTTGAGACCAATCAACTGGGAGAAAATTGATGAGGATATACAAAAGAAATTTGGGTTAGTAAAGAAGCCAGAAGAGTCATCCATTCATCACTCTCAAGTCAGGCAAATCTATGTGAATGAAATGAGCATGAACTATCTGGAAAGAAGACAGCCATCCTGCATCAAATCTCCAAAGGCTGAAGTACTTTTGCAGCCAAGGGTGAACTATCCAAAATCATCACTAAAGAACCCTTTGGATATAGTGTATGAGACACCAAAGCCTGATGAGAAGAAATTGTTGTCAAGATCCATTACCTTCTACAAGGATCCAGCTGATTCAGCTTTGAAAAGGAGAATTGCTAAAGTTTTCAGGAATGGTAAAGAAATTTGTGTGGTGGCTGGACATCCTCAATTTGCTGAAGCAAAGAGAGAAGAAAAGGCAAGATTGAAGCAAGAAAAGAAGCAAGTTGCTCTAGATGCTAAAAAGGTTAAACAAAAGAAAGAGCAAGCTGCTATCTTGGCCAAGCTACAAGCTGTGAAACCAACACAACAAATTCCTACTCAGCCATCTGAAATCACTGAATCTCAAGATCCAAAGAAGCAAGTTGAACCACAACAGAAGAAATCTCACAGATACAAGGAATTGGCCAAAAGAACCAAAAGGAAATTGAACTTTGTTGGTAAGGAATTAGAGGATCAGTTTCCCAAGGAATCCATTCTAACTACAACTCAAGCATCAAAACCCTCAGTGGTATTTGAAGACATTAAGGTGGTGGATCCTTACAGGAACATTCATGGTGAACCTATTGTGCCTAAGGATGAACCAATAGACTGGGAAAGTCTACCAATTCCTGACTTCAATTTGCCAATCCTTAACAAGCCAAAGAGAACAAAGTCAAGAGCAGTCAAGAAAGTGAAGTTGTCACCTCTCAAATCCAAATCTCTAACCAAAGCTCAATCCAAAGTCAACAAGGGAGAATACATGTACTTATGTGACATCAAGGAATTCTCTGATCTAAACCTCTATCTAGATGAACTGGAAGAAGTTAGAGGGATTGATGCCTACAGGAATCTACCTGAAAGGTTAGTTTTCAAGTACAAGGGAGGAAAGGAGATTCAATGGCCACTTCACAGGATCCTTCAAGAAAGCCAATCTGTGCTGATAAAGGTTTATTCATCATTCAAGAAGAAATTTGGATTCAATGTAACTGCAAGAAGACTTGTTCTAAAGAAGATTGAAGAACTGAGGAGTATTAGAGCTAAAGATGCACTCCCAAAGTGTGGCACCCTCCAAACCCGGGTCAGAAGTTTGGGGTACACAACACATACACAGTATATAAACCTGTATAGGAAATATTATTTGCAATGACCCTGTTTCACATAACCATGGATCGCAACAGGTTAAAGTATGAAAACAAGCCAAAATCTTAACTTTTATTACAACGTATCGAATCCCAACTAATTTAACTTTATAACTGATAATAAAATCATTCTTACAATCTGACTATCTCTCTACCGCATGAAACTTCTGCTAGCTCGATCCAACTCAACTGGAACATTAGCCCGTACTTTTGGACTGAGGACTTCACTATCATCCATAATCTTTTCAACTGTAAAATATATAAAAGAATCGCAAGGGTGAGCTAACTAGCTCAGCAAGTCTTAATAGGGATAACTGAGGTTAAGCAATAATCAAATGAAATGATTTAGAGGAATCAAGTTTCTTTTTAACTAATCATTAGAATTGAATGTTCATTTTAAGTTTTAAAACCAAGGTTAGGCTGCTGATCAGTCACGCACTAACCCCGAGCAAAGCACACAACACTGCTCTAATTACTGGATCCAAGGCACACATTGGCCTAACTTGACCATTGGTATGGTCTGACCACGAATCTGGTCCACATATATAAAACTATCCAATCCTAAAGCAGTTCAATATGATAAACAATATAATTCGATAACACAAGATCATAATCAATGATGATTAAATATTTGAATAAAACGTAAGGAAACTCATGGATATCACAAGGGTATATCAGGGTATGTAAAAGAAACGGCTTTTAATCTGTAAAAGAATCAGGTATTAGACAAATAGTGATTTTTCGAGGTATAGTTCTTTGATGTTATAAAGAATGGCTGGAGTATAAAAGTTTTTGTATTTTCAAACAATTTTCTTCCAGTGTTTGGTGTTTGGTAGTTATACATTTGGGGAGTAGTATCATATTTGTGTGATTTGGTATCTTGAGGATCAACAAAGGATGGTTTACAAAGAATAAGGCTTACGGCTCAAGATCAAGAAAAATCAGGGTTCAAGGATAAATAGTCTAAAGCACTTGCAATATAAAACAGGAGTTATTTTGCATAATAACGACATGTTATGAAATAGTTCGAAAATATTTGCGATGTATTATGGAGAAAAGTTCAGAAATACTTGCCTTACAGGCTTTACAACTATTACTGATCAATTCTGAGCCGACTCTGCCGCTCAGGCTTTAACGTCCAACCACTAGATTCCATTGGATTCAACTTTGACACTCAGGTTTTTCCTGTTGAAACTCTACTGAGCTCGTCAACTGATTGCTAGGTTATCATTAGTTCATCATCCACTTTCAGTGTTCCCGACTATAACCTACAGGGTCGAAATACCCTACGTTAGACATCTAGGTATGCTTGACATATCCTCGATATTACTTCTTACCCAATGATATTCAAATCTGACTCATAATTATTCATATTAGAATAATACAGACAATAATTAGGGTTCACATTCTCGAAATCGATCTAGTGTTCATTTTCAGAAAATTATACTCATCATTTTACGAAATTAGGGTTACTGTGTTTTGGACAAAACATACAACACAACATACAATCAGGTTCTGTATAAAACATACGTATATGTATTTACTTATTTATACTCGTTCAACGTTCCGATAATTACAGGGTACGTCCCACATTTTCGAATTTAATTTCCAAAAATTCGGGCAGCACCTTCTTTATTTATCGGCCTACCCGTCGAACAACTCGACGTCGCAACCACAAAATTCACAATAATAACAACTCCAATAAATCACCAATCCATTTCAAAATTCCCAATCAGCGGTACAGTTCAATAATCACAACCAATTCAGTCCTCCTGGTACAATAAGTACTAACTAATTAATTCACTCTGGAATAAAAACACAATACCAATTTTATTTATTTTAAAATTTTAGGACTCAGAACAAATCATCACAGTCTACCGTCCGCTCGTAAAAGTCATCGCGGACGGCGGAAAAATTTCGCGGGTACCCGATTAATTCTCGGGTTTCCAACATGAAATTTCGCCGACTAAGTCATATTTCCCGCAAACAATACTTTTATAATACGAAGTTTACTCAAATACTTTATCTGCAGAAGTAATTAAACTGAACCAAAAGTACAGGACCAACAGAACTGAAATCACGTAGCAGCTGCAACAGTATACACGCGCACCACATCACACTTCCACCGCACACAGGTGGCCGGAACCACCGGTGGCCGAAATCACCATAGCAAGAACACACACACCCATGACACACATACACATATGATACACACACACACATGATACACACACAGCCACACACATATATGCACATATGAATATATATGCCCGAATAAGAACCAAATAGAACAGGGGTAACGGGGATGCAGTCGGAGGCTCACCGGAAGAATACAGCGGGGAACAGGAAAAAGAAACCGAGGAAAGAAAATGAACAGATAGA
The DNA here is from genome assembly GCF_009905375.1 of Apium graveolens. Taxonomy (NCBI): domain Eukaryota; kingdom Viridiplantae; phylum Streptophyta; class Magnoliopsida; order Apiales; family Apiaceae; genus Apium; species Apium graveolens. The sequence goes on from NC_133650.1 coordinate 187,842,521, forward strand.
GATAGAGGATTGAGAGAGAGAGAGAGAGATTGTGAGAGATTAAAGAGATTGAGACGAGAGAGACGGTGAGGAACAGGGATGGGGGTTGTGTGTGCGTTTTTATTTTGTTTTTTTTATCCACAGCAATCACACAATTGCAAATACACTGCTGCCACGTATCTGAGATTGGCCAAAAACTTGCCACGTGCCCCTTTCCCTTATTCTAACGGTCTCATTTCACCCCGTTTTTACAATTTAACGAATCATTGCTCGAATAAAATAAAATCGAAAAATTTCAAATAAATTTCTAAAATGTCACGAATAATGCAAAGTTATTAAAAAAAATTCAATATTTTTAAGGTATATTTGAAGGGTAACTCGTACCCGCATTTCCTAATTAAAGACCCGAGCTACACTTAAAACGAATTCAGAAAATCTCGAAAATAGTCTTAAAATGTTACAAATATCCCGAAGTTTCTAAAAACATAAATTTTGAAATTTTTAAATAATTTCTAAAACGTAATTTATACCCACTTTTTAACAATTAACGAAACAAAGCGCGGGTGAAATTAATCCTGAAAATTTTCAAAATAATTTTAAAATTCTCGAAATATTCCAAACTTCAATAAATATGAATTTCATAATTTTTGAAGAATTCTGGAATTAAATACATATTTTATAAGTAAATATAATCAGAAAATCATACAGGGCTAAATAATTGATGAAATATTGATTTCTAAATTTTATAAAATCTCAAAAATAATTATTTTAATTATTAAAACCATAAAAACAATTTTAGAGACATTCCAAATATTTATGCAAATAAATTTACATTAAATCCATTTTTTAAAAGTAGAAACAATTCAGTACAACTCAATAATTAATTACGCGAATAACCCGGTACACCATAAATCACACATATATAATAATAAAACAACGTATAGCTGCTAGAAGCTATACACATATTTTATTTAATAATTTCCATAATAATCACATATTTAAATAATTCAAAAATACACGAGTCGTTATATCCTTCCCCCTTAAAAAGATTTTATCCTCAGAATCTGGTCTAATTACACAAGTGAGGATATTTATCAAGCATATCTGACTCTAGTTTCCAAGTAGACTCTTCTACTCGAGGATTTCAAACGTACTTACTATAGATATACACTTATTTACAATGACTTGCCTTTAATGATCAAGAATTTGGATTGATCACTATATGCAAAACAAACTTGGACAAGAGCCCATTGGCTCTTACTCAATTGCTTAATTCAAATCAGATACTTATTGCTTTAACACTGACAGGCAAAACATATTATTTGTACACACTATTATGACGGTAATCATCACTTATGAACAACTTTATCTATATTTATCAATACCCCGGATGGTTCACTAATTTTTAGGACTTAACCTGTCTCTTCTACTTAGACTTATCCAGTCTCCTTCAGGATAAAACTTGTACTAACCCTATTGGTCCTAATTCTATACTCATATTCTTTCTCGATACAATTTTGCTTCTTTTCTTCTTCTTTTTCTACTCCGAGCTGCTTCAACCAATATCCCTACGCTCTTGGTGTGCTGAATTAACTTAGAATTTAACAACTTTCTTTCTCCCACTTTATCTCAATAAAATGGGGACCTACACTTGCGTTCACATGAAGCTGGATAAAATGGCATCTCAAAGCTGACATTGATGATAAATGATCATTCCAGTGTTTCCTTAAAACTCCACCTCTCCACATATCTTTTTTTTCCTGGATCGCTTCCTCACTTTGACTCTTCGCTTAAGGTTGGTAGGCGGTGTGCATTTTCAACTTGGTTTCCAAACATTTAAACATCTCCTATTCGTTTCTATCAGTTAGGGCTGAAAAGTAATCTCATATATTCACGTATTATCATCTTTAAGTATTTGAACTTCAGATTCCACTCTTTCTAATTCGTCTATTAACTCCTCGGTGGTCTTAATTACATTTAATCCTTTCTGTCGGCATAAGGCATCTGTTACCATACGGCTTTGCTTAGGTAGTTGTTAATGGATTAATTCAGAATCCTTTGTTAACCTTAGTTAAAATTTCATTCTTGAAACTCAATGTATAGTTGCTTTCCTTCTGATCTTTGGAGAAAAATCCTTGGGCATTCCACACAGACTTTCTTATTCCTTGAGTAGCAGAGGATGTTATTAATAAATACAGTTTGCTTATCTGAGTACTCCTTATATATCATGTTCCTTAATTCCTTATAGACAATTGATACACTTGTTATTTCGCATAACATCACCGGAGCTTGTTATGCTCATAACTCACTTTAACCATAATCTCTGATAGATTCTCATGTCGGATCTTAAGTTAATCCCTGAAACATAACATATTTCCTGAATTAAGTCTTGTAGGAAATTAATTCTTTGTAGGGGTTACTTATTCTTATTCGTTGTTTTGCTAAACTCCCGATAATCAGTACATACTCTCATAATTTTATTCCTTTTCTCCCTTAACATCACTGGTACACTTCACGATTCGCCTCTTGTAAAGTCACTTCCTGGGTCTGGCTTATCCACTAGGCCTTCCAATACTTTGTCTTAACTCTTTGACATGTCCAACACTTCCTGATCTATCTTGAAATTTCCTTCTTATACCTAATTATCACTATTTTTCTTTAAATTTCCATATATCTTGGCATCTCTTCAATAACTTAAATACTTAATATTGTGAATTCCCTGTGGAATCTCATTTCTTAATTCTTCAACTTGTTGTATCCAAGTGCTGGAAGAAAATCTGAAGATATCGTGATCGTTCTCCTGGGCGCATAAATTTCCTTTTTCTAACTACTAACATCGTGATCCATTGTCTTCTCTTGACATCTTATCTTTCCCTTCACAACTTCAATTGAAAGGTCACATTATCCATCTTTCTTCCTTTTGGATTATGAACTTTAGCTTCCAATTCCAACTTCCAGAATCCTATAGTTAATTCTTCTGGTATAGTCTCTATGTTGGTTCTTTCCTTTTTTCTTATCGCTTGCCACTAAATTTGCTTTTCCTCGTAAATACCTACTTCAAACTCTTATGGTCCATATAGATCTTACACCTTTCTTCATACATATCATGTCTCCCAATCTTTCAAAACAAATATTATTACTGTTAGTCCTATTGATAAGTAGGATACTTCTGCTCATAAGGTTTCGGTTTTCTGGATGCATATACAATAACTTTATTGTACTGCATCAACACACATCCTATTCCCTTATGAGAAGTGTCACTATAAACTACAAAATCTTCTTGATACTTTCAAAGTGATAAGGCAGGTGTTGTAACCATTCCCTCCTTTAACTTCGCAAAACTTTCTTCAAACTCCTTTATTTCCTATAAACATCCCGCTTTTCCTAGTAAGCTTCGTCAAAGGTATCGCAATCTTCAAGAATCTTAAACAAATTTCCGCTAATAACCTTCCTATAGTAAAACTTCTTGCTTTTGTTGGTGCTTTTGGTCTTTCTTTATTCATAGTAACCTTAATTTTTACTGGATCTCCTTTGGTCTCCTCCTCCTCACTGACTATTTATGCTTTCTACCCTCAAAACTTTCACCTTGTACGCTTTTCATACAACTTCTTTATTCTTCTACTTCTCAGCTATCATTAAATATTTTGCATGGTTCTCCTTTGACTTTAAGGAACATAAATACAGCTTATTCAGATCTTCCTTCAAGATTCTGTTCATCAAGTTTAAATATTACTGGTATATCGATTAATCCAAGTGACCTTACTAGAATTTTATAACAACAGTACTTAATTCTGAAAATTATCTTTGATATGTCCATAGGTTTAATCTTCAATTTATGAAATACCAAGTCTTAAATCAATCTTATAAAAGTATTTTTCTTCTTTCGTTTGATCAAACAAATCATTATTCCGAGGTAACAGATACTTGCTCTTTAATGGTAAACTTGGTGAGCTTCATTTCTCTATCGAGAGGAAATATTGATAACTCATCTGGAAACATATCTTGAAACTCCTTAATTGCTATAAGATCTTTAAATTTTGTTTGCTTCTGACTTTTATTTATCTCATAGTCACCATAACGCCCACATCTTGATTACGATAATCACTGTTAACAATTATTAACCCTCCTTTTTCCTTTATGCCTCATCATATTCTCATTTAACGTCTTCAGGACTATCTCTTCATCACGACGGTTCATCCGGGCATCATGCTTCCATAGTTAGTCCATTCCTTAGACTAATGTCAAGTCCTCTTATCACAAATGATATCAATTTTTCACAACTTTTTGCCAGAAATCTCAATTCCATCATTGGTGTTCACTTATGTAACACTTACACGTTCTTGACTTGCTGGTCCTTTAATCATAATCTTATCAATTCAACAGGGTAATTCATTTCATCAACAAAACCTTGGGATCTAAACAATCAAGTTGCTCTCACATCTTTCAATACTTTAACGTCTAAGGTATTCATGATAATCATTCACATTACCACATCCGTGTTCTGAATAACATATTTCACAAGAAGATCACAATTTCTCGTTCTCGGAGACGTATTCCTCATTGGAGTAGATTCTCTTGACTCTTAGTGCATCCCTGACTGGGACTAGTGATTTGCAATTCTCTCCATATGCCCTTGTTTGCTTTCCATGCATGAGAGGTAGATGGAACTTTGCCCGCTTGGTCCATAATACGCTGATTTCTGATTGAAAAACTCTTGCAAAGAATGATAGTATAATGAAACAACTAGAAGGATTTACAATTCAACAAAAATTAGAATTGAAAAGAAAGAAGAAACAAGGATTTGAATATGAATGAGACAACTACATTGGTACTTAAGATGGCCAGTCTTTCATACCATATGGCATACAGCACATTGAAAGGCATTTGTCATAGCCTATTTGTTTATTCGAGGATTTAACTCAACTCAAATAAGAATGTAATAAGTAAATAGTGGATCTATTGTCAGAGAGATCTCACAAAGTAACATCTGTCAAAGGGTTAAGAAACATTATTCATCTACAGACTTGAAGACTTAATTCACTGGAAGAAGCTCAAGAAATTGATCAAGCCTCAGTGATATAAATCAAGATTGTGAATTTAATCAAGTGACAGAGATCTCGTCAAGGTATCAATTAATTACAAGGATTTAGTCTGAAGAAATCAAGAGTATCAACGTCAAGGCTTGAAGAATTGTCACGGAAGTTAGTCACTCATGAACCAGACAGTACATCGAGTGTCAACATTGAAGTGGTAGAATTGATTCATAATTGACAGTAATTTTCAGAAGATTTTCAGAAGAATGGTTGTTGCTCAAGATTAGTATTAATTCTCTATTAATTAATTAAGTCAAATAATTTAATTAAGAAAATAAATTATATCTGTAAAGATTAATTTATTGATTAATTGAATTAATTGATTAATTAATTCAGAATTAATATTAAGGATTTTCAGAATTGTTATTAGATTAAAATCTATTAATAATTCAGTAAGACAATTTGATTTGAACTACTATGACAATCAGTATGACAATTGATAGTCATACCGAAAGTTTTGCTAGTTCATTCTGATTGTCTTGCTAGCTATTGGGATTGTCTTGCTAGTTCAAAAGGATAGTCTCACCGAAAGTCCTACCAGTTCAAATAGATTGTCATGCCAGTTCATTTGATTGTCTTGCCGAAAGTCTTGCTGATTCAACTGGATTGTTTTGTTTACTTAAACAACAAAACACAGCAGAAGACATTCATGCAATTATTCAACAGAACACACAAGTCAAGAACACAGCAGAAACAAAAGCAAATTATTTCATTTTTCATCTGCTTTATTCAAGATCAAAATTCTAGATTGTAAAGTTAAATCCAAACCACTAGAATTATTTATCTTGTTCTTGTGTAACAATCTAGCGGATTAAAATCCCTAGAAATTAATCTCAAATCGCATTTAGCATTTGATCTTTTCATTACAAAAATAGAAAAAGTTCATGTCAAATTTATTCTAGATTTGTAATAATTGATTTGAGATTAATCCCTTGTAACAGATACCGTTGTTGTAACACCTTTCAAGTTTAATAAAAGTTTTATTTAACTTGAATTTTGTTTCACCTTTTTATTCCACATTTTATTCGATTAAACGGTATTGTTTGCATTCAAACCCCCTTCTACAAACAAATTGGGACCTAACAATTGGTATCAGAGCCTTCTGATTAACGTACAAATCAAGATCCTAGAATTTTGTGTTTCTTTCACTCCTTGAATTTTTTATTCACTCAAAAAATTCATAATGACTACACAAAAAGTTGGAACCGTTAAAATTCCACTTTTCGATAAAGAAAATTATGTTATGTGGAAGTAGAAGATGCTACTATTTTTACAAGTTGCTAATCCCAAATATCTGCAAGTGTTAAAGAAGGGTCCAAAAATTCCTATGGTTATTGAACCAGAGGTAATAGAAAATGATGTGGTGATCACCAAAGCGAGAAATTATGTGAAAGATCCTGAGGATTTCTCTCCTGCTGAAATAGAAGAAGCCTCCCTGGATGCTAGCCTTCAATTAATTTTAGTAGATTCCCTTAATCCCTTGATGAATAGACATGTGATGAATTGTAAAGATTCCAAACATATCTGGGAAACTATTGAGGTTATTAATGAAGGCACAGAGGAAGTTAGGGAGAACAAGTTAGAAATCCTAACCTCTGAGTATGAATACTTTAAATCCAATCCAGGAGAAGGAATTACTGAAGTGTTTGAGAGGTACAATGCATTTATCAACAACCTGAACATTAATGGTAAATACTATTCCATCAGGGAGGTCAACAAAAAGTTTCTTTTAACACTGCCAACTCATCTCGAACATAGAATCACTGCCATAAGAGAAGCAAGAGATCTGAGTGAGATTTCTTTGGAAAGGCTCTATGGTGTGTTAAAGACTTATGAGTTGGAGCAGATTCAGTAGAAGGAAGTTTACGGGAAAGGAAGAGTGGTCAGCACGTCTACTGCTCTAGTAGCTGATGAACAACAACAACAACCACAATATCAACAACAATCTCAAGAGTCAGAAAGAATGGTACAGTCTTCCAAGGTTGAAGAAAATGTGATAGTAGCAGAATTTGATCCTCCTACTACAAATCAATCAGGAGATGATTATTATTCCTTGGAAGAACTGGAGCAATTGGAGGATGAGTCAATGGCCCTTATTGTCAAGAGATTCTCAAATGTCAGATTCAAAAGGAATCCCAAGTTCAAGTACAAGTCCAACTACAACAGATTCCAGAAAGGTGGATCTTCATCCTCTAACACCAGCAGTGGTGGGTATAAAACAGGGATGTTTGATCGAAGCACCATTCGATGCTTCAACTGCAATGAGTTGGGACACTTTGCCACAGAATGCAGGAAGCCAAAACAAGTTAGGAAGAACTCTTACGATTCTAATCAGAAGAGTAAATCTGAAAGGGCTTACCTGGAAAAGGGAAGAAGCTGGGATGATACTGACAGTGAAGATGAAGAAGTTGGGAATCTTGCTCTCATGGCTAGTGATGCAAACACCTCATCGTCAAGAAAAGAGGTAAAATTTACTGATGCTGAATTAGTTTATCATCTAGGAGGTTCCTTAGATTGTGCTCGTCGTGATAATGAATTGTTAAATCAACAAATCAAAGAACTTGAGAAAGAGGTCAATGAATTAAGACTTATGCACATTAATCAAGATAAATTAAAAGAACAAGTATCTTTTCTAGAGAATAGAGTTGACTGTTATAGACAACTTGAAACTATTCTCAAAGACAAGATCACCGGTCTTGAGGCTAAGGTTAAAGCTTACTTTAATTCTTGTTCGAAGTCCAAAGAGTTTTACAATAAGCAAGCTATTAATCAAACATCTGGAATAGGTTATGATTACAATGCTGCTATTGGAAAATTAGGCATAAACTCCCCTCCTCATGTCTGTGCTAAAGGCAGGGAAGTACCACATGTGCTTAAGGGTGTTGATGAACCCCTCTATAAAGAATCAATTGCTAAACCATTTGATGAGACCTCTTTTATTATTCAAGAAGAAATCCGTGCTGAAGATAATGCTAATGAGAAAGCTTTCTCCAAGTCAAGTGTGTCAAAAGTTACAGTCAATGTTGTGAAAGCAACTGAGACTAACTCAGACACACATGAGTTGGATAACACAAATGCCATGTCTACCATGCATAAGTTGCCTATTGTTAATCCCTCTCATAAAGCATGTGGTGTTCCTGATTGTATGTCTTGTGCTTTTAATCTGATGTATGCTTATTTTAATGGTAAGCATGTTTCTAATGATAAGACTACTCCTCGTCAGCATGTGAATAATAGAAAGCATGATAGGTCTAAGACTGCTAGTCCTCCTAAAGCTAGAAAGGAGACATTTGTGCCTAAGCCTAAACAGAAATCTGTCAAGACTGTTCACAAGGTCAAATGTCCAGTCATTGAGAAAGTTGAGAATATTAAAATTAAGAATGTTGTTTTTCCTAATAAAGGCCAATTTTACAAATATGCCGGACCCAGCCAAGCTTGGGTTTCGAAGAAGGTCTAATCCATTTGTATTGCAGGGCATTAAACAGGTACAACCGGTAGTGTGGATTCTTGACAGCGGATCATCAAGACATATGACCGGAGATAGAGCCCTGCTATCAAATGTGGTTGAGAAAGCTGGTCCAGTGGTTACCTTTGGAGATAACAGCAAAGGTTTAACGGAGGGATATGGCTGTTTGCTAGCTGGAAATGTTATCATTGAAAATGTGTATGTTGTGCAAGGACTTGAACACAATCTGCTTAGCATTAGTCAGTTCTGTGACAACGGCTACAATGTTTTATTCGACAAGCTGAAGTGTCAGATTCTGCACAAGAAAAGTGAAAAACCCTCCTTAATGGGAATCCGGAAAGGAAATCTGTTCGTAGCTGACATGAACTCTGGAAGCAATCCTGAAGTCAATTATTTCTATGCAAAGGCATCATTAGATGAGAGTTGGCTATGGCACAAGAGACTTTCTCATCTCAATTTCAAAACAATGAATTCTCTTGTAAAAAGAGAATTGGTAAGAGGTCTGCCTCAGCTGGAATTCTCTCCAGAAGGACTATATGAGGCTTGCCAGAAAGGAAAGTCAAAGAAAGCAAGTCACAGAGGCACTGACACATCTTCCATAACTGGTGTTCTGTAATTATTGCACATGGATTTATTTGGACCAGTTAATGTCCTTTCGATGTCAAAGAAGTGTTACTGTCTTGTGATAGTTGATGACTATTCCAAGTATACGTGGGTTTTATTTCTTCACTCTAAGGATGAAACACCACAAGTTGTGATTGATCACATCAAGATGATTGAGTTAGATTTTAATGTCCCTGTTAGAGCAATAAGGTCAGATAATGGAACAGAATTCAAGAATTCACTTCTCAATGGATTCTGTACAGACAAAGGGATTACCAGACAATTTTCAGCTCCTAGAACCCCTCAGCAAAATGGAGTGGTAGAAAGGAAGAATCGTACATTGATTGAAGTTGCAAGAACGATGTTAAGTGAATCAGGTCTTCCAATGTACTTTTGGGCTGAAGCTGTCAATACTGCATGTTATACTCAGAATCGAACTCTAATCAACAAAGACTTCATGAAAACTCCTTATGAGATTTTGAATGAATAGAAATATTCTATCAAATACTTTCATGTATTTGGTGCCAGATGCTTCGTGCTCAAGGATGGAGATGATCGTCGTGGTAAATTCGAGGCAAAGGCATATGAGGGTATTTTTGTTGGATATGGAAGAAGATCATACAGAGTGTATATCATTGATCAACACAAAGTAACTGAAAGTGTCAATGTTACATTTGATGACACTAAACTCCCTAGTATCCAAACTGAAGATCCTTCTGAGAAACTGAAGTTTGATGATATGTCAGATTCAGAATCAGAACATGGTCAAGAACCTGAGGTTGTTGCTGGTGAAGAACCTGTTAATCATGATGATACTCAAGGTAATAGTGATGGAAACTTTGGCAATAATGGAAATACCACTGCTACTGACGTAGAATCTTCAAGTCAACATGGCAACAACTCAGGGAGAGATGCTGAAGGATCATCTAGTTGGACACAACATCACAATGAATTTCAAGGCGAATCATCAAGATCAAATCTTCCAAGACAGACTGTTTGGAATAAAGCTCATCCTTTTGAGTTGATTATTGGTGATCCAGATGTTGGAGTCAGAACTAGACGTGCTACTCAAAATGAGTGTCTGTTCTCAGGATTTCTTTCTGAAATGGAACCTAAGAAGATTGAGGAAGCACTGACTGATCCAGATTGGGTGATTGCTATGCAAGATGAGCTCAATCAGTTTGAAAGTCAACAAGTCTGGAAACTGGTACCTAGACCTACACACAAGAAAGCTGTTGGTACTAGGTGGGTATTCAGGAATAAACTAGATGAAGATGCTGTGGTTACAAGAAACAAGGCAAGACTGGTAGCAAAAGGGTATTCTCAAGCTGAAGGCATTGATTATGATGAAACCTATGCTCCAGTGGCTAGACTTGAGGCCATCAGGATAATTCTGGCATTCGCAGCATTCTCAAATTTTAAAGCTTATCAAATGGATGTTAAGAGCGCCTTTTTGAATGGAAAGCTGGATGAAGAGGTATATGTAGAGCAACCTCCTGGTTTTGAAGATCCCGATCATTTGGATTTTGTCTTCTTTCTTTTCAAGGCTATCTATGGGCTCAAACAGTCTCCAAGAAATGGTATGACACTCTCTCTAAATTTCTTATTGAAAATAGCTTTATTAGAGGTGTCATAGACAAAACTCTCTTTTCTAAAAAACATAAGAATGATACTATATTAGTCCAAGTCTATGTGGATGATATAATATTTGGGTCTACTAATGATAATCTCTGTAAGAGATTTGCTAAGTTAATGCACAGCAAGTTTGAAATGAGCATGATGGGAGAGCTGAAGTTCTTTCTTGGATTACAAGTAAATCAAAGGTTAGATGGAACATTTATTTGTCAATCCAAGTATCTCAAGGAACTCCTCAAAAAGTACGATCTAGAGGATTCTGCATCAGCAAGGACTCCATCAACTACAGCTGTCAAGCTTGGACCATGTGAAAACTCCGTTAAGGTAGATGTCTCAAGCTACAGAGGTATGATTGGCTCGTTACTCTATCTTACTGCAAGTAGACCGGATATTATGTATGCTACATGCTTATGTGCAAGGTTCCAAGCGGATCATAGAGATATTCATCTCATTGCTGTTAAACGAATCTTAAGATATCTTAAGGGAACACCAAATCTAGGTATTTGGTACCCTAAAGAATCTGGTTTTAACCTTGTTGGATATAAAGATTCAGATTACGCAGGAAGTATTGTTGATAGGAAAAGCACCTCAGGGAGTTGTCAATTCCTAGGTAGCAGGCTAGTCTCATGGTACAACAAGAAACAACAAACAGTTTCCAACTCAACGGCCGAGGCTGAATATATTGCTGCTGGAAGCTGCTGTGCTCAGATCTTGTGGATTAGGAACCAGCTACGAGACTATGGCTCTGTATTGAACAAAATTCCTATTTTATGTGACAATACAAGTGCAATAGCCATCACCAACAACCCTGTGCAGCACTCGAGGACAAAGCACATTGACATCAGGTATCATTTTATTAGAGAGCACGTCATGAATGGTACTGTTGAACTATTTTTTGTTCCAACAGAAGAACAAATAGCAGATATTTTCACTAAACCACTTGATGAATCCACATTTACCAGATTAGTTGGTAAATTGGGCATGTTGAATAGTTTTAGTGATTAATTTAGTTAATATATGAGATCTGTTCTTGAATGAATTTACAAATGAATTTTTCATAAATGAAAAATTCATTTGCAAATTTATTTTATCATTTTATCATATTTCTTGCTTAATTCTATGTAATTTATATTATCTTATCGGTTTTATTTACTCTTCTTGTTAATTTCAAATATCTCAGAATATTTTATTTTCTCTAAAAATATTTTTCTATGAATTTTATTTGCTAAAATTCAACAGAAATCTATTTTTGGAATAAAAATAATTAATTCTGAAATATTGTCTTGGTTTTTAATAAATATTTTCTGTAATAGTATATAATTGTCTTTCTACTGGAATGACAATCGGCAAGATAATTAAAATTGTCTTGCTGAAAATCATTTCAGTACATATATATATATATAAATCTGTTAATACTAATTCTGCTTATAATTGTTTTATTTCCAGAATGACAATCGGCAAGACAATTGAAATTGTCTTGCTGAAAGTCGTTTCAGTATATAATTGTGTTATTTTGGTTATCAGTATAGTTTTATACTGGCAAGACAATCGGTATGACTATCAATTGTCTTGCTAGTTATAAACCTTATATTTAAATATTTTACTTTTAATTTATACTAGTATGACAATCGGTATGACAATCGGTATGACTATCAGATTGTCATACCAGTTATATATATTTAGTGTTTATTAATTTTATTTCAATTATTTTTCTGTCTTTAAGCTGGTGTGACAATCGGTATGACAATCGGTATGACAATCCGATTGTCATACCAGTTATACTACTTAATCATTTTTGTGTGTTTTAATTTTCATCAGTACAGTTCATTAGTTTTTCAAAAAAAAAAAAAACCAACCAACAGTCTTTCTCTCTTATTTCTCTCTCTCTCTCTCTCTCTCTATTCGAACACATCTCAACCGCCATTGATCTCCTTTGCTCGAGTTTTTACTCAGCAATCTTACTCCTGTTATATATACTTACATATATATACATACAGGAGTGCTGCCAAAAATTTTTCAAAACTGTTTTTTTTTCGAATCATTTTTTTCCTTCAAATTCAGTTGGTGTGTGTTGATTTTGGGTATTTTTAGTTTTAATTTCTGTTGTGTGTCTTTTGGTTTTTTCAAATCCGCGTTTGTGAGTTAAGAATTTTAACGAGATTCATTTCTGTCTAAATTTTTCGATTATAATTAATTTAATTCAAATTATTAAATTAATTTAATTAATTCGAATTTTCTTAATATTATTCTTAAAATTCTGAAAGTGTGTGTCTTATTATTATTTTAAATGGCTCTCAATTTCCAAATTGTCGCGCATAATCACGTTGGTTATTTTAATCCAGAAAAATGTGATGTGGAAAAATTTAAGCCATGGATTAGATTTTTAAATGACCATTCGATTGTTAGCTCTACTATTAAATCAAATGTGATTTTAAATGTCGATCTGCTTAGACTGATTTGCACAACCTCTACTGTGGCCGATGATTCAAAATCTTTTTCATTCACTGTGGCAAACACACAGTATGTAGTTGATGAAACAGTCGTCAATCAAGCGTTAAATTTTCCATTGGACAATTTCTGTAATTTACCCTCTGAAAATGATATCACAAACTTTTTCCATGCTATTCACTATCAGGGGGTGATCAATTTAACCAAACTTTCAAAATCCAATTTGGTGTCTGAATGGGACATTTTCTTCGATACACTTTTTAAAGTGTTTGCCAACTGCACTAAATCCAACTTTCACAACATCACTTCCACTCTGCAGTATATTGGTCTTGCGGTTGTTTTCAATCAAAGGATCAATTTTGGCAAACTAATTTTTCCCATTCTCTTGAGACGTCTCACTACTATTTTACGTGATCATTCTACAAATTGTAGGGTATCATGTTACTATGCTCATTTTCTCGTGCTTATAGCAGATTATCTTCTCACACCTGAGCACAAAGCCCTTTTTGCTAACTCTGCAGTAACCGAACCCCCTCCTGTAAGCAAAAAGATTTACACCCGCCAAGACACAACCTTCAAATTCATGCAAGTTCCAGTACTTGTATCTGCTTTCATGGCCACTTATATTCTCTTACCTATTTTCAATCTTCCCGGTCATGAACAGCAACCTCAACCTCCAGTGGTTCAAGCCACCCAGGCTCCTCCAACATCAGATGCTCTTCCATTACAGGTAGTAATTCCTCACTCTCACTCCATTCCTACTTCTGTTGAAAGACCCCCAGTGGTCGATAGGACTGACCATGAAGTTATAGAACCACAGCTTCAATCCCAGGTCATAGAGCCAAACACAGAGTCACAACCTATCTCAACCTCTCCCCCACTATCTAAAATGTTACCCAGAAGGTTAATAGGAAGTAGTGTATTGTTAAATATGAGTGAACCCTCAGCTCTGCCTCCTCCCAAGAAAAGAAGAACATATACTGAGGCATCTGAAAGCCCATCCTTGTCCTCCCAACAGGACATGGACTTTGAAATGGCCAATGAACAGTTACTAGAGAAATTCTCTCAACAGGATGAATCTATTGAAATTCGCCATAGGGCCATGGCATCTTGTACTGAGTCAAGCACAATTCCATTACTCACAATGGAACCATACATACCCATAGATGATACTCAGGATACAGAGCAAGGAGTGCACATTGAGTCTGTTACAGTGCCTGCCATAGTTACGGCAGAAGAGCAGTCACATGCTTCTGAGGGAAAATCTGACTCTCAGCCATCATTAATAGACTCATTTTCTCCCCTCCCAGATCCAACACCTCTGGCTCCCTCACGGGATTCTCCACTCGCAGATTTATCTGGAGAAAGTGGAGGGCAACTCGGTCAATCTATCCCTGAAGCAATTCAGACATCTATTTCACATGAAATGATAGGTTTGACTGAGGATCGGGACAAGCGAATTCCCATTGCGCCACCACTGACCTCTCTTGAAGAGGCTAGGGTGATTTTAACTGCAGGTACAGAAGAACAGCAACAGGAAGACTCCTCACGAGCAATTATATTGAGAGAAACACAAGCACGTGAGGTGAGTGAACCAAACACGAGTGAAATTCAGGTGAGAGCACACACAGACACAGACACTGAAAACCTGTTAGCTCAAATTGCTACTTTAAAAGAAGAACTTGCTAAAAGCCAAGCTGAAGCTAAATCATTCAAAGCACAAGTGGTTGAACGGTCTTCTTCTTCCACCTCTGTCAATAATCAGCTGGCACTCATCAGGAATGATATCTCAGATCTCAAGACCACTGTCATACCAAAGCTCAATTCCATTCAGGAAACTCCAACTTTATCAGCTGATGACATTTCTAACTTCTGCTCTCTACATACAAGAATGACTTCTCTTGAAGACCTGGTTGAAATGAATCATGCACTGGACTCCTCCAGATTTCTAAAGATAGAAACGGGCATGGAACATCTTAATGAAGGAATGAAACACTTGTATTTCATGATCAAGAATTCTCACTGCCCTAATGAAGAACAAAGAACTTACTTTGAAGGGCCGTCTGGTGGAGGCTCAGGCTCTGGAGGTGATGGAGGTCATGGAGGTTCTAAAGGAAAGTCAGTAGAGGATCCCTCAACTAAGGGGGAAAAGAAAGGGAGTAGTGGAAAGGGAAAAGAAAAAGATGCCTCTGCTGGAGACTACTACAGTGGAGAACAGGATGACTTTAATATTTTTGACATTCCCACTGAACCAGTCTTGGAAGATAAAGATGGTTTCTTTGAAGCTGAAGAGGAAAGTGATTTTGGAGAATGGGAAGAGGAAGCTACAGTGAATCCTATCTTTGAGAAAGAGTTTCAGAAGCAGCAGTCAGAGATGAAAAGAAAAGAAGCTGAACTCAAAAAGGTCTCCCAGATCATTGACATGAGGAAAGACATACAAAGAACAGAAACTCTTCAAAAGCAACGTCTTCATGACATTAAGGCTCAAGAAAGGAGAAGAGATGTCAGACTGAAGATTGGTGAAAAATTGGATGAAGCTAGGAGAGTACTTGATATGCCTCAGCTGAGCACTAACAATGATAGGCAGTTCCTACATCTTCTTGACAAGCTGGAAATCTCAAATCCTAACAATGACATGTACATGAATGCTATCAAGACTGAAGTCTCAAGGATCACAGCTGCTTTTGACAAATCCCTAAATGAGATGAGCATTTTTGTATGTTGTCAGAGTGAAGGATCTTTCAAGGTGTCACTTCATCTGTTTGAGAATTGTTCTTTGTCAGAGATTTGGGTTCTTCTCAACAAAGTGAAAAGAAGCTCAGAATTGAATGAAGTTCTTCGAGAAAGGCTTAAAGAGTTTGCCGGCAGGGCTAGTCCTCAAGTGGTCAACAATCCTCATCAGGTGAGATTCTTTAAGTCTGATTGTCTTCAAATCTGTCAGCTAGATGTACAATCTCTTAAAGACTACTCAGCTAAGCATCTGGTCTGGATGGAACATCATTTAAGAACTGCTGGATACTCATCCATGTTGAAGACTCAAGCTGCTGATTTGATTCAAGCTTATTGTGAAAAGAATATTAAAAGGTACAATCAGTTCAAGAATAAGCTGAAGTCAGTTGGAGTTCAACCAGTCAGACCAGCAAGCTTCACTTCAGAAAAGGATCGTGTCTTTGACAAGGAGTTGCTTCAAGATCTAGAAGAAGGTGAAGTCAGAAGAGAAGACAACTGAAGTCAATTAGCTCAAAACTCAATGTAATATGATTAGAGCTTTATGAATCAAGATAGAATAATGTAGTTATATGTTCAGGCTAGAGGAACATCTATCTTGTATTCACTTGTAAATTTCTTATGGAATCTGGAAAATGTTAAATATAATCCAGAACTTTTCTGCTATTTACTTTGCATTACTGTTTATATCTTTTTCTTATTTGTTAGTTGAGTTATCCTCTAGGTATTTGTTGTTATTGTCTAACAAGCAAATAGGGGGAGATTGAAAGGCATATGTCATAGCCTATTTGTTTATTCGAGGATTTAACTCAACTCAAATAAGAATGTAATAAGTAAATAGTGGATCTATCGTCAGAGAGATCTCACAAAGTAACATCTGTCAAAGGGTTAAGAAACATTATTCATCTACAGACTTGAAGACTTAATTCACTGGAAGAAGCTCAAGAAATTGATCAAGCCTCAGTGATATAAATCAAGATTGTGGATTTAATCAAGTGACAGAGATCTTGTCAAGGTATCAATTAATTACAAGGATTTAGTCTGAAGAAAATCAAGAGTATTAAGGTTAAGGCTTGAAGAAACGTCACGGAAGTTAGTCACTCATGAACCAGACAGTACATCGAGTGTCAACATTGAAGTGGTGGAATTGATTCATAATTGACAGTAATTTTCAGAAGATTTTCAGAAGAATGGTTACTGCTCAAGATTAGTATTAATTCTCTATTAATTAATTAAGTCAAATAATTTAATTAAGAAAATAAATTATATCTGCAAAGATTAATTTATTGATTAATTGAATTAATTGATTAATTAATTGAGAATTAATATTAAGGATTTTCAAAATTGTTATTAGATTAAAATCTATTAATAATTCAGTAAGACAATTTGATTTGAACTACTATGACAATCGGTATGACAATTGATAGTCATACCGAAAGTCTTGCTAGTTCATTCTGATTGTCTTGCTAGCTATTGGGATTGTCTTGCTAGTTCAAAAGGATAGTCTCACCGAAAGTCCTACCAGTTCAAATGGATTGTCATGCCAGTTCATTTGATTGTCTTGCCGAAAGTCTTGCTGATTCAACTGGATTGTTTTGTTTACTTAAACAACAAAACACAGCAGAAGACATTCATGCAATTATTCAACAGAACACACAAGTCAAGAACACAGCAGAAACAAAAGCAAATTATTTCATTTTTCATCTGCTTTATTCAAGATCAAAATTCTAGATTGTAAAGTTAAATCCAAACCACTAGAATTATTTATCTTGTTCTTGTGTAACAATCTAGCGGATTAAAATCCCTAGAACTTAATCTCAAATCGCATTTAGCATTTGATCTTTTCATTGCAAAAATAGAAAAAGTTCATGTCGAATTTATTCTAGATTTGTAATAATTGATTTGAGATTAATCCCTTGTAACAGATACCGTTGTTGTAACACCTTTCAAGTTTAATAAAAGTTTTATTTAACTTGAATTTTGTTTCACCTTTTTATTCCGCATTTTATTCGATTAAACGGTATTGTTTGCATTCAACCCCCCTTCTACAAACAAATTGGGACCTAACACACATGATTAGGTGGCATCCCACCCGACTCTTCGTCATTCTGACAAAGTGTCTTACCATAACACTGTTTGTCCTATTAAGAAAGCAAAACTTGAGGGAAACAATTAAATTTGAAAGGAATGCAATATCCTCCTTTTTAATATCATCATAAGGAGTTTATTAAGAAAAGAAGTTCATACATTTTTAGGAATTGAATAGGAATATATGTTGTAATATTGAGGACAAGAATGATACCATTGGTCACCATCCATATTCCACTTGTGTTCATCTTTCGAGCTTGTTCGATCATATCCCAATTATGTCACATAATAACTTTAGAGGGTACGCTAAAATACCTTCGCAAATTAAGCATTATGGTAGATTCCTACTTGTCACGTCTTGCGTCTTTAACATCGCACCTACACGTATAATACTTTAACAATTCGATCATAATGGCGTTCCCACAAGATAACTTCGAGTTTCCTCTTTTAAATTTAGAATAATCCATGAATCATTCAACATAACGATCCTTTTGTTAATAATATTCTTCTTTTGGAAAGGTCTGGAAATCTTCCCAATCCTCTTCGGTCATGCCTCGGCTTCTGTTAAATCAATGAATTCTTCGAACTCTGATGGTCCTAGTAATTGGATGAACAGTTACTCCGTACGCCGATTCTGTTGTTAATCTTATCAAACAATATTTGTACCTAGGAGTAATCAACTTCTTCATAATCGCGGACCACTTTATTCTCTGAATTAACAATACCAAGTCTAAAATAAATATCCTTCCAGGTAATCCAGGTCTTTTAACAAACCAAAAACTCAAGTAGTAACTTGACAATCAAGGTGTAAAACTTATTTTATTCAAAAAGGCTTTTGGAAATTTTGTAAGAGAAAATCTTTTTCGAAAACTGGTTTAAAATTTTTTTTTTTTTTAAAAACACAACTTTGAATGTCCTTACTATATGAGTTGGTTGTTGTCTTTCCTTCTTATAACAAGGTACCAAATAAAAAAAACGATCACATAAGGATCCATTTACTTCAATCTACCCTCTCTCCTTTATTGGGTCCCTTTGCCTTCCTTAATCGACTAAGACTTCAGTTAGCGTTGCATGATATCTTATTCGTAGTTTCACATCAAGCTTCTATATTGGTAATACTCCCGTTATCAACTATTCAATTGTTAAGTAGAACAGACTATCCAATAGTCAACAAATCTATTTCATAGAACCAAAATTTGTTCATATCACATCACATCACTATTTTACATATCGCATTTATCTTAGCACCATCATTTAGTTCTATAAATATTCCAGATTTATACTTTTCTTTCTAACTTTTCCGTAATTCATCTAATCCATCCCACAACCAATCATGGGTAACCTATGTACTAGTAGCTCCATTTTATCTGGTAACAGCTATCCTCCGAGACACGTGAATCTTCTTCCTAAACTCCTTCTCACTTTTACTTATATATCAAATACTCACCATTTACTGTAACTCCCGAATCCATCCTCGTAGGTACAATTGCTTCATAGGACAAGTTTTAAACTGGGGGTATAGAACAAGGTGTAGGGTAAACGAAAGAGATACACTCACAGCCGAATGTCTAATAAAACAAGAATACACAAATGGAGGTTCTTAAATAGGTAGTCTCATATCAAGAGGTGGTAGAATAGCGTAGAATAGCTTGAAGAGGTAAAATTGTTATAATAGAAGGTAGTACCATTAACTAATGGAGGAACAAGGTGCAAATCAAATCCGAGAGAAGATGACGATCCTTGAACGGAGAGCTCAAACGATCGGATGATACAGGGAAATCAGAATCTGCCATTGCCGTTGTCTGGAAAACATGTTGCAAGTTAAGAATCCTGAATCGCAATATAAACCGTGTCGGAGACCTACTATACAATCGCACTCAGTCTCACAACGTCTTATCTTTCTATTTCCTATTCCTAATCCTAACCCTCTACCCAATCCCGACAATCTAGGCTTGTTTCAGTGACTTATAACCTGTAGCTCTGATACCAACCTGTGGTCCACAACACATACACAGTATATAAACCTGTATAGGAAATATTATTTGCAATGACCCTGTTTCACATAACCACGGATCGTAACAGGTTAAAGTATGAAAACAAGCCACAATCTTAACTTTTATTACAACGTATCAAATCCTAACTAATTTAACTTTACAACTGATAATAAAATCATTCTTACAATATGACTATCTCTCTATCGCATGAAACTTCTGCTAGCTCGATCCAACTCAACTGGAACCTTAGCCCGTACTTTTAGACGGAGGACTTCACTATCATCCATAATATTTTCAACTGTAAAATATATAAAAGAATCACAAGGGTGAGCTAACTAGCTCAGCAAGTCTTAATAGGGATAACTGAGGTTAAGCAATAATCAAATGAAATGATTCAGAGGAATCAAGTTTCTTTTTAACTAATCATTAGAATTGAATATTCATTTTAAGTTTTAAAACCAAGGTTAGGCTGCTGATCAGTCACGCACTAACCCCGATCAAAGCACACAGCACTGCTCTAATTACTGGATCCAAGGCACATATTGGCCTAACTTGACCATTGGTATGGTCTGACCACGAATCTGGTCCACATATATAAAATTATCCAATCCTAAAGCAGTTCAATATGATAAACAATATAATTCGATAACACAAGATCATAATCAATGATGATTAAATATTTGAATAAAATGTAAGGAAACTCATGGATATCACAAGGGTATATCAGGGTATGTAAAAGAAACGGCTTTTTATCTGTAAAAGAATCAGGTATTAGACAAATAGTGATTTTTCGAGGTATAGTTCTTTGATGTTATAAAGAATGGCTGGAGTATAAAAGTTTATGTGTTTTCAAACAATTTTCTTCCAGTGTTTGGTAGTTATACATTTGGGGAGTAGTATCATATTTGTGTGATTTGGTATCTTGAGGATCAACAAAGGATGGTTTACAAAGAATAAGGCTTACGGCTCAAGATCAAGAAAAATCAGGGTTCAAGGGTAAATAGTCTAAAGCACTTGTAATATAAAACAGGAGTTATTTTCCATAATAACGACATGTTATGAAACAGTTCGAAAATATTTGCGATGTATTATGGAGAAAAGTTCAGAAATACTTGCCTTACAGGCTTTACAACTATTACTAATCAATTCTGAGCCGACTCTGTCGCTCAGGCTTTAACGTCCAACCACTAGATTCCATTGGATTCGACTTTGACACTCAGGTTTTTCCTGTTGAAACTCTACATAGCTCGTCAACTGATTGCTAGGTTATCTTTAGTTCATCATCCACTTTCAGTGTTCCCGACTATAACCTACAGGGTCGAAATACCCTACGTTAGACGTCTAGGTATGCTTGACATATCCTCGATATTACTTCTTACCCAACGATATTCAAATCTGACTCGTAATTATTCATATTAGAATAACACAGACAACAATTAGGGTTCAGATTCTCGAAATCGATCCAGTGTTCATTTTTAGAAAATACGTATACTCATCATTTTACGAAATTAGGGTTACTGTGTTTTGGACAAAACATACAACACAACATATAATCAGGTTCTGTATAAAACATACGTATATGTATTTACTTATTTATACTCATTCGACGTTCCGATAATTACAGGGTACGTCCCACATTTTCGAATTTAATTTTCGAAAATTCGGGCAGCACCTTCTTTGTTTATCGGCCTATCCGTCGAACAACTCGACGTCGCAACCACAAAATTCACAATAATAGCAACTCCAATAAATCACCGATCCATTTCAAAATTCCCAATCAGCGGTACAGTTCAATAATCACAACCAATTCAGTCCTCCTGGTACAATAAGTACTAACTAATTAATTCGCTCCAGAATAAAAACACAATACCAATTTTATTTATTTTAAAATTTTAGGACTCAGAACAAATCATCACAGTCTACCGTCCGCTCGTAAAAGTCATCGCGGACGGCGGCAAATTTCGCGGGTACCCGATTAATTCTCAGGTTTCCAACACGAAATTTCGCCGATTAAGTCATATTTCCCGCAAACAATACTTTTATAATATGAAGTTTACTCAAATACTTTATCTGCAGAAGTAATTAAACTGAACCAAAAGTACAGGACCAACAGAACTGAAATCACGTAGCAGCAGCAACAGTATACACGCGCACCACATCACACTTCCACCGCACACAGGTGGCCGGAACCACCGGCGGCCGAAATCACCATAGCAAGAACACACACACCCATGACACACACACACATATGATACACACACACATGATACACACACAGCCACACACATATATGCACATATGTATATATATGCCCGAATAAGAACCGAATAGTACTGGGGTAACGGAGATACAGCCGGAGGCACACCGGAAGAATACAGCGGGGAACAGGAAAAAGAAACCGAGGAAAGAAAATAAACAGATAGAGATAGTGGATTGAGAGAGAGAAAGATTTTGAGAGATTAAAGAGATTGAGACGAGAGAGACGGTGAGGAACAGGGATGGGGGTTGTGTGTGCATTTTTATTTTGTTTTTTTATCCACAGCAATCACACAATTGCAAATACACTGCTGCCACGTATCTGAAATTGGCCAAAAACTTGCCACGTGCCCCTTTCCCTTATTCTGACGGTCTCATTTCGCCCCATTTTTACAATTTAACGAATCATTGCTCGAATAAAATAAAATCGAAAAATTTCAAATAAATTTCTAAAATGTCACGAATAATGCAAAGTTATTAAAAAAAAATCAAGATTTTTAAGGTATATTTGAAGGGTAACTCGTACCCGCATTTCCTAATTAAAGACCCGAGCTACACTTAAAACGAATTCAGAAAATCTCGAAAATAGTCTTAAAATGTTACAAATATCCCGAAGTTTCTAAAAACATAAATTTTGAAATTTTTAAACAATTTCTAAAACATAATTTATACCCACTTTTTAACAATTAACGAAACAAAGCGCGGGTGAAATTAATCCTGAAAATTTTCAAAATAATTTTAAAATTCTCGAAATATTCCAAACTTCAATAAATATGAATTTCATAATTTTTGAAGAATTCTGGAATTAAATACATATTTTACAAGTAAATATAATCAGAAAATCATACAGGGCTAAATAATTGATGAAATATTGATTTCTAAATTTTATAAAATCTCAAAAATAATTATTGTAATTATTAAAACCATAAAAACAATTTTAGAGACATTCCAAATATTTATGCAAATAAATTTGCATTAAATCCATTTTTTAAAATTAGAAACAATTCAGTACAACTCAATAATTAATTACGCGAATAACCCGGTACACCATAAATCACACATAGATAATAATAAAACAACACATAGCTGCTAGAAGCTATACAAATATTTTATTTAATAATTTCCATAATAATCACATATTTAAATAATTCAAAAATACACGAGTCTTTATACAAAGACTCTAACTATTCCTTACACAGGGAGTAGAGTGCATCTAAGGCCCTACTGGCTGATGGAGTTCATGGATGACAAAGGAGTTAGAATATTTTTCAGATTAGAAGACCAATTGAGCATCTCTAGCAATGAGACTCTTTTGGAAATGCAAGAAAAGCTAAATCTCTCAGAATCAGATGAACTGGAATTCCATAGATAGCTCCAAAATCAGATAGATGAAAATAACAGAAAGCTTAGAAAGAGATCCAGATCTTCAAGGAATTAGATTAATCTGCTCAGGCTAGAGGAGCACCTTGAAAATGAATGTGAGCTAATCTTTGTGCATTTTGTTTTCTAGAAGCACTTTACAGTTTTATCTACTTACTTTTAAAGTTGTATTTTTAGGGTGTTTTATTATCATCAAGTTTCTCTTAATTTATGGCTATAATTCCAGTAGAAATAAATTGGGGAAGATTGTTGTGGATATGTTGTGAACTTGATGATTTCATTAAAAAAACACGTTAGTAGATTTTACTTAGTGAAAAATGTAGCACTCGACGGATAAGGAATGTAGTCCCGACGGATGGCTCAATATAGTCCCGACGGATGATGATTAATTATCCATCGAGTGAGTAGCTTGTGTAATAATGAGTCTGTAGCACATTTCTGCATACACCTTGTTTAGATTCTGTAGTAGCACTCAAGTCATGTTGACTTTAATTAGATATGCAGAATAGGTTGATTAAATGTACATAGATGATGTCCTGTAATTCTGAATAAATGAAATAAAGTCAAGTGTCAGATAGCTACCCGACGGATAAACAACAATGCCACTCGATGGATGATCAACAAGGCAACCCGACGGATAATCAATTCAAACATCTGTTGATAGTGACAACACAGTCACATGCGTTGAGTGTATGAAAAAAGAATGTGGAAGCCTATTCAACTGGGTTTTAGAGAATAAAGAAGCATTGTCATTTCCATGCTATTATGAATATATTTAAAGATGCTGGAATAGAGTAATGAAGAAGCATAGTATTAGACTTGATAGGTTTTGTTTTATTATCTTGTCTTATTACTTTGTAATCTTGGTGATATATAAACCAAGAAGTAGCAAATAGAACAACAAGAACAAGACTAAGAACATTATCTCAGAGAAATAATTGTGAGCTGCATCCTTAGCATTTCTCTGTAAACTTAGTTGTTCATATTTGTAAGCAGCTGTGAGCTAATCTTGCTACACAGAGTTCTCTTAATATAATATATATCTCTGGTGGAGACATTCAAATCCACCAGAAATTTTTTAAAGACTTGTGCTTTTAATTACTTGTGTTTTGATTTTACTAACTTCTTATTCCGCACTTTGCAAATCAAACACTTATATATTATTAAGATAAAACATTTTATATTTCTGAAAAAGGTTCAAGAATTCCATTCAACCCCCCTTTTGTAATTCTTGTCGTATTGTTAGGGACTAACAGAGACCACTCATGCGTTGGAAAGAGAAGTCTCTGTTTCTTGGACGAGATTTACAGAATAGTTCCTAGAAAAGTATTTTCCAGATTGTCCACGGAATCAGTTAGAAGTCGAGTTTTTAGAATTGAAACAAGGTGAAAGAAGTGTGTTGGAGTATGAGGCCAAGTTTACGGAATTGGCCCGATTAGTTTCTGAGTATGTAACTACGGAGACCTAGAAGGCAAGGAGGTTTCAACAAGGGTTGAAGCCTGAAATTCATAGTGGAGTTGTGGCATTGCAACTCAAGACATATCCTTCCGTAGTTCAAGCCGCTCTAGTAATTGAGAGTGATCAGAAGTTGGCCATCAAGGAAAAGGGTTATAAGAAGAGGAAGTCTGAGGGTGTTATCGACAAGACGGATCAAGGAGAATCCATTCAGAAGTTCAGAAAGGGTTTGGCCGAGATAGGACTAAAAGATTTAGGAGACAGAGTTTCTCCCAGGCTAGGTTTAGTGCTACTTCAGTTGCTTCCACTCCAGCCCAGTCAGTGAAGTCGGCAGTGGATTGTAAGTCATGTGGCAGGAGTCACTTGTTATAATTATGGGAAGGTTGGACATATTATGGGGAGCTGTGGAATGGCTACTCGGGGTATTGTATCTCAAGGACCAACGTCCAGCACAGCCAGGGCCAGTTTCGTCGAAATAACCAAGAGATCTAACGCTTAGGACTCGGACATAGTCGCAGGTATGTTTTCTCCCAACCTCATACATGTTATAGTTTTATTTGACTCAGGAACGTCTAAGACCTTTATATCAAAGAAATGTGTGAATAAAATGAATTCGATACTAGAAGACTTAGCCGAGCCTTTAACCATAAATATTGTCAATCAAGACAGACATTCAGTGAGTCACCGCTGTCTTAACTGTCAATTAGAATCCATGAGTATTCTTTTCAGCTGATCTGACACCCTTCGAGCTAGAAGATTTTGATGCGATTTTAGGAACGGATTGGTTGTCCTGTCATAAGGAAAAAGATTAATTTCCAGGAGAAGCAAATTGTAGAATGTACGGAAGCCAATATTAAGGTAAGTTTTCGAGGGCAGAAGCAAGATAAAAAGTTCTTCCAATCATGCGAGAAAAGGAATTAATAAGCCAAGGATATAAGGTAGATCCATCATATGTAGAGATACGATGAAGAAAGTACTTAAGCTGAAAGAAATTCTTGTAGTAACTGAATGCCCGGGAGTCTCTCCAGATGAATCACTAAGATTACCTTAGATTATGGGATAGAATCTCTCATTGATATAGTAATCTGAGCCAAACCCGGGTCAAAGACTCCATGTTGTACGGCCAGTGGGAATGAAAGAATTAGATAAGTAACTGCAGAAGTTATTGGAAAATGAGGTGATCATACTAGATATATCTCCGTGGAGTGCACTAGTTATAACGACTCGTATATTTTTAGTATTATCTAAATATGTAATTATTGAGTGATTAAATAAATAAAATATGTGTATGGGTTCTTTTGGTCGTGTGTTGTTTTATTATTAGTTATAGGTGGTTAGTGGTTTACGAGGATTATTTGTGTAATTGTCTGTTGAACTATATTGTCTCGTTATTACTTGTAAAAGTGGTTTTATGGAAGATTTATTTACATTAATATGAGGGATGTCTTTAAAATTGTTTTTATGATTTTATAATTACAATAATTATTTTTGGGACTTTATAAAAATTTAGAAATCAGTACTTCATCAATTATTTAGACCTGTATGATTTTCTGATTTCATTTAATTGTAAAATCCGTATTTAATTTCAGAATTCCTTAAAAATTATGAAACTCATATTTATTGAAGTTTGGAATATTCCGAGAAGTTTAAAATTATTTTGGGAATTTTTGGGATTAGTTTTACCCGCGCATTGGTTCATTTAATTGATAAAAGCGGGTATAAATTGTGTTTTCGAAATTGTTTTAAAATTATGAAAATTATGTTTTTATTTACTTCGGAATATTTATAACATTTTAAGACTATTTTCATGATTTTCTGAATCTGTTTTAAGTGCAGCTCGGTTCGTTAATTGTGAAATGCGGGTATCTTGTGCGATCCAAAAATATTTTAAAAATTATGAAAAAAATTTATTATTATGACTTTGGATTATTTACGATATTTTAAAACTAATTTGGTAGATTCTCAGATTAATTAACCCACAGAATTTGATCGTTAAATTGTAATTATCGTGTTATTTACTGGGTTTTTTTCCAGATAAAGTAGTATCAATAAAAATAGGAAAACTGATAACTATGCTTATTTTTATCCCTGTTCTTGCTTCTCTTGGGAACTCTCTCGAAAACTCTCCTCTTTCGTTTATCAATCACTCTCGGCTTCATCGAAAATGGGAAGGGGGGAATTAATCTCTCCTGTGTTCTCAATTTTATCTCTCCACTTCTTTGTTTCCCTGTGCTGCGATCGCCGGTTTGCCCTGTTATTCCGGTGAGTTTCCGCAGGTTGGGTTGGTGGCTTCCCTGGTGGTTTGTTGTGTATGTATATACTTGTAAGTATATGTATATGCGGTTTGTGAGTGTGGGTTTTCTGCTTGGTCTTTGCTGTTATGTAATTTCTGCCATTTTTCTCCCTTATTTCCGGCTGCCGCCGTCTGCTTTTCCGGCGTGGTGGCTGGCGTGCGTGTAATGCACGCGCCCGTGTTCCAGTTACGTGTATATATGTGTTTCCTGCGTGTATATCTTGTTGGTTCTGAAATTATTTTTTTGGTAATTTGAATATTTCCTTTTCCTGGGAATTCGAGTTATTAGTTTAAAATTCTGTGAATATATCGGTTGAATATTGTGATGAATGTCGAATCAATAATTTGTAATTATTGCCCACCCGGGAAGCACCAAGATGTTCCATAAGTGAAACAGGACTTTTGGTAACCAGGAATGTTTGGGAACTAAGTTGAAAATGAGTACCGCCTATCATCCTTAGACGAAGGGTCAACATGAGAAGGCGATTCAGATGAGATAAGATATGTTGAGAGTATGTGCTTTGGATCTTAAAGAAAAACTGAGGTAATCACCTACCATTAATTGAGTTTTCCTATGCTAATAGTTATTATGCTAGTAGAGGAATACCATCGTACGAAGCCTTGTATGGACATAAGCATAGAACTCTGCTGGATGGAAATGAAGTGGGAGAAAAGAAGTTATAAGGTCCTGAATTAGTTCAGTAAACCTAGAACACAATGATATTGGTCCGAACAAGATTAAAAGCAGTTCACGATACACCAAGAAAGAACGTAGACTTGTATCAAGGAGATATGGGTAGAGAAATAAGATTGTGGGTATTTTTGGAAAAGTCATCTTAAAAATGGTTGGTCAGGTTCGGACAGCAGGACAAACTGAGTCCCAGATATATTGGACCATTTGAAGTATTGAGAAAACGGGTTAAGTCGCTTATGAGTTAGCGATGTTGCCATAGTTGTAGCATACTCAAGGTGTGTTTTACGTCTTTATGTCAAAAGAATATATCCTTGATTTGAACCAAGGCAATATGTATGAATCAATCTAGATTTTAGATCATAAGGAGCGTGTACTTGGAAGTAAGTCTATTCCTATATTAAACTACTTTGGAGGAACCCTAGGGTAGAAAAGTCTACTTTGGAATTAGAGTCGAATATGCTTGACAAATATCTTCACTTGTTTAATTAGTTAAGATTTTGAAGACAAAATCTTTTTAAGGGGGAAGAATATAACGACTCGTGTATTTTCATATTATTTAAATGTGTAGTTATTGAATTATTAAATAAATAAAATTTGTATGTGGGTTCTGTCAGCTGTTTTTGTTTACTATTATCTATATGTGGTTGTTGGTCTGCGAGGATTATTTGTATAATTGTTTGTTGAACCAGTTTTATTTTTGTTTTACTTTTAAAAGTGTTTTTATGGTAAATTTATTTTCATAAATATTTGGATTGTCTCTAAATTTGTTTTTATGGCTTTATAATTTCAATAATTATTTTGGGAATTTATAAAATTTAGAAATCAATATTTTATTAATTATTAATCCTTAAATGATTTTCTGATTGAATTTAACTGTAAATTCAATATTTAGTTTCAGAAGGTTTCAAAATTATGAAACTCATATTTTATTGGGTTTGGAATATTTCGGGAATTTTAAAATTATTTGGGAAATTTTTGGAATTAAATTCACCCGCACGTTTGTTCGTTAAATTGTTAAAATGTGGGTATGAGTTGCATTTTGAAAATGATTTAAAAGTTTTGAGAATTTTATTTTATTAGTTTTTAATCATTCCGAAGATTTTAAAATTTATTTGGTAATTTTTTTTCAGGTTATTTTATTCGCGCGATTGTTCGTTAAAAATTTGCAGAAACGGAATAAAATAGGCTGTGCATGGGGTACATGTCCCATTTAGGTACACGTGCTTGCCTCTCAGTAATTTTTTAGTAATGTGTTAGCTTCTCAGAAATCTGATTGAAATAGAAAAAAAATAATTAAAACACCACAAATATACACACGAACACGGTCCCTGTTCTTTAGTCTCTCTCTATCGGGTTTCAATCCCTCGGGTCGGAGTTTTCTTCCCCGTGATTTCTCTGTACTCATCCTCTGTTATTTCTTCCTTCCTTCCCGTGGCTGGTCCCTGATATTTGCGCCGCCGACCTTCTTTGTTCGGCAAGGTTGTTTGTATATATATGCCGCGAATATATGTGCATGCGTGTGCTGATTGCGTGCATGTATGTGTTGATTGTGTGTGTGTAACTTACCCTGGTAGCCATGGCTGCTACGCCCTCCTCAGGTTTCCGGTGAGGCGTGGCGGTGCTGTGGTGCCGCATGTATATGTGTCTCCCCTGTGTTTTACTCTATTGCACTTTGCTGTCCTAATTCTGTTTGCTGCGACTTGGTTCAAGTATGTTCGATTAATTCAAACACTCTTTCTAGTGTCCGAATTACGAATTATTGGTGCAATTATTCGATGATGATTAGTCAGTAGCAGTTAAATATTTATTCTCGAGATTATTTGGATTGTGTGATTGGTTTGAACTGTGATTGATTGGTTGTTGATTGTGATTTAACGTCGATTTGTGTTTCGACGGGTAGGCCGATAAACAGAGGAGACGCTTCCCAATTTTTCGGAAAATTAAATTCGAAAATTCGGGAGTGTATCCTGTAAATTATCGGGAATATCGGTCGAGGTATATACTTATATAATTGTAAATACATATTATGCGAATCTACTTACAAATTATGATAAAATATTTTAACAACCTTACCTTGCGAGATGTCGGGTATAGGTATTTATTGAAAAAGGGTATCGGACCAAGTTCGAATACGTGGACCCTAACTGCTATGTGTATTATAATCATGCATATAATTATGAGTCCAAATGTGTTATCATTCGGGTAGAATTGATAGCGAGGATATGTCAAGCATAACTGGATGTCTAATATGGAGTTGTTCGGCTCTGTAGGTTCTAGTCGAAAAACTGAAAGTTAACGTCGAACTAAAGATAGTCCGGTGATCAGTCGACAAGCTCAACGAGGTTTCAAGTGAAGGACCTGAGTATTGAAGTCGGATCTAGGATAGCCTAATAGTTAGACGATTAAGTCAAGCGTCCATATCGGTTTAAGGTCAATTAGAGACATTTATAAAGCTCTGCAAGGCAAGTACCCCTGACCATTCTTTTATGGTTTAGTACATATGAATAAACTGTTATTTTATTCTCGTTCAGGAACAGAAATGTTTTAAGTTACGTATCCCCTGCAGTTATAAATAATTGTTTTCAAACCTGTTTTGGGGAAAAGTAACTTCGAAATGTACCTATCTCGAATGAAAATGATTTGTGAATCAGTTTTACGTGTGCTGTTAAATGAATGGTTTTTAAAATGAGATAGGTACAAGTGTTTTAAGAACTGGATAAAATGATCAGATATGATATACATAGAGGCCAGAGTGGCCTATTGAGGTTGTGTAAGAGGCTAATTCGGTTGCGCGCATTACATAACCGATTAGTCCAGCAGGTCATAGACCTAGCTAGTTTCTGAGTTCCGGAACAGGTTTATGGGATGGCAGATGGAGTCGTTTGGTGTCGATAGCCTGATCAGCTATCTTAACATATGCATTACGTATCTGATTTGGTTTTGGGGTTCCCGTAACAGAACAAGTGATATATATAGTGGATTTGGAAATGAAAATAGCATGCTAAAATTGGACTCTGGTATTTATACACAACACACAACTGATGCTATTATTTTTTAGAGCATGCTAGTTGTTGATATCCAGTTTATACATGTTTTACCTATTTTGTAACAAGTTATGATTCCTATTCCTATAACTATTTTATCATAAACTGTTTTATTTGTTATTCATATAGTGGTACTTCTGAGCAATTATTTTCTCACCCTTGCAGAATGTTTTATATATATGCATTGCAGATGCTTAGGAGACTCTTTTGTCATAGTCAGGGCATAGTTCCAGTTCCTTCTGTATCAGACTCCTCTGGGGTAGTTGTGTCAGACCACAGATGGTCTGTTAAGTTGCTATATTAAGATAGTATTGTTATGATTATTTGTAATAATTTGGTTTTGTAATAATTATAACCTAAGTCATACTTAAACCTGGAAAAGATCTTGGTAAAAAGGGGTCGTGTTTATGTATTAAGATTGAAATGGATTATATTATGTTTGTTGATATTGTATACGGAGATCTTCTACTTCAACACTTTTAATGCCGTGAAGCCATTCTTTGATAGAATTTTTTTGAAGTTACGCATAAAAACTTTATCTTTGAATTAAGAATAATGTTATTGAATCCCATTTCTTAAAGAATTTCCTGCAAGATCAAACCCTTGATGGGGTAAAATGAGAAACCAACCAGGGTATATTTTAAGGAGTCTACTTTATTCTCATCCACTGATGCTTTTTCCTCTAAGTTTGAAGCTGTCTTGAGAACCTTAGCATCTACTATGTTATTCCCTAACAATCTAACAACAGAATTACAGAAGGAGGGTTGAATGGAATTCTGGTTTCATTTCTAAAACTTTGAAAACTTTTTACAAAAATATATAATTGTGTTTAAATATACTTGAGTGCGGATAAATAATAATAGTATTCAAGAACACAAAGTAAATAAACAGGTGTTTAAAAACTTTCTGGTGGATTGAAACTTTCACCAAATATATATATATATATGTGTGTGTGTGTGTGTGTGTGTGTTTGTGAAGAAATCTCTATGATACAAAGTTGTACACAGTTGCTTACAAGAAACCAACTAAGAACTTGAGAGGGCTAAAAATACAACTTACAATGACTCTGTAGTTGATGTGCTTAAATGCTTTCTAATTTTCTTAGTTCTTAGTTACTAGATGCTCTTAGTTTATATATAACCAAATTACATGTAAAATAAGACAAAACATAAAACATATTAGTTAGGTCCAATAACATGTTTCTTCATTTCTTTATCCAATGCAATCCAGTTAGATACAACATCTTTGAACGTCCTTGTTTGGCATAGAAATGGAAATACTTCATTTCTGTCTAACACCTACAATCAGGCTGCCATATTCCTTTTGTATACAATCAACCCATGTGACTGTCAAGTCACTGTCAAGTCCCTTTCAATTGCTATTTTGGTTGATCTATCGTTGAGGCTTCATAGAGGTTATCCATTGAAGCTTGATCTGATATTTGTTGAAACTTGACTAGCTTATCCATTGAGAATATACTGAATTATCCGTTGAGATTTATAGAGTCATCTGTTGAAACTTTGTAGATTAGCAGTTGAAGTTGTTTTTATAGCAGTTAATACTCTTTCACTTATACAAAATTACAAGGCATTTTATATTTACAATTAACTCGCCTATTTAGTATATCTTGCTAGTAGTCAACATGACTTAGAAATAACTAAAACTCCCAAATTCCCCAGCTATTCTAGTATTCAGAATGTGCTACATACTTATTCATATAAGCTACTCTTTTAACAGATGAATAATGTTGTCATCCATTGAAAGCTACAAACTCATTTAACTTATCTACTTAGAGTGTTTTGGTAAGTTATCATTAAGTCTACAACATATTTTATACAATCTCTCCCAATTTATGTCCAATGAAATTATAGGCATAAATTCAGGTTAACTTGATGATAACAAAACACCCTATAAAAACTAATACATTAAAAAGTAGATAACTGCAAAATGTTTCAATTGAAAGGTTGAACAAAGAAAATAAAGAATATTTATATGACATTTTCAAGGTGCTCCTCTAGACTGAGATGATCATTTTTTTCCTTGAATACCTTGTCCTCTTTCCCAGCTTCTCATTATTCTCCTCAATCTGGTGTTGGAGTTGTCTATAGAATTCAGCTTCATTTTCATTGTTGATATCCAGCATCTCCTGTATTTCCTTTAGAGTATCATTGCTTGATATTTGTAGCTGTTCTTCAAATCTGAAAAATCTTCTGACAAAATTTTCATCTCTAAATTCCATCATCCAATAAGGTCTCAAATGCACTCTATCACCAGTGTATGGGATAGTCAAAACTCTAGGCAGTGCATTTGAATCTCTCCATCTTTTTCTGATTTGGCTGATCTTGCTAAGTACTTCTGATTTGTCCACTTTGGTGAATCCAAAATCTTTCTTCATTGTAGAGAACACCTTCACTAAGATATTGTAGCCTTCATTGAGAATTCTATAGAGAGGCCATGTGATCTTCTTGCCTCCTTTGTATTTGAACATCAACCATTTTGGCAGCTTGTAGGAAGCATCAATTGCCCTTACTTCATCTAGTTCATCCAGGTAAATATTGATGTTTCAAAATTCTTAGATGTCAATATAAAGAGTGCATCCTCTTTGTTGATTGTAGGCTTAGTCTTGAAGATGGCTTTGAATTGAGGTGGGCTAGACTTGATTCCAATATATTTCTTTCTTAAGTTTCTCTTTTTGACTGGTAATGGTAAATTTATATCAAGAATTGGTAAACTATCCCAATCAATAGGCCCATCCTTTGGTATTATGGGTTCATCATGAAAATTGACCTCAGGGTTGACCTTGATCTTAGCTGCTTCCATAGTGGTTGCAGTTGGTTGACTTGTTCGCATATGTTGAGATGGTTCACTTTTCTTTTTTGTCGCACTACTTGGCATTTTTGCTTTGGCCTTTACCCTGTTCCTTTTGGACCACTCTAGCTTTGGTTCTTCTTCATTCAATTTCCTCTCACTTTCAGTGGTGGTAACAGGCTTCTCACTTTTCTGTTGAGCTTATTTGGCAGCCTGCTTTATTAGGCCTCAATGATACTATAAAAGGGGGTTGAATATAGTATCTACAATCAATTCGATTATAAACACAAGTATGTAAAAGAAAATAAGTTTATTCAATATATCAAACTCTGTTACAGTAGGTTTAATCTACTCTCTCAGTGATGTATGATATCACTACGAGCTGCTAGGGTTACAATGAATAATATTCTCGTGAATGATAACACATATAGTGTAAACCCTAATCTGTGTTTATATACTACACAGTTACAAGATATCTCCTAATTGATATGATATGTTCTGTTTCCTAAAATACATCAATCATAGATTATCTACTGTAGTCCTTTAGTTGTACAACTCTCCAAGCATATCTTCTTTGTTTAATCCAGATCCTCTCCTATAAATCAGCCGCATTTCATCCCTAAAGTGTATCTGCACTTAATTTCTGATGTAAGTCCTGATGGCTTAAGTTCTGATAACTTCCTGTCTTCAATAAGTTCTGATTTCCAGTTAGGTTCTGATAGTAAGTTCTGAAACTAAACAAATCAAATTAGACATGACATCACAAATATATCTAACAATCTCCCCCAACTTGTAAATTATAAAATATACAAGTTTATAGATTTGATGATGTCAAAAACATTTAAGTACAAATGCAATGAGAGTTTATATGCACAACTAAATACAACTTACAGTTTATGCAGCTTTTACCAAATTCACTGAATCAGCCTGAATCCATAATGATTCCTTACAAAGTCTGATACCAGCTTGGTCTCTGCATTTCTTTTAACTTCAAGTAACTGAGCTTTGACTTGCTGCAGTTCTTCATCTTCAGTATCACTAATCTGATATATGGTAGCTCTGAGTGCAGAAATTGGATTTCTTTCAAGTCCATCTCCCAGTCTGATTACCCTTAGATGTGTAGAATCTTCATTATAGCATAAGCATCTTCCTTTCAGAATTACTTCTACCTTAGCAGAATTCTTCCTCATAGGAATTTCTCTTCCATCATCCTCAGTCATCATTGGAGTATACTCTGTCATTCTTGCACTAGAAATTCTGAGTAAATCTCTTATTGTCTTCAGAATATATTCTGACCATTTCCTGGTAACATCAGAATTTACCTCCAGTAGATAATGAATATATTAGAGCTCTTTGACAGATTTTAACACATCAGAGTCAGATAATCTATAAGTTCTGCCATCAATCAGAAATAAGATCAATTTCTCTTTTTCTTCATAACCATCATGAGTATCCATCACTACTTGAGCAGAAAGCACTTTGTCAAGGTGCTTCTATGTGATCTCTTCATATGGCTTGTCAGTCAATGTGAATGGATCTCTAATATCAACTTTTATCCTAGTCTGGAATTTTTCTCTGTCAGAACCTAATCCAGAAGTGTCTCTAGCTTGCTTAGCTTTTACCCAAAAAGCTACAAGTTGATTCAACATCTGATTTGTCTTAGGCTGAACTGGAATAGACTTGTTCCATAGCAGCTTCTTTTTGTTTTCTAATGTTAAGTTGTCTATGTTAACTTGAGCAGTGTCCGAGGTTGATGTATTGATGAATTGGTCAGGATTTACAGTTTCATCTGTAGTTTGCTGTTCTGAAATATCTTCAGGATTTATTAAGTTCTGAACTTCTCCACTCTGAATAACTTGAGCTATGTCAGAGGTTGTCTTAGATTCTTCTTTCATGCTCTTTCTCTTCATAGTTTCAACTATTTCATCTTCAGCAGCAACACCATCAAAGACTTGAACCTTCTTGCCCACAGGATCCATCAGAATTTGAGGAATCTTCATCTTCTGTTTCTTGACTCTCTCCGCAACTTTTCCTTTTCCCTTGTCTTTGGGATTAGTAGTAGTTTGTGATCTAGTCCTTGATCTAGGAATATCTGTGGCAGATCTTTCTCTTATCACAATCCCCTTTTCTTTTGGCCTTGGTGGCTTTTTAGCATCAGAAGCTTTTGACTTGGGTTTGCTCTTCTCAACAGCAAATTTAGCTTCTTCTTCTCTTACTTCCTCTACATCCACTCCTGTATTATCCTTAAGCAATAGTCTCTTGGCTTATTTTTCATCAACAGATTGAATTTTTAGATCTTTGTAGAAGACTATTGCTTTATTTCCTTTCAATTTCAAAGTCTGTAAAAACTTTTGTGACTCTTGGCTTCCAGCTTGTACTATCACATCAGAAGTAGTTGTCAGAACTTGATCATCAGTATTTGAAGTATCAGAATTTATGATCAACAAAGGAACATCCTGATCTGTTGGCTTCTTTCCTTCCTTATTCCTCCCTTGCATAGAAGATCTATCAGAGTTCTTGCTACCAGACGTTCTCTGATAAAAACTTATCTGTTGAGTGGGAATTCTGCTCAGCTGCTTCCCTTGACTTTGACCTTTACTCTTTTCAGAGTTTCCCTGGTCATCTCCATGATCATCTTTTTCTTCAGTGTTTGGCTTGGTGAGCATTTGGACTTAACTACCTTCTCCCCCTTTTTGGCATCATCTATTAGGAGTAGAGAAAGAAGGAGTTCTATTGAAGATTGGATCTCATTTAACTGAGTCTGTTAAGCAGCTTGATTTTGTAATACCTCATCCAGTTGGGCCTGCTGCTTGGCTTGAACAAGCTCAATAGCATCCACTTTTTCTTGAATTGGTCTGATAAACCTCTTCTTATCTAGATCTTGCATCATGGCTAGCTCATCAGCTGTTTCCTGAAGTTTATCAACCTTTGCATGAGTCTTGGAGTGTTGACCTTGTAGAGTTCTTGTACTGAGAGAAGTGACCTTTAGTTGATGCTTGAATTCAGAACTTGTCAGCAACTCATCAGCTTTTGAAACATGTTATGTCAGAACATGTGGGCTGGGAATAAAATCAGTATCATTCCATTTATGCATCCACTCAGCCCCTTTAAAGGTGTCCTCCCATGGAACTGGAGCAGTCTCTTTCTCAAACTGGAATAATGCCTCCTTTCCTGTAGGCACTGGTGTGTTTACTGGAGCTGACTCTCCAGAACTTGCTAGAATCTCCTCATCTTCGGATAACACCAAGGTGTGTGTGGCTGTAGGAGACTCTGAAGTAGTTGCAGCTTTGTCTAAATTCTGATCTTCAGTTCCAAGATCAAAAATTGGTGTTATTGGTATCTCAGCCTGTAAAATTGGAGAAGTAACAGGAGTTGGCTATTTTGTAGTTGGAGCTTCCAAATATAGAACAATAGGTATATTCAAATTATGAATATCTATTTCAGGTCTTGTCTCTTGTTCTGCAACATCATCTGTAGCTTTGATTGGGGAGTGAAATGGAGAAATCACAGATTCTTGTACAGGTTCTGATCTGTGGACTTCAGGAATTTCATATTCCTGAATCAGAACTTCTTAGCTGTTGGAAAGGCTTCAATCACAATAGGTTCTGATGAGATCAGAGATTCCTGATCCCCTTCCTCGGCATCTTCAGCATCCTCAGATTGAGTTTGTGCAATATGCACACCTGCTCTCATCTTCCTCAATTTTGATTTTCTAGATGGAGGGGTGACATGATCTGTATCAGAATGTGAAGACCTCTTTCTTTTCTGAATGCCAGAAGCTTCAGCTGCTTTCTCCTTCTGAAGAGTTGACTCTTCAGCTTCTTCTGTCACAGGTTCAGATGCAGGAACCTGGACCTGTTCTTCCTCATTTGATTCATCTCTCAGAATCAGCCTTCTCTTTCTCCTTGGTGGAGATTGAGGAACAGATTTAGCTCTTGAGGTTTTGGGTCTGGAGGATGTGTCAGATTTTACAATTGGCACCTTTTGAGAAGTACCAGAGGTTGGTTTGGTTTTGGATTTGGGTCTGGACTGTGAAGTGCTGACAACAAGTGTTGATGTTGGTGGTTGTGAGGTAGACTGTGGTTGTTGAGTAGTGGATGGTTGTGATGGTGCTACATCAGGGAATATGGTTGTGTAAGTGCCTGAGATAGTGTTGACTAAGAACTGTTTGACAGATTGGGGTATTTGGAGAGGTCTTAGTACTTCCTTCTTGTTATCAGCAGATAACAAATCAGTAAATGCCCTTTTATGTAACTTAAAAGGTTCCATTAGGTCACTGAACACTTGTGGCTTATCAGGACAACAATAACTATAAATTAATTGACAGAACCTAGTAAAATATACTACATTTGCATCTTCCTTCATTCTGTCACCAATATAGCCTAACACAGCAGATGCATAATAAAAATGAGTCTGATTAAGAAGTGCATACCCTATTTATTGACTCATGATTGGAATGGCATCGAAATTGGAGCATTTGTTAGTAAAAGTCTTTGTGATGCAATCAAAGAAGAAGCTCCATTCCATCCTGATGTGAGGCCTCTTCAACTATCTTAGCTTGGACAAGCTTTTCTCATATCCCAAGCTTGCCATCATGTTCTGAAGAACAGATTCTCCAAGTGCTGAGTTGTAAGTGCAGTTTTCAGGCAGATGAAGAGCCTGCCTCACTGTAGTAACAGTTACCATATACTCATCTTCTCCTGATGAGAAGATGATGCTTGGAGATCCAGTTTCACCTCCATCATCATAGATTCCAGTCTTCCAGAACTCCAGCACTTGTTTACCAGAGATTGCTTGAGGTTGGGTCAGAGCATACCCAATCTCACTGTGAGCCAAGAAATCCTGAACAAAGTGAAGTTCTGAAGGAGCTTCATCCTTGTTCAAGATAGCAGAGTAGTTGTTTTGGAAAAACTTAGCTCCATTAAAAATAACATCCTTTGGTGCCATTTCTGTTGAAAAATCAAGTGAAAATTTTGTGTTTGCAAAGTGTTTGATAAAATGCCTGTAAGAGAACGTCAGAAAATAAGAGAGTATAAGAGAGAGAGAGAGAGAGAGAGAGAGAGAGAGAGAGAATAGAGTAAAAGAGTGGGTAACAGATTATACTGGAAATGTCTCTTTTTGTGAATTAGAACCTGCAGCTTTACACTTGGCAGCGTGTAATCAGTTAAAACATAAATAGTGGGCACAGTAAAAATGCAGTAATTATTGCACACCTGCACATACCAAAACCAACACGCAACCCACTAACAAATGATTATGGCTATTTTTACCTCACCTAATTATTTTTCTGAGAAATATAACTGTTACAGTAAATACCAAAAATAAGTCAAGTAAATAATTAATACCATGCAAGCATCAGGATTTGCATCAGAACTTGACTATTATCAGAATTTAACGGTCATCAGAACATGGCTTCTGTACTCAAAAAGTGAATGACTATTTCTGTATTTCTTCTCACAAATACTGACTGGTTTCTTCAGAGTTTAATCATCAGAACATAATCAGAACTTGTCCTCAGAATTTATGCAAATAATACTTAACTGTTTATCAGAAACAACTTAATCACCACAGTAATTTTCATCATTCATATGGAGTGATAGTGTGTGTATGTGCAAATGATCAGATAAAGATTAAAGTCTGATAAACTTCAATATATCTTAGAAATAAGGAATAACTAAGAAAAATGCTTAAAATCTGTCTTGAATTGTGAAGTCTACTGTAAAATAAAGTTATGCAAGAATCCACCTCAACTGTTTGTGCTTATTTTATGCATCTTTTGAAATTCTTTTGACAAGGGCTTCTCAGTGTAAATGAGTTACAACTGCCATCAGAATTAATGTTGTTATCAAAATATTTCTCCAGTAATCAGAGAATGTAAAAAGTCACCAAGAAAAATTAATTTGCTTTTCTAATGCATATAACTTAATACCAACAATGCACTTGGATCTTCCCTTTCACATAAATTACTCTAAATCTCAAAGGAGTACCTGATTTCAATTTTTTCTTTTCTTTTATTTTCTTCAGATAAGTGAGGCTTATCAAGCATGTAGTTCATCCTTAAGATTTACTAACATCGGAATTTGACTAGATAAGAAGTAATAATCTAGTTTGTGATTTAGTAATAAGATACAGGAAGTAAATTTGACTAAGATCAAAATCAGAATTTGCTTGTGTTATTGATTTCCACATAAATAACTAATTCAAACATGGGATACATAGTTTGTTAAAGACTACTAAGTCAGCATCTAACAAGATAATCCTCATTGGATTGAATAGTCACAAAACATTCAAAACACTTTCAGAGTTTATAGAATTACATCAGATAATAAGTAGTGTTTAATATGTTACAATTTAAGCACAGATTACATTGAGATAGGAAAATCTGTAAACACTGATCATAAAGTCTGATGTATGAGAACAAAAACTAAACAAATTTTGAGAAAGAACCTGAAACCATTCCAAGTTCATTTACCAGTCTTGTAAAAGTAGCTTCACATAGTGGTTTTGTGAAGATATCTGCTAGTTATTGATCAGTTGGAACAAAATGCAATTCTACTGTACCTTCCATCACATGTTCCCTTATAAAATGGTACTTAATGCTGATGTGTTTTGTCATTGAGTGTTGAACTGGATTTCCTGTCATAGCAATAGCACTTTGATTATTAAAGTAAATGGGTATTTTAGAAAATTCTAACCCATAGTCTAGTAACTGATTCTTCATCCACAGAATCTATGCACAACAGCTTCCTGCAGCAATATATTCTGCTTCTGCAGTTGATGTGGAAATTGATTTCTGTTTCTTGCTAAACCAAGAAATCAATCTTCCTCCAAGAAATTGAGTAACTGTTTGGTAATATTTGCAAGGCCACCTTATTGGTATACAAGAAGATCACCCATTGTGATTGGCTGAGATTGAGCTTCATGCATCCATTGAGAGATGAGGTGTGAAGGTTATTGAGTGGGATTGGATATAGAAGGGATGTCTGTTTGGTTTGAGGTGGAAGGTTGTGAGGTGGTGGGTAACCTTGTGATTGGAATCACAGTTGAACTCATAGTGGAAATCGTGGTTGTGATAGTGTGTTATTCACCAAGAGTGGAAACCTCCATTCAAATTGGAGGGGATTTGACCAGGTTACTTTCATGTACCATGGCCTCAAACCCTTGTTCTTCTTGCAAAGAATTGGCACCTGAATATACCTGACTTGTCTCCCCAATGGTTGGATCGTTGACAATTTTACTCTCAGCTTCTATTGACAAAGCAATTCAGACAGGGTTTTGAGGGGAGTTGTCCCTATATGAGGATCCTTCAATTAAATTAGAGAGGATTTAGATAGCTCCCCTTCAGGAGTACTACCCTCAAACATTTTAATCTGTGAAGTTTGATTTGCACATGATGGTGCATTTGGTACTACCACAGGGTCTGCAGTAAAAATTGATGAAACCCCTATATTTTTGTTGGTGTCATCAAGGTCTACCCCATAATGTAGCTTCTTCCCAACTGAATGTGGTTCCTAGGTGGTGAGCACAGTCTCTTGAACTATGTCACTTGATTTTGACAACACTTGAGAAATGGATTCAAGTGTTTCATTATAAGTAGAAGAAATTTGAGAGATAAGATTAGTGATTTGAGAATTAAGTGTTGGTAGCTCCCCCTGAATAGAAGAGGGAGCTTCAAATGATGTGCTCTCAGTGGGTGTGCCAATTAAACTTCTTCTTTCACCAACTTGAGAGTGCTCAAGTTGGGGTGCATACTCTTTATAGGATGCACTAGGGAGAGTGCTTTGTTCAATAGAGACACCTTGTTGAGAGGATGCATCTAGAGTCTGTTTTAATCCCTCTTTTACAACTGCATCCTTTTGGGAAGATGCAGAGGTGGTTAATTGAGTGGTCAACTCATCTTTCTTGGTCGTCTTTGGTTTTCTGACCAGGTGAGACTCAGGTTCTATTTGTTCCTCACTACTCTCAGTAATTACTGTTAAGGGTGCATTTTTTCTCTTTTTTTACTCACCTCACCCTTTTGAGAGGATGAAGTGGTCGGTAACCTAGATTCTAGGGGTAATGAAGAAGCGGTCTCAGTTTGGGAAGGCCCTTGTTGGTGTTTCTATGTTTGTACTTCCACAGGCATAAGAGCCATAACTGAACTAGATGTGACTATAGACCTCATGTCAGGCATAGGGTAAGGGTAAGTCCTGAATCTTTCTAACATGAAGTTAGTGATTCTTAGACTTACACGTACCTTAGTCTTTGTAATAAGTGAGCCAAATAGTATTTTGGACACCTGTTAACGATTTCCTATTTTTGTTCTATCAATACCATTAAGTAAATGAATGTCTTGAACTTTATAATTTAAAGTAGACATTATTAAACTAGGAAAGACAATATCCTAACCTCTTGTGGCCAAAGGCATTGTGAGCCTTGTGCTGAGTTCCTCCAGAATCAAGATCCCTACATTAATGTGTCTATTTTGAGCCATGGAGAACACCGGCTTCTGAACCACACTTGAGATGTTGTCATACCCTGTCTTCCTGCAGGTGAAAGCTCTCACTATGGAATCAAACATGAATGATCATTCTCATCAGATGCTTTTTGTTCAAGCTAGCAAGGTTGATCCTTTCACTGTAGTTGATGAAGTCCATAAACTCAGCAAGCTCTTGTTGTGTAGGTACCTCCACCATCTTATCAGTAGGAATTCCCAGAGCCAGGTTGACATTATTCTCAGTAAATTCCACATTTGGCCTTGGATTGAGCAGTTTTACCACCATGGATATAGCTTGGTTCAGATGCACAACTGTCCTAACCATAGCTGAGTTCCAGGAATCATTGAGAACATCCATGTGCAGAATAGGATTTGCAGTTAGAGCACCTGCAAAGTCTGTCTCAGATAAAAACTTGACAAAGCTCTTGAAGCTGTCAGGAGCTTGGTTAGCAGCTGTGAAAGCTAGGTTGTAACGACTGGGAATTTCGTGACGTAATTAAGTGAATAAAGTATAATTTCTGTGGTGTGATTATAAATTATGTCATTAAATGATTTTGATAGTTAATTGTATTTGTATTATATTAGTAGCTGGGAGCGTAGAAAGATGCATTCCAATTTAAAGAGTCAACTTAAGGGTTAAGTTGTGTTGTCGGGCCGTCAGGTAGAACGGAAATCGTCTTAAAAAAAGGATTAAAGTGGTAAATGTGAAATATGTGTTGATATGTGAAATGGAATGTTTAAGTGAGAATTATGTTCTAGTGATGTGTCAGTTAGTAAAAATAATTGATTGTGAAGCGTAATTGAAACGCTGAGCGTCGGGCCGTCAAGCGGAACATGACCCGATACGCGAAAAAAGAGAATGATAACAAAAAGGGAAAATTTCATGATCAAATATGAGTTGTGATGTGTGGTTATAAGTGCTTGCTTGTCTGTATGCATGATTATGTGATCTATTGATTTTAAATGATTTTAAGGTATTTATTTGATAAAATAAGGTTTAATGAACCTTTACATGTTTTTATAAAATTATTCGAGAACGGTCAAGGCATGAAATTTGTTTTGTTATCTTCAAAATAGTCATAGAGACTTTCTAAAAATGATAGATGAATTTATTTTGTGGTCGTTGCTTTTCAAAATGATTTTATGGAATTAAAATGCTATTTTCGGCAAAATCTTGTAAAATCCGTATTAAATCAACC
Source organism: Apium graveolens (assembly GCF_009905375.1). Lineage (NCBI taxonomy): Eukaryota > Viridiplantae > Streptophyta > Magnoliopsida > Apiales > Apiaceae > Apium > Apium graveolens. Next base: position 187,886,159 of record NC_133650.1, read on the forward strand.
GTTCGCTCAAAAATTATTCTGAAAATATGGTTGAAAATCTAATTTCGAGATTTATGCTCTAAAAGTTTTATTCGTTTCATTCTCATCTTTTCTGAGAGAGATATTTCTTGAATAAATCCATTTTTAGATTGAAAATAAGAGAAAAGAGAAAAAGAAAATTTAAAAGTATGGTACAATGACCATACTACCCTTCCAAGCTAATATATATACTCCATTCCCTCTCCCTTTTCTTTCTCTTCACCCGGCCTCACTCTCTCATCTCTCACATTCTCTAATTTTTCTCTTTTTCTCTCTCACTCTCGAAGCTCTCTCTCTACCTATCTCTCGGTATATAGTCTCTCTCCCTCTCTATTTCTTTGAAACCCTCCATGAAACTTCATCCTTGTTCCATATATGAGCTTCGATTCACGTGCATGTGTGTATTTTTACTTGCATGTGAGTGTGTGTGTGTGTGTGTTTGGGTTCGATTTTGCCGAGTTCTTGCTTTATAAACTCGAGATGATGTGATTTTGTGATGATTATGTCTTGCATGTGTTTGTTGCTGTGATTTTTGGAGAGAAATCGGAGGTTCAAGGTTGGAACCCCCGAATGGGGGCACCACCGTAAAACCACCACCACCGGTAATGAACTCCGGTGAACTGGTGGTGAGTCATGATGTGTAAACTGAACTCTAGAATGCATAAACTTGATTTTTCTATGGTTGCATGTGGTGTTTTATTTTAAACCGAATGGGTTTTTTATTCTAAAAGAAATTAAGATGATTTTTGTTGATTAAAATGATTGTGGATAGTTGGTTTTAGAAAGTATGGAGTAATTAGATTAACTGATAGTTTGAAGAATCGAATTGATGCATGCATGTTATAATTTGAGTGAAATTAAAATGTTTGGATTTGTGTTAAGAAATTTAGTTGGTTTAATTGATAAAATGACTTGTGGATGATATGTTATAAGAACTTTTGAATGATTTTGGGATAGATTGAAGTATGAAGTTGATTTGAATTATGCATGTTGATTTATATGATTAGGGCCGAATGATTGCCTTGTGTCAAGAGAGAAATTAATCAAATAAACTTGTGTGATTTGAAATTGATATTGATTAGTCGATAATTGTCGAAATTAAGATGATAGTTAAGCTTGTATATGGATTTATAGTCATGTATGTCAAGTTAGAGTCTTGCATGTAAGCGTTTAGGCTAAAAGATGATTGAAACGAATAAGTAGTGACTTGATCTCAAGTCTTTATGAAATTTTGATACTTGCATGTTAATGTTTGATTCTTGGATTGTGTTTTGTGGTTATAGCCGAATGGAAATAGGGATGAAGGTGATTGATTTGATACCAAGTGAATGCATGTGCAATTTTTAAAGGTTATGTGATTTATGTGTGTGTTTTGGTTCGAATTAAATGATGAAAAGGAAGGATTGAGTCGTATGGTTGTAAAGTTATATGATTGATATGATAACTCAAGTATAGAGTTGGAAATACAAGGATTAGATGTTATGTGTCATATTTGCATCATAATGTGTGATTCGAAGTCTATGTTGTTAAAGTATACGAGTTATGGTATAAGCGTGTATATGTTTATAGTGAGTATATATATACCCTTAGGGTATTGCGATTAAGGGAAATGACAAGCATTCTGGGAATATCAAGTGGGAATCTAATTAAGGTTTTGGTTTTTGGGTTGTAGATTCGGAGCGTGAGGACATTCAGGCTAGGAAAGGGAAAAGTATACTAGGTGGCAGTAGTTCAACCTTTGTGAAACAGGAAAGTGAATTCAGGCAAGTAACTCTACTTACTTGCGTAAATTGATATAAAGAGGATATTGTTCATGCCATGTAGAGTATTGAACTTTTATAATGATATACTCCTGTTATTGATTCTTGAGATGCCCTGTCATTGACCTTGTGAACCTTTTTATTTATAAGATTATTGTTCATACCTTTCAGTAACCTTTTCTTATCCTGATCACTTGTCAATAACTTGAATTCTTGTAAACCCTATAAGAACTTTTGCGAACCCCTTGTGTAATGATCCTTTATTCCTTTGTTTACCTTATTCCCTAATGATCCTTGAAACGGTTTTGATTCCCTAACTTGAATACCTTGTTATCATTTGATCAAGATCCTAAGCATTGAACTTTGCTTATCTTTGGTTTATTCACTTCCTTTAAATTCTTGAAATTGAACTTAAGAATGAGTTTCAACTTGCAAGAGTCTGAATGATTTCATATTCTCGATAATGATAAAAATGGATTCAGTAAACCTTTCTTTTTCCAACACAAGGTTTTCCAAATGAATTCCTGATGGATTGGATTGAGACGTAAGAGACTAGTGGGACTAGTCCAGTCATATAAAGAGGCTAATGGGGCTAGTCCAGTTTAAGGCTGAAATTATGCCATAGGTACCTTAAAGATCGGATGGAGGTCGGTACGGGCTGATCACCCATATTATTATGAATTGAAAAGTTAAAGTAGTCCAATCAAGGGTTCCATAATTATTTAAAGAGGAATTGAATTTCCTATTCAGTAATTGATTCTTTGAAAATGAAATGGCTTATATTGCTTTGAAAAGAGTTGATTGTGATATTGATTAGCTTACAGCTTGTAAACCCTAATTTTTGATTCTGTTATTATTATCAATCATATAATTGATTCCCAATGATGAAAATATTACCGCTTTCCATTTGAAAGATCATTGTGATCATATTAATGATTTGTGATAAATGTCGGCTTTCACCCTATCTCGAGCCTTGTTTCCTGAAAGCCCAAAGCTTTTCTTCATAACCCTTTCATAGCCCAAAAGACAGAAATCTGCCACCTAGAGATGTTAAAGTTGAATGCCCTGAAAACAGTAATGGTATATTGTGGATTTTGTATCGTAGAACTGTTTTATAGTTCCTTTCTGAGTTTTATACTCATATGTTTTGTTTTAATCTAATCATGGCAGTTAGGCAAGAGGATGGCCAGGCTTAGGCGCACTGCTCGTAAGAGCGTACCTGGTGGTCCCTACTGTGTTGAGGACTTCCAGATGCCAGAGTAGGTAGTACAGGTTTTGAGTGAGCAAGCGCTTATCCGAAAAGTTTTTAAGATACAATGGTTATCTATCAATTCCAAGTCGGGATCGACTATGTAAATTTGGTTTTATTTTGGGTTGTAAATTATATTTTATGGTTGGTAGTTGTAATCTTATCTCAAACTTTATCCTGTTTGATCCTGTTAGTAGTTAATCGGGGTTTATGCTTATTTTATTCATAGTTTAAAGGTATGTGGGTCCTCATTTTCTAACCCCGAGATTGAGGGAATCACAAGTTGGTATCAGAGCTACATGATCTAGTCCCTGAGACAAGTTAGGATTAAAAAGGGTATTTGGGTATATATCTATATCGCGAGAAAGTTTGACTCATATAAAGTTGAGTTAGACTATTAGGTATAGTCTAAGGAAAGTGTATATAAGCTAAAGTGGTGACTAGATTTAGGGTGTGAGTTAGATGAAAGCTTTATTTAACCCTAATGTTGTTTCTTGGTTGCTTTTTTATGTTTTCTCTCAGGATCCCAGTAGTGGTAGTGATTCTGATTCAGAGGTTAGTTTGACCGGTACCCTAGTGGACCCCATTCCACCCTCTTCAGAGGAGCCTGTGTATGTTAGTTCAGATCCATAGGAGGATCCATCTGAGAGTAGTGAGATTCCTATACAGATATCACCCTTGAGGCCAGAGTCAAACACCCCAGCCCCTGAGCCAGAGTCTGAGATGCCTAAGATTGTGCATGTCAGTGTTGGTGGCAAGTTAGCCCAGGATCGAGACTTTGTTTACTCCCGTATTCCTGAGTTGGGAGCTTTGATGGATAGGTTAACTCAAGACTCTAGGCAGAGGACTTCAGTAGTGATGGAGGAGTGGAGAGCTAGGATTCAGTTGGTGGAGCTAGGATACATATCGATATGTCACTATCCTGACTCTTCTCGAGAACTAGATAGTGACTTATCGAGATGTCAAATAAATACCCAGTTTGTCCTGAATGGACTGAATATTTCCAATTTTTATTTGAATAAATCAAAATAAAATTAGAATGATTTTATAGCAAAAGTATTTTTCTAAAATAAATTATTTAATTAAATTATTTCAATCCTGAGTTATCAAGAAATCTAAAATGTATACTTGTAGAGAACTCTATGAATTATCATTTGTCGAGATCTCTACAAGACTTATCGAGAAGCCATAATGAGGCTTTTTAATAAGTCCTTTGAAATGACAAGAAAAAGACTTGTCGAGAACTCTATCGAGAAGTCTTAAAATGACTTGTCGAGAAGTTAGTTAGACTTATCGAGAAATTAGTTCTCTATATACTTTTGTTCTTTTTGGTTCATTCTTATGCTAAGTCACATATTGAAAATGTAAATTAACACTTGGACAGTTTTCTTAGAATTTGAAAAATTCCAAGCTAAATTTTGAATTTTACAAATAAATATGCGGAGAATTCTGAAATATTTATAGATCATATTCTAGTTAATTTCTAATCAAATCAAATTACTTTTGATTTATTAGAGATTAATCTGCTGCAACCTATTAGATGAGTTCTTGTCTTTAGGATGAAGAATTTAACATTCCAATTTCACCAACAAGTCTAGTGAAAATGTCAGCTAATTTTTTTTTGTTGGAACAAAAATAAACTCAATAGTACCAACATATTCTCTAATAAAATGGTACCTTACATCAATATGCTTTGTTCTAGAATGGTTAACTGGATTAGCAACAATAGATATAGCACTAGTATTGTCACACATAATTAGAATTTTGTGTAACACTAGGCCATAGTCCATTAGCTGATTTCTAATCCAAAGCACTTGACCACAACAACTTCCAGCAGCTATGTATCCAGCCTCAGCTGTGGAGGTTGACATAAATTATTATTTCTTACTATACCAGGATACAAGTCTTTGTCCAAAAAATTGGCAGCTTCCACTAGTGCTCTTTCTGTCAACCCTGCATCCAGCAAAATCTGCATTTGTGTATCCAACAACTTCAAATCCAGTTCACTTAGGATACCACAATCCCAAGTTTGGTGTTCCCTTTAAGTATCTGAAAATTCTCTTCACAACCATCAAATGTGATTCCTTTTGATTGGCTTGAAATCTTGCACACAGACATGTTGCAAACATAATGTCTGATCTACTAGCAGTCAAATACCACAAAGATCTAATCATTCCTCTCTAACCTGAAATGTCTATACTTTTTCCTTTCTTATCTTTATCCAACTTTGTAGCTGTAGACATAGGTGTTGATGCAGGTGAAAAATCAACCATTCTAAATTTCTTTAATTAATTTTTTAACGTACTTGGTTTGGCTGATGAAGATTTCATCACTTCTTTGACTGACTTGAAGTCCAAGAAATAACTTAATTCTCCAATCATGCTCATTTCATATTCACTTTACATGAGTCTTGAGAATCGACATAATTTTTCATTAGTAGAACCAAAAATGATATCATCCACATAGATTTGAACTAGGATCATATCACCACCATGCTGCTTGTAGAATAGAGTCATATCAATTGTTCCTCTAGTGAATCCATGTTTTAGCATAAATTCTGGAAGTGTGTCATACCAAGCTCTAGGTGCTTGCTTTAGTCTATAGAGAGCCTTTAGAAGTTAGTAAACAAAATCTGGAAATTCAGGATCTGCAAAGCCAGGTGGCTGTTGTACATAAACTTTTTCTTCTAACTCACCATTAAGGAATGCACTCTTTACATCCATTTGATACAATAGCAAATGCAAGAAAGATCTTTATTGCTTCAAGTCTTGCAACTGGAGCAAAAGTTTCATCATAATCAATTCATTCTTCATGTGAGTATCCTTTTGCAACTAACCTTGCATTGTTTCTTTTTATAATTCCATTTTCATCCATTTTGTTCCTGTACACCCACTTTGTACCAATTATAATTCTGTTCTTTGGTGTAGGAACCAACTTCCAAACTTTGTTTCTTTCAAACTAATATAGCTCTTCTTGCATAGAAGATATCCAGTCAGGATAAAATAGAGATTCCTCAGTTTTCTTAGGCTCAATTTATGAAATAAAGCATGCATGTAGACATTCATCAGCAGTTGCACTTCTAGTCCTCACACTAGTATTTGGATCACCAATAATTGTATCTCTTGTGTGACTCCTATCCCACTTTCTGGTATGATTTTGTTGACTTGAATTTTCTGCATTTTCTTCACCATTGGCATGACGTGCAGAACTTTCTTCTCTTTCTCCCCCTGAGTTTGTGCTATCAAATTCAGGTGTTTGAGATGAGAGTCTATTCTCATGATTCACTTGCTTAGTTGACTCTTCATTCCTTTTGTTATTTGTGTTGATCTCAGCCTCATCTTCAGAATCACTATCAATATTGAGATTTTCAAACTTAAGGGCTTCAGCTTCATTTTCATCAAGGCACTCCAAACCCGGACACTTGTCATCATCAAAAGTCACATCTATGCTTTCCATAATTTTCTTTTGTTCAGGAAAATAAACTCTGTAAGCAGTTCTTTCCAATGAAAAATTCTTCAAAAACTTTAAAGTCAAATTTTCCCACATATTAAGAGTTGTCTTTTAAAACAAAACACTTGCTTCTAAACACATGCAGATGCTTCACAATAAGCTTCCTTTTTTAAAAAATTGAGTGGAATGACTTGCCAACATTTTTGTTGATGAGATATCTGTTTTGAGTGTAGCATGCAATGTTGACAGCTTCTTCCCAAAAACTTGTTGGCAACTTGGCATCTTCCAGCATTGTTCTAGCAGCCTCTACTAGAGTTCTATTCTTTCTCTCAACTACCCCTTTTTGCTGAGGTGTCCTTGCAGCTGAGAACTTTTGAACAATACCCTTATCATTGCAGAATTCATGCAAAATTGCATTCCTGAACTATGTGCCATTGCCACTCCTCAATCTTTTTACACAATTTTGATCTTTAGCATGCTTCTCAATTATCTTGATGTGTTCAATACTGATGTGTGTAGTTTCATCCTTTAAATGCATAAACGCTACCCATGTGTACTTTTAGTAGTCATCCACCATCAAAAGTGCATATTTTTCCTTGAAATTGATAAGACATTAACTGGTCCAAATAGGTCCATGTGAATAAGTTACAAAGGTGCACTTATGGAATTCACAGCTAATCACAGCTAATCCACCATCAAAGGTTCACTTATTCCAAAGACTTATGAAATAATAAAAACTGCTAATCAATTATTTATTTTATAAATAAATAATGACCAGCTATTATTAATATAACTCCTCCATCATTAAATCATTCTCTTTATGGTGTGACCATGTAGGTTCAATATTTAAGCTGTTAGTAGAAATAAATAATACTTTAAACCATTTCATTATTATTTATATGAGTTCTTTAATTCATTAAGTATAATTAATAAATTAATCATATTTATTCTACATCGTGAGGGATACTTCTCAATATATCACAACTATCCGGATAATATGAATTCACTACATAGAATACCAAGAACCTATTCAGTGAATAGTTACCGTACAATAAATGTCTTCTGCCCTACAATGTCCTGATTAAATACAAGGCATGGATCTCGTGTCAAGCCTATCTAATTTAATCATATTTTTTCCTCTTCGGTATGCCTAGTTCTGTTTAATGCAAATTAGAAACTTCTTTCTAATTTCATTTACTCTGGCCAAAGATTCCTGAACTAGCATAAGTGGAATAGCATAGGACATTCCTTTTTTTACTAGAAGGAGCAGATCCTTTATTGATCATTCACTATCTTCGTGTACAAATTCCTACCCAGAAGAGCCCTTATTATTGTCCCTTGAGACTAAGAACTAAACCAAAGTATAGTTTGGTGTACACAAGATGACTATGATGATCTCAAGTCTAAGAACACTTGTACAACTATCACTATGTGAACAACTACTGACACATGAGTGAACTCCATCAGTTGTTCAGCTGTGCGAGTCATGTTCAGTGAACTTATTCTATAATAAGCACCTACATACTAGCTATAGTGTCACCACAAAAATGTCTATAAGAACAGACATCCTTCATGATAAAACAAGCATCGTATGTACCGATCTTTGCAGATTACTAATTACCAATTAGTAATCCTACGACCAGGAACTATTTAAGTTCAGAGTTATCATCTTTTAGGTCTTATTATTATGATCTCATCATAATCCATAAAAGCTTTACTCTAAACTATGGTATATCTTATTTAAACACTTAAATAGATAAAGCCCGTAATAAAAACAAAACAAGTCTTTATTAATATAACTGAAATCAAAATAGATTACATAATAGTTATTCCTAAATCATCAAATATGATTGGACTTAGGACACGTCTCTTTCAATCTCCCACTTGTACTAAAGCCAATCACTCTGGTATCTAATACCCATCTTGTTTTTATGATGATCAAAGTGACTTTGAGAAAGTGGCTTTTTAAAGGGTCTGCTATGTTGTTATGTGTGTCAACTTTCTTGAGGTTGACATCTTCTCTTTCAACAATCTCCCTCATTAGATGAAAGCGCCGCAGGACATGCTTGGAACTCTTATGAGATCTTGGTTCCTTAGCTTGTGTTATTGCCGCATTTTTGTCATAATACAACATTATTGGCTCTTCTATGCTAGGAACAACTCCCAACTTAGAAAAAAAATTCTTCATCCAAACAGCTTCTTTTGCAGCTTCACTTGCACCTATATACTCTGCTTTCGCTGTAGAGTCAGCCGTCGTTGACTTTTTGGAATTCTTCCAACTGACTGCCCCACCATTTAGGGTAAACACATACCCTGACATGGATTTACTATCATCTAATTCTGACTTAAAACTAGAGTTTATATACCCCTCTATTTTCAACTCAGAACCACCATAAACAAGAAAAATTTCCTTAGTCCTTCTCAAGTACTTCAAGATGTTTTTCACCGCTTTCCAGTGTTCTTCACCTGGATCGGACTGAAATCTACTTGTCACACTAAGTGAATGAGCAACATCAGACCGAGTACATAACATCGCGTACATGATAGATCCTATTGCAGAAGCATAAGGAATCCTACTCATACGCTCTCTCTCCTCAGATGTCTTTGGAGACATTTTCTTGGAAAGAGAAACTCCATGGATCATGGGAATGATTCCTCTCTTGGAGTTTTCCATGCTATATCTCCTTAGCGCTTTTTCGATGTATGTACTTTGGGTCAAGCCTAACATTCTCTTTGATCTATTTCTATAGATCTTCATTCCAAGAATGTAAGATGCCTCTCCCAAGTCCTTCATCGTGAAGTTCTTAGATAACCACATTTTGACTGATTGAAGCATCAGTATATCATTCCTAATGAGAAGTATGCCGTCCACATTGAGTATTATGAATGTTACCGCACTCCCACTAACCTTCTTGTAGATGCATGGTTCATCCATATTTTTAATGAAATCAAAATCTTTGATTGTCTCAATCCGTATATGGATCGATTCAGCTTACAAACTAGATGTTCATTTCCTTTAGAAACAAATCCTTCTAGTTGTGTCATATACACCTTCTCTTCAAGTTTTCCATTGAGGAAGGCCTTTTTCACGTCCATTTGCCTAGTCATAGTAAACCACAATCGCAAGTAAAATCCGAATGGATTTAAGCAGGCTACCGAAAAGTTTTCATCAAAGTCTAATCCTTGTCTTTTTTTAAATCATTTCGCCACAAGCATGGCCTTATAGGTCTCCACATGGCCATCTACTCCAATCTTTCTCTTATATGCCCACTTGCACCCAATAGGCTTAACACCTTCAGGCGCCTCAACCAGAGTCCACACTTGGTTGGCATACATGGAGTCCATTTCGGATTTCACGGCACTCTGCCATCACTCCGAGTCTTCAAAACTCATAGCCTCATCATAGGTCATAGGGTCTTCTCCATCAATAAGTGACAAGTCATTTTCATTCTCAATGACAAGGCCATAATACCTCTCAGGTTGACGAGACACCCTATTTGACCTACGCACAGGCTGTTCTACAGAAGGTTGTACTTTCTGAATAGGTATTTCCTCTTGAACCGTTGTAGGTTGTGCTTCTTGAACTTCATTAAGTTCAACCTTGCTCCCACTGTTCTCTTCAAGGATAAATTGTTTCTCCAAGAAGATCGCATGTTTGGAAATAAACACCCTTTGTTCGGTGTAAAAGTAATATCCTAAAGTCTCTTTTGGATATCCCACAAACCTACATTTTACGGATCCTGATTCCAGCTTTCCAGGTTCAACTTTCTTGACAAAAGCTGTACATCCCCAAATCTTAATGTGTTTAAGACTTGGCTTCCTTCTTTTCCATATCTCATATGGAGTTTTCGGAACAGATTTAGAAGGCACCTTGTTCAGTAAATATGTTGAAGTTTCTAAGGCATAACCCCAAAGGGATACTGGAAGATCTGTATAGCTCATCATGGATCGAATTTTGTCCAACAAAGTTCGGTTCCTCCTTTCAGAAACTCTGTTCAATTATGGAGTTGTAGGAGGTGTCCATTGTGATAGTATACCATTTTCTTTGAGATGATTTAGGAACTCCCCACATAAGTATTCTCCTCCTCGATCTGATCGAAGAACTTTAATACTCATTCTGGTTTGTTTCTCTTCTTCATATCTATACTCTTTAAACTTTTCAAAAGCTTTAGACTTGTATTTTATTAAATACACATATCCAAATCTAGATTTATCATCCGTAAAAGTAATCAAGTATGAAAATCCTCCCATAGATTGTGTTGACATTGGTCCACATACATCTGTGTGTACCATGCCTAACACATCCGCATCTCTCTTTCCATGTCCTGTAAATGGAGATTTGGTCATCTTACCCATGAGACAAGATTCGCATACCGGATATGATTTAAAATCAAATGGTTCAAGTAACACATCCTAGTGTAATGAGCGTAATCTTTTCTCACTAATATGACCTAGCCTACAATGCCATAAATAGGTCAGATTTTCATCATCTCGTTTTCTTTTATTAGTTTGTTCAATCTGAAGTAAATCATTTCCTAAGTCGCATATATACAAACCATTATTTAAAGTACCACAACCATAAAGAACATTATCTCTAAGAATAGAACATTCATTATTCTTAATAATAAATGAAAAACCATCCAAATCCAACATAGAAATAGTAATAATATTCCTTACAATAGAGGGAACGTAATAACAATTATTGAAAATAATAGTCTTGCTCGTAGGCATATGTAAACTAAATAATCCTACAGATATGGCGGCAACCTTTGCTCCATTGCCCATACGTAGAATCACCTCATCTTCTTCAAGAGTCCTACTTCCCTTTAGTCCCTGTAACGAATTGCAAATATGAGAACCACAGGCGGTATCTAATACTTAAGTAGAAATTTAATTTAGTGACATATTAACTACGATCATGAACATACCTGAATTAGAAGGGATAGTCTCACTATCCTTCTTCTTTTTCAACTCTGCAAGATAAGCCTTGCAGTTTCTCTTCCAGTGACCCATCTTGTTACAGTGGAAGCAAACAGAATTGCTTTTCGGGTCTACATTAGCCTTTGCTGGAGTAGACTTACTCTCACCAATATTCTTCTTTTTTCTTGGGAAAGGTCCTCTTCCTTTTTTTGGAAGTTGAGCCTTCTCCAATAAGAAGAACAAAACTCTTCTTAGAACAAAATTTGACTCAACAGTTTTCAACATGGTATGGAGTTCAGGAAAGCTAACATCCATCTTATTCATGTAAAAGTTCACAACAAACTGTGATAATGAATCTGAAAGTGATTGCAAGACCATGTCTTGGCTCAGCTCCCCATCCATGGCAAAAGCAAGTTGCCCTAAACCTTCAATCAAATTGATCATTTTGAGCACAAGGTCATTCAAAGATGTTCCCTCTCCCATTTTACTGTGGAGTAGCTCTTTTGATATCTCATATCGAGTTGTCCTCCCCTCTATATCATACAACTCTTATAAATGCACTAGGATAGTGTATGTATCCATGTGCTCATGTTGCTTCTGAAGCTCAAGGTTCATAGATTCCAGCATAATACATTAGGCAACATTTGCCTCATCTATCCATTTATGTTATTCTTGATGCTCTTGGTAAGTTGCATCATCATCGGGGGCTTTAGGCAATGGTGAGTTTAGCACATATCCCATCTTCTCAGACTTAAGAACAATTCTCAAGTTTTGAAGCCAATCAGCAAAGTTGGGACCAGTCAACTTGTTAGCATCAGGTATGCTACAAAGTGATAGTGCAGAAGACATGAAATCTATAAAATCTGAAAATGAAAACACATAACAACATAAGCACATAAATAATTCAATTATTACTCCACCATATGAATCAGGTCTTTATCCATTGGTGGCTCCCACTATTTAATCTATGTTATACAACCCTCTAAATGTATAACTAAGCATTCATAACGCTAGTGAGAATAAGGATCCTATTTTCCATTACATCACCTCGGCTGTGGCACGAAACGCAATGTGATGTTCTATAGGTAGACAACTCTTGTCAATTACATCTCATGTTATTCTCTATAATCTTTTAGCCTCTTGAATCATTAAGTCTCGGCTGTAGCATGACTCACTCAATAATTTAAGTCAGTCAAACCCAACATCTTGTATAATTAAATTAGACTTCCAATAGCCCACGGCTGTGGCACGTAACGACCATTGGAACCCAATTTATCATACACATCTCATGTGATAGAAAAGCATCTCTTAATCTCAAAACAAATCCCTCGGCTGTAGCACGAAATGACAATGTCTCAAAATAAGAACTCTACTTTATATTATGCCGGAAGGCTATGACTGACACAATCACGTTATATCATTGGCCAATTTAATACTTGATATTTTTTATGAGGGATTATATTATGTTACAACCATAATCAAATTATAAAGAGATTCTCTTATTCTTGAATGAAATAAAATAATAATATATCAATGGACAATTCCCATATGGTCGGAGGGGTCACATCGGTCCCGCTTAAAATCCAACGGCCTAGCCAGAATTTCCATATCCAACATCAAAATAATATTTCATTCTATGTTTCATAAACATAAGAATCTGATGATTGTAGTCATAATATATATATTATAATTATGGAACACTTCCACTAAGCCTAGATCGTCTAATATACGCCTATGTTAATTAAATTCACTTAAATCTATCAACGCATGATAACTCAAGCATATATCACATATAAAAATATAAAAGAATATATATCTAGGCATGACATAGTATGTAGCGCAATTATATACAAGTGTACGAATTATTCATGCATTTAATATTATCAAATAAAGCATTAAATACACTTTAAGGGATATAATCAGTTACAAAAAAAATTATTAAAAATATTAAATAATCCCATCAGGTGCGTCTAAAAAAACGAATCCAAAAATATATTACACGTCCAAATCGGAGTTCGGACGTGTCCTTACGAGCCAAAACAAAATTGATTGTTCGCAGCGGCGCGCCTGACGCCATACAGCTGCTGATACATTCAAAAGCCCCTGCTTCTTTTTCCTAACTATCTATGCATCGTCCTTCGTGCATTCATCAATGATTACAATAATCATTATACATATACAAATTATAGTTATTGCTTAAAAAATAATTTTCAAATACTTTCATAAATCAATAAAAAATAATCTACATATCAATAAATTCAGAAAAAATATCCTACAAATCTACAACCATTGTAGAATCGAATTCTGGGATCAAAAGTATTTTTATAATTTATTTATATTTAATTCATAATTAAATCGATATAGCCCCAAACATAAATAAATCAATAAAAAATTCATCCAACATAATAAAATTTTGAAATTTTTATCACGAATCTAGATGCATACAACCTATGCTCTGATACCATTGTTGGGTTTTATAGCATACACGGAAGCATGGTTAACAATTAAATCGCATAAAACCCATATAATATGCAAACAATTTGTGAATATAGTTATGAATCGATCACTAACCTTTAAAAGCGATCCAATGATGAAGTATAGAGACTCCTAACAGCTGCTCCTCAAGTGTGAAGCACCCTACCGGTATCCACCAAGAGAATGAAGCAATTGAGTGAGGACGAGGCCGAGAGAGAATTTTAGGGTTGCTGCCTTTCTTTTCTTTTGTAAAATTAGGGTTGGGAAAATAGGGTTTATAATAGTGTATTTATAGAGAAAATTTTAGCTGATTTTTTTCCATAAAATTATTATTATTAACCCCATATTTTGATTAATCTCATTAATCCATTAATTAATAATTAAAACTATTTTAGTCATTAATTCTTTTTCTCAATAATATTAAAAATATAATTCTCTCAATAATTTAATTTTATAAATTAAATTCTTAATTAATAATATTAAGAAAGCATCTTAATTATTTTATAATAATTAAATCACATTTAATTAATTATAAAAACTGCTAATCAATTATTTATTTCATAAATAAATAATGACCAGCTATCATTAATATAACTCCTCCACCAATAAATCATTCTCTTTAGGGTGTGACCCTGTAGGTTCAATATTAAAGCCGGTAGTAGAAATAAATAATAATAAAACCATTTAATTATTTTTAAGTTTATGAGTTCTTTAATTCATTAAATATAATTAATTAATTAATCATATTTATTCTACATCGTGAGGGATACTTCTCAATATATCACGATTATCCAAATAATATGAATTCATTGCTTAGAATACCAAGAATATATTTAGTGAATAGTTACTGTACAATAAATTCCTTTTGCCCTACAATGTCCTGATTAAATACAAGGTATGGATCTCGTGTCAAGCCTATCTAATTTAATCATATATTTTCCTCTTCGGTATCCCTAGTTCTGTTTAATGCAAATTAGAAACTTCTTTCTAATTTCATTTACTCTGGCCAGAGATTCCTGTACTAGCATAAGTGGAATAACATAGGACATTCTCTTCTTTCACTAGAAGGTGCAGATCCTTTATTGATCATTCACTATCTTCGTGTACAAATTCCTACACCTAAAAGAGCCCTTATTATTGTCCCTTGAGACTAAGAACTAAACCAAATTATAGTTCGGTGTTCACAAGATGACTATGATGACCTCAAGTCTAAGAACACTTGTACAACTATCATTATGTGAACAACTACTGACACGTGAGTGAACTCCATCAGTTGTTTAGTTGTGCGAGTCATGTTCAGTGAACTTATTCTATAATAAGCACCTATATACTAGTTATAGTGTCACCACACAAATGTTCATGAGAACAGACATCATTCATGATGAAGCAAGCATAGTATGTACCGATCTTTGTGGATTACTAATTAACAGTTAGTAATCCTACAACCACGAACTATTTAAGTTCAGAGTTATCATCTTTTACGTCTCATTATTATGATCTCATCATAATCCATAAAAGCTTTACTCTAAACCATGGTATATCTTATTTAAACACTTAAATAGATAAAGCCCGTAATAAAAATAAAATAAGTCTTTTATTAATATAATTAAAAGCAAAACAGATTACATAAAAGTTATTCCTAAATCATCAAACATGATTGGACTTAGAACACATCTCTTTCAAGAGCTTCTTGTGCCACAGCTTGCTTTGCTTAACATAAGCCTTGGTGTAGAAGCAACATATTCCTTCCTTATTTGCTGAGTATAAATCTGCAACAAATAAGCTTCCCTTTCTTGCTCCTTTCAAAGCAACTTCACCAATAGTTTTGCTGATAATTGAGCATTCTCCTTTGTCAAATAAAACCTTAAATCATCTATCGGTGAATTGACTGACACTCAGGAGATTTACCTCAAGACCAACTACCAGTGCTACATCTTCAATGACAATATTTATTAAAACTAACCTACCATATCCCATTGTGAATCCTTTGTTGTGGTCTCCAAAACTCACCAATGGGCCAACCATCTCCTCAAATTGTGAAAGCAGGGCTTTATCACCTGCCATATGCATGGAGCATCCATTATCTATGATCCATATGAATTTTTTTATTTTTCCCTGCACACAATAAGGATTAAGTATGTTTAGCTACCCAAGCAGTGTTGGGTACTTTCTTCTTGTTAACAGAATTTACAGAAGTAAAATTTGATGATTCAGAAAGAACAGTGTTCAATGACTGATTTGCATTTTCCTTTTTAGTCATAGATTCAATTTTAACTTCCTTGAGATCTACTCTCAGTTTATGAAAGCTTGTCATCACTTTCATATTGCAAGGAATGCAATCAAAATTGTCACAGAAGGAATAAGGATCTTCAGCCTTTGCTTCATTGTATTTGCATGCTTCCAGTTTTGGCTCATTAACAGCTTTTTACAAATGTGAGTTAGATGACTTGTAGAGCCACACTTCTGACATTGTTTCCTTGGAGCATCTGTAACAAATGCAAAGTTATTGCTCTTGCTTACTCCAATTCTCCCATTCCTATTCTTCTTTTTCTTTCCTGCATTCTTAGTCTTGATTTCTTTGATTGGTGTCTTAGAAACTTGGTTGACCATGGACTTCTTCTTAATTTTAGCATTAGGAGTGGTTTTTTCATTTTTTTCAGTATCTTCATCTCCAAGTTCTTGCTTGATGACCAACTCTTCTTCACTGAAATTGACTTCACATGCCTTGAACAAAGGTGCATTAACTTTTCTCAGCATAACTGGGACATCTTGATTTACAATTGCTTTTTCTTTGTCATCTTTATTCTTCTTATTGTTGTTCAAGGCATCATAGTCCAAACCAATAGTTATGTTAGCACATGGTTTATTTTTCTCATGGTACTATCCAACCAACTGAGATGCATTTCTGAAAGACTTCAGTTTCACCTCAATTTTTTCCAACTTTTCCCTCAACACAGCTTCTAATTCACCTGCACACTTGAGCTTGTTCTTTAAATATTCATTTTCTTGCTTGACAGTTTCAAGCTCAACAAGCTGCAGTTCCAAATCTTTCTTCTCAATCTCAAGCTTCTCATTTAACTTTGACAGTTTACTCACTTCCTCAGTATCTGCCACCATGCTTGTGTGGATATGAAACACCTCTACACTCATCTTTTCAACAGCTTCTTTATATTGGCTTATATATAAATCAATGGTAATTAGAGTTGGTACCTATGATTTTGATGAGGATGATTCTCCTTGCTCAAGAGCCATAAGTGCATAGTTTCCAAACTCTTCATTCTCATCTTCATCATCAGTATCATCTCAACTCTTGCCTTCAGCTATGTAAGCCTTTCCTTGTTGTTTCTTCAGGAGAGCTTTATACTTTACCTCCAATTTCAAATAGGCTTTACCCTTCTTCACTTTCTTTGGCTTACTGCACTCAATAGCAAAGTGACCCAACTCGTCACAGTTGAAGCACCTTATCTTTGATCTGTCAACAGGTCCAGTTTTGTAGCCACTACTACACCATATTTGACCTGTAACAACACCAAAAAAAGTGTTAAAATGGCCAAAAAGTGTTACCTAAAGCAAAAAATGGGCTATGGTTATATTTTTTGAAAATTTGGGGGTGTTGGATTTTCCCCTGCTACAATGGGTGTCTACGATTACACTTTTTGAAATTTTGGTAACACCTCTCAACGTCTTACAATAGAGTACATGTAGTTACATTTTCTATTTCTATGGTAACAAGTTGAAGGTGTAACCACAGTTCTGTTGCAACACACCTGACCCTTTAGTAACACCAAAAATATGTTGGAATAAACTCTTTTGTAACACAATATTTACTATTGTAACACTCAATCCAATATTTTGGTAACTTTTTTATATCTTATTGTAACATTCTTTTTTAACAGTCTGGTATTTATTGTAAGACTTTTTCCAATTTTTACTAACATAAATATATCAATCGGTCACACTTGGAACACTAAAAACTTAAATACATTTAATTAAAAACTCAAAATAAAGTTTAAGTTCAACACAATACAAAGTTCCAAGTCATATATGTGGGAGGAGTTTTATACACGCCCTTAATGTTTATGAAATACAAATCAATTATTTCTTTGAGCATGTAAGTTTCTTCATTGCGAAAGTGGCCAGTGCATTTGGACTAGGAGTAATATCCACTACTCTTCCCTTTGAGCTCAAGACATTGTTAAAAGTAGACCAACTAACACCTATTGTGCAGTGGACCACAATATCATACTTTCTCCCTGATGGACTGATCAAAGCTCTACTGGAACAGCCTTTATAGTGCGAAATTCTTCTTTAGTTTGACGAACAACCTGATGAAGATTTATAAAATTTAATAAAATAAGCATATATAAAAACTGATTTTGCAGGAGAGAGACCAAACATAAAGAGAATTGGGACATATTCACTTTTTTAAATGAAAAGTAAAAAATCTTATGGACATCCATTGACTTACCACTCATATTTTTTCTTCTTTATCGGGTATGCAAGGCAAAATACCACATAGAATATCAGCATAGTACGGGACAAGCTGGTTCCACCAAATTTCACAAACTCACTTATCTGAAGACAAGTTATAACATTTTGAAGGGGGAGGAGCACAGGCCAGGGAAAGCATAAAAAATGGTAGTTGTTCAGATGAATTCTTTACCTCTCATAAATAGAAAAGATTGAGTATTCACCTCGATCTTTCGTAGACGCGAACATGTCAATATGGTTTGTATAATTTCTTTTGGTAGCAGTCAGAAGCAGTCGTAAGATTAACGAGACTAATGTTGCCATTTGCATCTCTAATTTAAACAATAAAAGCATGTACTCCTTGATTCGTTCCATTAATCTGAAGCTGTGAGAAAACTACTGTGTGCGTTGCATGCTACAAATATAGGTAATAAATTAAAATCTACTCGAACTAGTAGAATAGATAAAGAATAAACTAGGCAAGAGACACAATTATTTTTAGAAAGATAAGTTCTTATATTAGCAGCACCTCAAATCCAGTACTTCTGAGCTGATTCACATGGTGTGTTAACAATAAACTCTTCTGTGTTGGAATCATACGTTGTTACTGTCTCATTACCCCGTACCTGTAGATAACAACCCAGAAAAGCAAGTGAAGAATTTATAAAAGCGCTCATCAATGGTAGTGTTGTTTAAAATCATGGATTTACAAGTTACATACTTTAACAAGAAATTAAGGTTCTGTTAAAGACCATAAAAAAGGTAGTGATTTGGTAGTAAATTAATGAGTGAAATAACCAAAAAAACAAGATAGCTCCAACTTGTTTGATATGTATCACACTGCAGTAATATTTTCTAATTAACAAATTTGAGCTAATTTGCATCTAGATTAATGCAAGTGTAAGAAGATGCATGTGTCTTTAGTTACTAACTATTACATTATCATATATGAATATGGAAAAATGAGGAATGATGCAGAGGATGTACATTTAGTAATTGAAATATTTCAGAAAAATCCAGTGCAAGTATCACGAGAATGGCATATGGCTCATATAAATAGTTCTAGATTTCGAAAAATAAATTGTTAAATAAACAGTACAAAGGACTGGGCCTGTCTCCATGTCAGCCGCTGCAATTACATAGTTGTGGTAGCTTACCAAGTACATATTCATAAATTTACTTTCAATATGCACTATGCAGCATTCTAGTATTAAATAGATATATACAAAGGAACAAAAAACAGGGCAACAAACACATTCTTTGTACTGTTTATTTAATATATTCTATGTCCAAACCAATAGACTAAAATATTTGCTTTGTAAGTAATATAGGATTAGTATAACACATTGTTTCTATTCAAGCAGACTACAAATGGAAAATACTAAAAAAACTTTACTGAGTAAAACTTATGTTGAGGACGCGAAAGTACAGGATTTTCATTGTAAACTTATGATATTTTAAAATTGCTCCTTTTTAAGAAGAAAAGGAGAGACTAGGAATCACCAAAACAATATGTTTAATAAATAAATCTGGGAACCAAATATACCTGAAAGTTCACCACGAGGATTGGGGGAACTTTTCCAGATGACTCAATGACGGGAAGTTCCATAAAGCGTGCAATGCGGTCAACCTTTTTTTGAGATACAAACATATCAACGCTGAAAGGAGAAAATGCAGCATGATTTACAGCAGCTTCTTTCTTTTTATCCCTGTCAACAGTTGGGAGTACAATTAAGGTCTTACAGTTTGAGAAACCCATTCGGTAAATTAAACTTCCATACGCCACTACGACTAATATGAGGAAACATATATAGCTTAAACCAAATATATGGTTTGCTCTCACCTTAAATAGTTTTAGCCCCGGACTTTGAAAGTGCTTGCCTCAATAGGTGACCAACTATCAGACAGTCTCTTTTCAATAGGACAATAAGGAACCTGAGAACCTGATATGGGTCTCTGCAGGGGAGGTCTTGGGGACACTGATTTAGAAGCAAACGTATTAGCACCACAAATTATGGAAACCCTCAAACCATAGATGATTTAACTAATACATTGGTCGTTAGTGTTATGTAATGTAATTAGTTTATTCTTTACTTATATTAATAAATCGTGGCACCTCATACCCTAAAACTAAAAATTTTATAAACAAGTATACATCTCAATAGAAAATGCCAGGTAATGTACTCCTCTCGTGGGAACTTAAGAGCCTTCTCAAGCCATATTTACACTGAACATTTTTAATTATTACTTGTCTGAACTTACTTCCAGGTCAATTATTCACTTTTATATTAAGCAATTGTTGTTAAGAATTCCTCTCTTCTTAGTATAAAAAAAAATTAGTAAGAAAAAACATTGTAGTATAAAAAAACCAAATCACGAACAATTCAATAAACCTCAAATTAATAAAAGCAACTCACTTCTTATTCTTTCATCCACGTTTCAAACTCCACCCCTCCATCTTAGAAACCGTGCACCCACACTTCTTCTGAAACACCCCATCCATTAATCGGAGCCATTTTCCTCAACTCATTCCTAAAACACTCAAACTCCTTCCCTTCACCCCCTCCTTTATATTCTGTATGAGGTTGTTTGATGTGAATTGAATATCATAAACAACCTTACTAAAAATCAATTGAATAAATAATCAAAAAACAAGAAAATAGAGATAAAAAAAACTTGAAAGTAAAATTAGGGTTTAAATAGAAGTACTTGCATACAAGTTTCATCCCAATCGGGACCGAAGCAAATGATAACGAGGCACTCTTTTTTGACAATAAAAATCAAAACAAGAAGATGAATTACTAGAACCCTAATTTCCAAGCTCTAAACTCGATTGAGAAGCCTAATCGATTAATTGAGAGTATTTATTTATGAGTGTATGTATGTTTGAGAGAGAGAGAGAGAGAGAGATTATCTGATTAAACTATCTGATTTTTAAACATGAATTGAGAGAGAGAGGGGGGAGAGAGATTGACGGAGAAGAGAGTGAAGATAAGAGGGAGAGAGATAAGACTGATTTTTAGACGAATTATTGAGCGGGCTGTATTTAGTTTTTGGCGGCCCAATATTTTGGTCAAAATTGTATATGCCGCCAAAATATTTAATTTTATGGTAACACTTATTTTAATATCAATACTAACACTATATATTATGTTACAATAGCAATTTGATCATATCTATGGTAACATCGATTATCCTCTGCTACAAATCCAAAAAAAAGTGTTACCTCAGATCAAAATTTAGTGATTTAAGGTAATAGTTTTGCTTGTAACACCAAAAAAAGTGTTGTTATAGGTAAAACATGGTGTATTGCACCTTTGCTAACTGAGTTATACTGAGCTTTTGGTTTCCAATTGTTGTTGTTGGAAGATTGTCCCTTGTTCTTGAAAAACCTTGGCTTTTTGACCCTTATGTTAGAAAATTTTCTAGCTAATTAAGTCATAGATTGGTCCATCTCATCTAGCTCATCAAGGGTGTAGTATGCATCTTCCTCTAGCTCCAAAAATATTGTTTCTGAGGTCCTTTGTTATTTTGCTCCACAACATGAATAACTGGAGCTTGAGCATCTTGTTCATCTTCACTTGCTTCACTGTCATTTACAACTAAGGCACTGGAACCATCAACCATATGTCCTTGGTTTGCATTTAATGACTTTCTTTGAAACATTTCAAGCTCATAAGTTTTCAAGATCCCATATAAAACTTCCAGTGTTATTCTGCTCAAATTTCTTCCTTCTCTAATAGCTGATATTTTCTGTTCAATGTGGTCAGGAAGAGCTAGCAAGAACTTTAGGTTAACCTCCTCAGCTTCATAATATTTATCATGAAGTTTCAAGTCATTTATCAATTTGGTAAACCTTTCAAAAACTTCAGTAATTCCTTCTTTTGGCTTTGCCATGAAACCTTCATACTGAGACACCAATATTCTCCTTTGATTTGATCTAACTTCCTCTGTACCCTCACACAAAATCTCAATATTCTCCCAGATTTGTTTGGCTGTGTCATAGTTGACAATATTGTTCTACATGACATTGTCAAGTGACTCTATCAGAATTAGTTGCAGGACACTATCCAGAGAGACTTTTTCCTTCTTAGTTTTAGTGTATTTTGAGGGGTCTTTAGGAGCATAATGAGCCATGATGACCATGTCTCTATCATTAGATTCCTCAATCCTTTACATGGGAGTAAAAGGGCCATTCTTGAGAATATGGATATACAGTGGGTTGGCCATCCTTATGAACAAAATCATCTTCTTTTTCCAAAGTATATAATTAATTTTATCAAAGGCTGGAATCTTGAAACTGCTTATCTTTTGTGCACTCATACTTCCAAGATCTTTATCTGTTTACTTTCAAATTTTGCTCTGATACCACTTGTTAGATATTGAGTACAACACAGGGGGGTGAATGTGTTTCTTTTGATTTTTAGCCTTTTTAACAGTTTGGATATTAGGTGAACAAAGCAGTTTATAATTTGTAGAGATATTGTGTTCAACAGAAATAAAATCACAAGCACAATTATTTAAAAACTCACTTAATTTGGATTAATTAAGTTTGTCTTGCTACAAATTTTTTGTTCTTAAAAATATAAGAACTCATCTTCTTCCTTGAGAGAATACAGGAAAATATGAATCTGTTTGTTACTCCTAAACTAAAGACCAGTGCATGCTTTATACACCAGCAACACAGGTTTACAAGACTTGCACTAAAATGTACTAAACTCTTTTTTAAAGCAACCTTTTTCTATTTTCATTTCTAGCTTTGAAAATCCATGCAGAATCGAGATCTCCGGTTTGTTCTATAGAGAAGTGACATCTTGATAAGTATAATGACTTATCGAGATCTCTGAGTTCTTTATAAGTATATTTGACTTGTCGGGTTCTCTTGATCTTTGTATGTGGAATGGCTTGTCGATATGTTTGAGACCTCTACTTGTAGAATTGACTTGTTGATATCTCTGAGATCTCTATATATATTTTGACTTGTCGATATCTCTGAGATCTCTAATGAGAAATTGGCTTGTCTATATCTCCAATCTTCACATCTTCATTTGACTTGTCGATATCTTTGAGTTCTCTACATGCAGAAATGACTTGTCGATATCTCCAATCTTCACATTTTCATTTGACTTGTCCATATCTCTGAGACTTCACTATAAGCCATTTTGGACTTCTCGATAAGTCATTCTGGACTTCTTGATAAGTCATTCTGGACTTCTCGAATGACTTTTCGATATTTCTTGATCTGTGACTTGTCGATATCTTAATTTAGAATATTTTTAATAAAACAGTTTTATTCAACTCCAAGCTTCTTCACTTTTCTATGAGGCATGATCATGGCTTGATCTTCTTCCAAAGTTTATTCCTTAGCTTGAATATGTTTACAGAGTAATACTGCAGTCTAATCTTCTAACCTTTTTACAGACTCAAGTAATATAATACAAAATACAAAGTTGATTATCAAATAACTGAATCTCAGGGTTGTTAATGTGACTTAGTCTTGTTATTGTACATGCATGTTCTACACAATACCTTGCCATTATAACAATTCATAGATATACATAAGTCTGGTATATCAAAAGTTGAAAGTCTAGCCTATTGATAGTTCCTACCTTGGTCATAGCAACATCAACGCCTACAGAAAACTGCGGAACATTTCCTATCGGTTCACGAAATGGGAGCTTGGTCATGTTCATCTCGCCTAGCTGTTGTTGTGATAAATAAAAATAAGCAAGGGTGAAAAACACAGCCCGCTAAAATAGCACATAACTGTTTAACAACATATGTAGATTTTTTTTGTTTTTATAAAAATCTTGGTCAAACAAAAATGAACCAAGTTTGATATCTTAACGCGATGAAGTCGCAAGGTATTCAATATGTATACTTTCAAAATATATATAGTTTGTTCAATAGTGCAAAGTATCTATCTCGATATCTTTTTTGAAAAATCTTAGTCATGCATAAGATAATCATTTACTAGATATAAGCTTAAAAGGATGAAGTTACAAAATACTCCAATATACTTATAACTTTTCCGAATACCACTTGAACTACCACTGTTCAAAGTATAATTAGTTTCAAAAGTTCATCACAAAGATGAAGCTACAAGATAAAACTTGTATAACAACAATCTTTGAAATGTCATTTAAAAGAAATGAAGTTACGAGATACTTCATTATGTCAATATATATATGTGTGTGTGTATATACCTCTTTCATACCCCCTTGAAAACCTCTGTTATGAAAAGTATGAACAGAGTTGTATTACCCAATAAATTTGGAAGGAGGAAAACCTTGGCATAAACCACGATACCTTGTTGATTAGAAAAATATATCAATTACGTTACTTTTCTACTAGTAGAAAGATGAATTCCTCGCCGATCATCACCCTGGTCTCATTAGGACCTTATGTTGGACCGTCACCCGGCCTCTTACGCGTTGATGGACTGTGCCCAGCCCCTTACACTTATGCCAACGCATTTTGATGGGCTTACTTCCCAAATGTTGGGCAAGTAATTAAAGACTCATTTATCAAATCAGCAACCTCATTGCGAGTATAAAAATATATCATGAAGCCGGATCCCTCATATTTTTGAGTGAGTATTTAAATCCCCTCTGAAAGAAAGATCTTAAATTTGAAAACAAGTTTTGGGATCCTCGGTAACTTTTAAAATCATTTTGAAGACTTGAAAACATTTTTGAAAACGTTTGAGGTAAGGATGATTTAATAAAATAAATCATTTCCCAAATATTAGAAGAATATATAAATATTATTCTTTAAATAATATTCCAATAAAGAATAGATTTTATAAAAATAAATGAAATAAAAGTTTTGAAACTAATACTTGAAACGAATAATAATTAACAAAAGATATACTTATACGAAAGTAAAATCTTTATCTGAATAATCAAAAATAACATTTGATTATTATTCAAAACTATCGAATAAACCTTATTTTATTAATAGTTATAGAAAACTATGTATATAATATACTTGGGAACATCGCCTCCCGGTTTAGGAAAAATGTTCAAATTTGGGTTCCCTACACTAAGGGTATACGCAAAATGTTGCTTATCACTAGCACATGTATTATGCAACTCATAAACTCTACTTTAAAGCAATTGTATTTGATAATATAATATCTCATTTCAAAATATGCATGCATATATATAACATTAGATTTTATCTTTATAATCATATATGCATTATATTGCAAGATATCATTTTCAAAACATTCATGCTTTTATATCACAACAACAGTATTAGTTTTGAAAACTTGCCTAAGTGTTCCGGGATAGACTTAAGATTAAAGTGGGTCTGGTAACCTATGAACAATAACATAAGCTGGAATTAATCATCGGTCGCTTAAGAAACTAAACGTTACTCATGCATACCCTAACGCTCGATTCAACGCTTAAGGATTTACATTAGTCGCTCGAGTACCCTCGGCTCCACCATTTTTATAAAATTGACCGTTAACTGTTACAATCGGCATTTTCGTGTAATATTAATTATAAATTTGGTGTAATTTTAAAGCTGAATGCCAATATATTCAACTATTGTATGTTTGTGTGAATGAGAATTTCTGCGTCTTAAATTTTCGTTATGTGGTATATGATTTTTTTCAAAGCAAAAGTTTATTTATTTCTTTTATTTTTAATTTATAAGGAATATTTTAAACCTTGAATAAATATCTTTTTAAAAGTTATTTTGTTCACAAAATTCAAAAGTGGTTTTATAAAATTTCTAAAAATCCAAGTTATTTTATGGTATAAATTTTATAATTTTTGAACTTGTATTTTATTTTATAAAAATAAATCTTTATAAATGTTAGTTGTCATAATTATCAAATTACATGGTTGTCCTTGCATGCAAATCCTTCTCTATTCAATTCAAAGGGCTAAAGAGACAATTCCAACCCCACTAACTCTTATTTTTCTAGCCAAATTCCTTCTTTACCCTTGCATGCAAAATGAACCAAGTATAAGTGGAGGGATAGTCTTGTCAATTCTCATTCCCACTCACATTTGCCAAATCAAAAACCATAAAGCAAGCAATTGATATGATCATCCACTCCACTCACCATCACACTTTCTCCTCCCACCCTCCTCACTCCCTCACTCTCGGTCCTCCCCCTCCTTCTCTCGGTTTTTCAGCCGAAACCAACCCCCTCCCTATTTTCTTCATTCCTCCACCAAGTTTCCACCTTCTACACAAGTAAATGTTACTTCCCATACCATGATCACATATATTCCAAGGAGTTTTGAGTAAAAAGTTTAAGTTTTAAAGTTGCATGTTAAGGTTTTAGTTGAAACTCAAAGTACAACCTTGATTTTTGTTGATTTAAGGTTGTTTTTGAGAGGACTACAAGGAATGGTGAAGTGCCAAGTCTTGAGAAAGAAACTCTTGATGTTAAATGGCCATTCCCTTCCATTTCATTCGGCCATGACCTTAAGGGAGCCGAATGAATGGTCCTAGAGATCATTCTTGTTGCTTGGTTCAATTTTTATATGTTTATGTGATAATGGCATGAAACTTGTAGTGAAAATTTGATAAAACTCTTTGCATGCTAAGTGATCATCTAGGTATAGCTTATGCTAGGCTTGCATGTCAATTTTATGATAGAATATATTTAGAAAATATGTTGTTTTGGTTTGCAAAACTCGAAGTTATGCATGCATGTGGATTTCTCTTGAAATGTTGGAAGATTTTGATCATTAGGAAGGATTATATTAGTAAGCTTTAATTTCAGTAGGAATAAGGAGTTAATATTGATTAATGCTTCTTGATGCATGGTAATAATTCGTGTATATCTTTTATAAAAATGCATAACTTGTTGTTTCAAAAACTTGATGATTTGTGAGTTGTGAAATGTGGTTTCTTTTGTTTTGCCATAATTGCACCTTAGGTAAGGATGATCTCTGTTGTGAATATGTTGTGTACTTGATGATCACTTAAACAAAATTTCTAAGTAGATTTTACTTAGTGAAATTATGTAGCACTCGACGGATAAGAGTTTTAGTCCCGACGGATAACTCATTATAGTCCCGACGGATGATTAACTTATTATCCATCGAGTGAGTAGCTTATGTAATAATAAGTTTGTAGCACAGTGATGTATGCACCTTTGTATAGAATCTGTAGTAGCATATAAGTCATGTTGACTTTAACTAGATATGCAGAATAGGTTGATTAACTGTACATAAGCAATGTCTTGTAATTCTGTATAAGTGAAATGAAGTCAAGTGCCAAAATAGCTACCGACGGATGATTAACAAAGCTTCGAAGGATGATCAAATGACTATCAACGGATGTTTAATATAGCAGCCGATGGATGATCAATTAAGTCATCGACGGATGATCTGAAAGTTGACGGATGATCATATCAAGATTCAAACATCAGTTGAACAGTGAAAGCTGACACACAGCCGTCGAGTTGGATACAAACACAATGTGGAAGCCCATTAATTGGGTAATAGAGGACGAAAAGCAGCAAAGATCAAGACTGTTAGATTTTATATTTGTTCAGTTCTTTTGACTTTGTAATCTTGGTAATATATAAACCAAGAGAGTAGCAAATAGAAAAATAACCGAGATAACTGAGAAACATAAAAACAGAGAAATCTTTGTAAGCACAATCTTTAGCATTTCCTGTATTCTCAGCAGTTCTATTTTGTAAGCAGCTGTGAGCATTTCTGCACACAGAGTCCTTTCGATATATTATATATATCTCTGGTGGAATTGTTTAAATCCACCAGAAAGTTTTTAAAGACTCTTGTTTTTAATTACTTATGTTTTGATTCATTTAAGTTTACATTCTGCATTGTGCTAATCAAAACAAATATATCCATAATCGAGTTGAACATTTTTATTTCAAGAAAAAAGTTCAAGAATTCCATTCAACCCCCCTTCTGTAATTCTTGCTATATTGTTAAGGGACTAACAATTGGTATCAGAGCAAGCTCTTAATCTACAAAGAGTTTAAAGATCAAAACAATTCAGCAAGATGAACAAGAAAGATGTTGGAGTCAAGATTCCTTTTCTTGATAAAGATAATTACCATCATTGGAAGGTAAAGATGCATCTTCATATGCTTTCTCAAGATGAGGCCTATGTGGACTGCATAGAAAGAAGCCCTCATGTTCGAATGAGAGCTGCAACAGGAAATGAACCATCTGTTCCAAAGCCAAGGCATGAATGGTCTGATCCTGATATTGAACAAGTCAGGAAAGATAAAAAGGCCATGAACATTCTGTTCAATGGTGTTGATGCAGACATGTTTGATAACATTATCAACTGCAAGACTGCCAAGGAAGTTTGGGACACAATACAGATAATCTGTGATGGTACTGAGCAAGTAAGAGAAAATAAAATGCAGCTCCTGATTCAGCAATATGAGCATTTTCACAATGAAGAAAGTGAGTCACTCACTGACATTTTTAGTAGATTCCAAAAGCTACTAAATGCTCTTAAATTGCATGGAAGAGTCTATCAGACTAAAGACTCCAATATGAAATTTCTCATATCTCTTCCAAAGGAATGGAAACCAATGACAGTCTCATTGAGAAACTCACAAGATTATAAGGAGTTTACTTTGGAGAGACTGTATGGCATTCTGAAGACCTATGAGCTTGAAATAGAGCAGGATGAAAGAATGGAGAGAGGAAAAAATAAAGGAGGATCCATTGCACTAGTTACTAATCTGGAAAAGGAGAAGGAAGTGAAGATGGAAGCTGTGGAATCAACTTCAAAGGCCTGTGAAAGCAAGGGTAAAGGGCTAGCTGCAGAAAATGAAGATTCATTGAGCCAAGATGACATGGAGGACATTGATGAGCACCTAGCATTTCTTTTAAGAAGATTTGCCAAGCTCAAGTTCAAGAAGAACTTTGGAGCTGCCAAGCCAAATAGAAACATGGTGGATAAATCAAAGTTCAAGTGTTTCAAATGTGGCTTGGCAGGGCATTTTGTAAATGAGTGTAAAAAGTCAGATTCCAGTAAGAAAAGATTTGAGTCTGTAGATTACAAGCAAAAATACTTTGATCTACTCAAACAAAAGGAAAGGGCTTTTATTACACAAGAGAATGAATGGGCAGCTGATGGCTTGGATGAAGATGTTAGCTATGTCAATCTAGCCCTTATGGCCAAGTCTGATGAAACAGAGACAAGTTCCTCAAGCAATCAGGTAATCACTACAAACCTTGCACATTTATCTAAAGCTGAGTGTAATGATGCAATAAATGACATGTCTACAGAATTGTATCATTTGCGTGTTACACTTAAGTCCCTCACTAAAGAAAATGCTAAAATCAAAGAAAACAACTTGTTTTTGAGTGAGAGGAATAATGTGCTTAAGTCTCAGTTTGTTGAGTTTGAGAAACTAAAAATTGAGTGTAGAATTGCCAAGGAGAAATTAACTGAGTCCTTGAAAAAGGAAGAAATTTTAAAGAAGCAGCTCGATCGTGAACAAGAGGTTATTAAAGCATGGAAAACATCCAGAGATGTTCATGCTCAAATCACCAAGGTTCAAGGAATTGAGTCTTTTTGTGATGAAGCCTGGAAAAAGAATAAGGAGAAACTAGAACCTATTTTGGTAGATGGGTTGCTGACAGATGTAGACTCGACGGATGATGAGGACTATCCGTCGGATAACAAAAAGTGTTATCCGTCGAATGATAAAAATCCTCATCCGTCGGCTGTAAGCAAACCCATTAGCAAAGCCAAATTAACCAAGCTAAATGATAAGTATGGGTCTGTTTCCAAGAACTTTGTTTCAGGAGAGTCAAGTCAAGCCAAGAAAGGGAAGAAGGCTAATGTTGGTCACATGACTGTCAAACAGTTAAGTGACAGACTTGAGAAGATAGAGGTAAAAACAGAGACTAAAAAGAAAAACAATAGGAATGGTAAAGTAGGGATTAACAAACACAATAACTACAAACCTGACAAATATGCTCCTAGAAAAATCTGTGTCAAGTGTGGTTGTGTAAATCATTTGTCTGTTAATTGCAAATCTGCCATGCCTACTCCCATGTCTGTTCAGCCTCAATTCTCTAACATGAATGCCATGCCTCCCATGCCTGTTAATGCTATGCCTACACAGAACATGAATGCACAGTTTGCTAATATGCCATTTGCACCTAATCCATATTATGCTGCATACAATATGCCTCAAATGCCATTTGGCATGCCTTACTGGAATAACATGTTTGCACCAAGCATGCCATTTCCTGTTAGCCATAACATGCATGATAATTCTGTTGCATCTAGTGGTTTCAAAGGCCCAACCCAAATGACTAAGGAAGAATCTGAAATTCCTAAGTCAAATGAGTTAAGACCTAAGAAACAGAAGAAGAAGAAAGCTAACAAGGCAGGACCCAAGGAAACTTGGGTACCAAAATCAACTTGATTTGATTTTGATGTGTGCAGGGAAACAGAAGGAATCTTTGGTACTTGGATAGTGGTTGTTCAAGACACATGACTGGTGATTCTACCCTGCTCACAGAGTTTGAAGAGAGAGATGGCCCAGGTATCACTTTTGGAGATGACAGCAAAGGTTATACTGTGGGATATGGCTTGATTTTAAAGGACAATGTCATCATTGAAGAGGTTGCCTTAGTGGATGGTCTCAAACACAATCTGTTGAGTATCAGCCAGCTTTGTGACAAAGGCAACTCAGTAACCTTCAACAAAGAAACATGTGTTGTGATTAATAATCAAAACAATAAAGTGGTTCTCACTGGTGTGAGAAGAGGAAATGTGTACCTAGCTGACTTCAACTCAACTAAAGCAGAATCTGTAACTTGTCTTCTTAGTAAAGCAAGTCAAGATGAAAGTTGGCTATGGCACAAGAAGCTATCCCATTTGAACTTCAAGACCATGAATGAGCTGGTAAAGAAAGAGCTAGTTAGAGGCATTCCTCTGGTGGAGTTTACAAAGGATGGACTATGTGATGCCTGCCAAAAAGGGAAGCAGATTAAAGCATCATTCAGGAAGAAACTTGATTCAGCAATTGAAGAGCCTCTGCAACTGCTTCACATGGATTTGTTTGGACCAGTCAATGTATTGTCAATTTCAAAGAAAAGATTTTTCCTAGTAATTGTAGATGATTTCTCAAAGTTCTCTTGGACCTATTTCCTAAAGTCCAAAGATGAGGCTAGTGAAATCATCATCAATCACATAAGGCAAGTAAACAATCATCCTGATTTCAAAGTTAGAAGAATCAGGAGTGACAATGGAACTGAGTTCAAGAACTATGTCATGAGAGTATTTTGTGAGGAAAATGGGATCTTGCATGAGTTTTCAGCAGCAAGGACTCCACAACAGAATGGAGTAGTGGAAAGAAAGAATAGATCTCTTATTGAAGCTGCAAGGACAATGCTTGAAGAATCAAAATTACCAACTTATTTCTGGGCTGAAGCTGTAAACACTGCATGCTACACTCAGAACATCTCTCTGATTAATCAAGCAAGATACATGACACCTTATCAATTGTTCAAGAACAAGAAGCCAACTCTAAACTTTCTTCATGTCTTTGGTTGTAAATGCTATATTCTGAGAAATCAAACTGATCAAAATGGGAAGTTTGATGCTAAAGCAGATGAAGGAATTTTTGTTGGATATGCTGTTGGTAAAGCATATAGAGTCTACAATCTAAGAACCAACATTGTTGTTGAATCTATACATGTTGTGTTTGATGATAAAAAGATTGAAGGACTAAAAGATGGAGATTACCATGAAAGCCTCAAATTCGACAATGTTGAGATGGTCAGTGATGAAAGTGATGATGAGAGTGATCAAGAAACAATGTCTAAGGATAATGCAGACAAATCTACCATAAATGAAGCACAAAACTCAATATCCGTCGAGTTATATAATGCTTCATCCGTCGGAAGGCAATCTGTATTATCCGTCGGAAGACAACCTGCCTCATCCGTCGGTACTCAAAATTCACCATCCGTCGGGTTATCAAAAGGAGCAGGAAGTCAAGGCAGATCACCCATAAAAAGTACCCCTATCTCAAATCAAAGATCCTCAAACTTAGGGGGAGTTTCTAGCAATCAAAACTCAATCACACATCAAGACAACATTGAGGTCTCTTCATCTAGGGCTAATCTACCTCAACCAAGAAAATGGACAAAAGATCACCCCTTTGAACTGATTATTGGTGATGTTTCTTCCAGAGTTCAAACCAGGAGAGCAACTCAAGAAGAATGTCTATACAGCAGCTTTCCTGTCTAAGGAAGAACCAAAGAAGGTAGAAGAAGCCTTGTTAGATCCTGATTGGATTTTAGCTATGCAGGAGGAGCTAAACCAATTTGAAAGGAATAAAGTATGGAAACTGGTACCCAAGCCTACAGGAAAGAATCCAATAGACACCAAATGGGTATTCAGAAACAAGATGGATGAAAATGGCATAGTAGTAAGGAACAAAGCAAGATTGGTTACTAAAGGCTATTGTCAGCAAGAAGGGATAGATTTTGATGAAACATTTGCTCCTGTTGCAAGACTTGAAGCCATCAGAATCTTCTTAGCCTATGCAGCCCATGCCAATTTCAAGGTCTATCAAATGAATGTCAAAAGTGCCTTTCTGAATGGAGATTTGGAGGAAGAAGTGTATGTAAGTCAACCTCCTGGCTTTGAAGATCCAAATTTCCTAGAGTATGTCTATTATCTACTGAAAGCACTTTATGGACTGAAGCAAGCACCTAGAGCCTGGTATGACACTTTATCAAAGTTCCTTTTGGAAAATCACTTCACAAGAGGTACTGTAGATAAAACTTTATTTTTCAGAAATGTTAATGGCTCTAGCATACTTGTTCAAATTTATGTAGATGATATTATTTTTGGCTCTACAGATGAGTATGATGGGAGAACTAACTTACTTTCTTGGTTTACAAGTTAAGCAAGTTAGTGATGGAATTTTCATTAGTCAAACTAAATATATTTTTGATCTTTTAAAGAAGTTTGATCTAATGGATTGCACATCTACAAAAACTCCCATGGCCACTGCAACTAAGCTTGAACTAAACACTACTGAAAAGTCTGTGGATATTTCAAGTTATAGAGGCATGGTTGGCTCACTTCTGTACTTAACAGCTAGTAGGCCAGATATAATGTTTGCTACATGTTTGTGTGCTAGATTTCAGGCTGATCCTAAAGAGTCTCACTTGATAGCTATTAAGAGAATTTTTAGATATCTCAAAGGAACACCAAAACTTGGCATTTGGTATCCTAGAGATTCTGGTTTTGATCTAACTGGTTATTCAGATGCAGATTATGCAGGTTGCAGAATTGATAGAAAAAGCACAACAGGAACCTGTCAATTTTTAGGAGACAAGCTTGTGTCCTGGTTCAGTAAAAAGCAAAATTCAGTTTCTACTTCTACAGCTGAAGCTGAATATATTGCTGCTGGCAGTTGCTGTGCACAGATTTTATGGATGAAAAATCAATTGCTAGACTATGGTTTGCAAGTTGAAAGGATTCCTATTTTCTGTGATAACACAAGTGCAATTGCCATCACTGAAAATCCAGTGCAACATTCAAGGACAAAGCATATAGACATCAAGTACCATTTCATAAGGGAACATGTAACACCCCCAGATCCGGGGTCGGGGATCCGGGTCGTCACGGTCTTTCTTTCCACAATATCACTTCACTTAATTAATAATAATAACCTTATGCTGTGACCCCACACTAACACACACCACAACCCGTTATAGTCTCAGAGATGAAATTTAAATAAGTACAAGTCTTTGAATCCACAATTTAAAAGTTATTACAACCCAAAATGATTTCTTGATAAATTTACAGTTAATTGCCATTATCTGCCACAAGTTATAATTATACATAATTGATTCTCAAAAGTAGATGGTCTGATCTACAATAGATCTACCTCTGCAGCTATAGCAGCTACAACATCAACGGGAAGACGCGGGACGCTTCCCACGCGCTTGCGCTGGGTCTGCTAG
This sequence comes from Apium graveolens, assembly GCF_009905375.1. Lineage (NCBI taxonomy): Eukaryota > Viridiplantae > Streptophyta > Magnoliopsida > Apiales > Apiaceae > Apium > Apium graveolens. The sequence goes on from NC_133650.1 coordinate 187,920,463, forward strand.
AGTCTGGCCATCTTTCCTAACTGTTGTTGTGTGATGAAGAAATAAAGCAAGGTTGAGCAGCAAGCCCACCAAAATAATATGTATAATGATTTACAATATATGAGCCTTCTCATAGTACTCATGAAAGTCTTGGTTATAAGAAATGAACCAAGTTTGATATCTTAATGCGATGAAGTCGCAAAATATTCAGTATATATACATATATACTTTTCAAAATCTTGGAAGTCCTCTTCCATGCATAATATACACAGAGTTCCAGTGTATAACTGTATAAAAATATCGTTGCAAGGTGATCTCATATATCTAACCTTGTCTCAACGTTTTTCTGAAAATCTTTGTCATGCATAAGATAATCATTAACTAGATATAAGTTTAAAAGATGAAGTTACAAGATACCCGAAAATACTTATATCTTTCCCAAATACTACTTGAACTACCCCCGTTCAAGTTATAATCAGTTTCAAAGGTTCATCACATAGATGAGACTACAAGACAAGATTTGAATAGATTCAATCTTTGAATATCATTATAAATAATGAAGTTACGAGATACTTCATTAAGACCCGATATATAAATATATTCATATATATCTCCCATACATTTCCTGAAAACCTCTGTCATGTAAAGTATGAACAGAGTTGCAATATCCAATGAATTTGGAAGGAAAAGAATTTTGGCATAAACCAGATATCTTGCTGATCAGGCAAAGATAACAATAAGTAACCTTTTCTACTGTAGATGGATGAATTCCTCACCGGTCATCACCCTGGCCGCATTAGGACCTCGTGCTAGACCGTTACCCGGCCACTCACGCGTTGATGGACTGCCACCCAGCCACTTACACTTTATAGACCGTACCCCGGCCTGTCGCTTATGCCGACTCAATCAGATGGACTTACTTCCCGAACATTGGGCAAGTAATCAAATTGTTTTCTCAAAACAGCAACCATGTTGCGAATATAAAATACACCACAGAGCCGGATCCCCAAGATTTTGAGCGAATATTCAAGTCTCCTTTGAAAGGAAGATCTTAAATCGGAAAACGAGTTTTGGGATCCGCTCTAACTTTTAAAATCATTTTGAAGACTCGAAAACATTTTTAAGAATGTTTGGAGTAAAGCTGATTTAATGAAATAAATCAGTCCCGATATATTAGAAAATATCTGAATATTATTATTTAAATAATATTCCCATAAAGAATAATCTTTATAAAAATAATTGAAGTAGAAGTTTTAAAACTTATACTTGAAACGAGTATTAAATAACCAAAGATACACTTATATGAAAGTATTATCTTTATTTGAATAATCGAAAATAAGTTTGATTATTAACACCTTATTCTTTAATAAAATAAAGAATATATTTCAGTAATAAGCGGAGTCATAATACCTCGAATGAATATTATAAATAATATTCATTAAATAAAATAAAGGACTCATACATCCTCAAATGAATATTCAAATAATATTCAATTAATAAAATAAAAGGAGTCATAAGCCCTCGAATGAATATTCAAGATAATATTCATTAATAAAATAAAGTTATCGAATAAACCTTATTCGATTAATAGTTTTGAAAACTATAACCATATATATATATATAAATATATATATATATATATAAAATCTACTCGGGATCCTCGACTCCCGGTTTTAGAAAATATTTTCACCTTTGGGTCCCTATACTAAGGGTATATGCAAATTACTGCTATTCTCTAGCATAGGTATTATCAACTGAACCAACAGATATATATGGCAAGAATACGAAACAGGCATGCATATATATACCATATCAGCATGCTTCAATATATCGCAACATTTGCTAATTAACCAACATGCATCTATCGCAAGATAATGCATATACATATATTCATCACAACAATAGTATAACGGGTAGAAAACTTGCCTGAGCGACTGGGGGTTACGAATGGCTCGGGACGAGTCTGGTAACCTATAAGCAACAAGTAAGTTGGAATTAAACCAAAGTCACTTGTAAATCTATACTCTAACCAACTCAGACTCTAACGCTCGTTTTGCGCTTACTGATTTGCTTAAGTCACCCGGGTACCCTCGGCTCCACCCATTTTAATAATTTAACCTTTACGAGTTTTAAGGCGATTCCTTCGCGAGTGTCTTACCAACTGCCTAACACACTTACCATAAATGTTTCATACATTAATTAACCCTTTTTGGTCTTTAACCTATGTTTCAAAGTAAGGTGAGGGGAAAAGTTTCGTTCGCGAAACGCCGTTACTTGAAACGGTCGTTTCTCCTAAACCGTGCATCGGAATCGAACGAACTACATATCAAAACGAAGCTCGTAACATGAGCTATCTAGACATGGCAATTGTAATAATCTAGCAGGGGGTTCTCGGGTCCTAATGCTATGCACAAAAATAGTCCAAAGAAAATCGGACGTTACGACGGCTATGTTTACGCGATTTCCAATATTTTAAACCATTCAAAACCATCCCAAATCAACCTCAAATCCAACATACAACCAACATCCATCCTTATCACATCATAACAACCCCAACCAATTCAATTTAATCATTCATACTTATGCCTAAGCTTAACTTTAATCATACTTAAGTTCTTTTAATCAAAACAACAACATTTACCAATCCAACAACATCCCAAAACTCACTAATCTCTACATACACAACCATCAAGCCTCTCATGAACTACAATACTCATATTATGCTCTTAACATTCAATAACAAAGCTTGGTTAAGAGATTATACCTTCCTTGAAGCTTTTTAACACAACACAAGAACTTTGAATGCCTAAAGAACCTTGATCCTTGCTTGTATAACCTTAATCTTTCATAAAAATTCAAGAAAACTAAAGTTATTTCTTGAAGGTTACTATTCACCATCTTCTTCCTTGATTTATTGGAAGAGATTGTGAAGGAATTAGGAGCTTAAACTTATAGCATATCTATATCTATGTACAAGGAAGCTTAGATAATTACCTTGTGATTTAACAATGCTTGGAACTTGATTTTTGATTTTTCTTCCTTTGAAAAAGATGAAAAGCCGAGAGCAATGCTTGAAGAATGAAAAATTTTGTGTTTGATTTGATTTGTTTTGGCTAGCTAGGTTGTTTTGGTTTTGTTTTTGGTTAATTACCCTTCTAACCTTGAACTTTGTGTGGTTTACAATCATCCAACAACTCCTTCCTTTTTTGTCATGCCTATGTCACCTTGCACATGTCATAATGCTCACACTTGTCCACACCTTGTGGTTTGATGATGTCACAATCCCTGGCTTCTTGTACAAGCTTGTCTCTTGGTCACTTATTTGTTTTACGGTTCGCTTATCTTTCATTCTCGTGTATCGTTTGAGGGATCATACCCGGGATCTTATTACTTAGGTTCCCTTAACCTTTCTCAATATATTATATTCCTTTTATGATCCTCTCCTATAATCCTTTAATTTAAATCCTTTTTTATCCTGTTACCTTTTTCTCAATTCTTTCCGTATCTAGTGGATTTCCGGGAAAAATCAAAGTGTTCGGAATTGGATTCTGACGATCTTTACATACACTTATATACCATATAGAGTACTAATAAAATCTCAGAATATCCATAACAGAACCCCTACATAGTGTGGCATGAAAAGTTTTCTCGTTCAGCAAAAACACTATTCATAAGGGTTTCAAAATTTCTCAAAAATTGGGGTTATTACAGAACATGTAATGAATGGTACTGTAGAGTTACATTTTGTTCCAAGTGAGAAGCAACTTGCAGATATTTTTACCAAGCCACTGGATGAATCCACCTTTTCTAGGTTGATAAGTGAGTTAGGTATGCTTAATTACTCTTGAATTTATCTGAACTATTTTGCAAGTTGAAAAGTAGCCAGAAATTTAACTGATTTTTAGTCTTGGATGAAATTTTGGCTAAGTCAAAATTTGCATCTCGACGGATGACCATTATCCATCGAGTTGAGTCATCCGTCGATATACAAATTGTAAATAAAAATCAATTATTTTTCTAGAATCTTTTCAAACTCGACGGATAACAGTTTATCCTCATCCGTCGAAGTGTCTAAATCTTAACCGTTAATTCACTGAACATTATCCATCGAGTATACTTACAGTTTGTAAGCATTACACGACGGATAATGAGTGGAATTTTTACAGTTTATTTCTAAAACGGCTATTTTAGGCAATTTATATTGGGTAATTTACTTCTCTTTATTATTTTTATCCGTTGATTTTGAGTAAAGTATAAAAGCTTATTTCATTCTAATCATTTTCTTTTATCACTCTCAAATTCAAATGTGTTATTTCATTCTCTCTCAAGCAAAAATCCTCTTTCTCTTCAAGCTTTTCTTCTCTAACAATGGCACCCGTAGTAAAGATCATGTCACAGACTGGGTTTATCTATGAGAAGAATAACTTCACTGCTTTGGTCAATAAGGGTATTCAGCAATCTGAAGACTATCATAAGATGATGGACTTCGTGAAGAACTGCAAGTTAAGTTTTGCCATGCTGGAATCACCCACAATTTATTGTGAAGTTGTTGAGGAGATGTGGACAACAACAATCTACAACTCTACTGACAAAACCATCACTCTGACCATCAAAGGTAATGATTTCTGTATCAATAGTGATGTAATAAAAGCATGTTTCAAGATTCCTGATGATAATGTAACTGCACCACACACTGACACTGATATTGTCAATATGCTCAATTCCATTCATTATGCACTTCCTATTACAAAACTAAGTGAAATTAGAAGACTAGGTCTTAGGAAGGAATGGAGTTATTTGTGTGATGTTGTAACTAAAGTCTTTTCTGGAAAAATCAATAATTTTGATTCTGTGAACATTTCCATGCTTAACATGCTACACATGCTAGTTACAGACAAATATTACAATTTCAGTGACCTTGTTGTGTATGAGTTAGGTTTTAAACTAGGAGAATTAGCCAAAAGAGGAAAGAATATTTACTATACTAGATTTTTTATGCTTTTGGCTAACCATCTTTGTCAAGAGATTGTACTTGAGAACCCAATTAGCTTGTTGGGTTCAAGAGAGAAGAATCATTGCAGACTTGAACAGAGCCAACCATCACAGGGATGTGCCAATGTTCTATTTCCCTGCAATGCTGGCACCTCAGGTAAGTGAGGTAAGTTCACCCATACCCTCAACTACTCCAATCTCCTCTATTTCTTTGACTTCAGGCATAGATATGGCAACTGTGACAATGACCAAACAGTTGCCTACCAAAGCTGCCAAATCAACTGTAATTTCCAAATCCAAATCAAAGAAAACCCCCTCTGGTATCTCTCAAAAGGTACCAGTTGAAAAATCTACCAAAGCCAAAGAGGGGAGTGTGAAGGAGAGTAAGATAGGTGAGGGAAGGGGTGAACATCAAAGAAACCCCAAGGATAAGGTTGGAGAGTTGAGTGAATCCCAGCCTAGCCACACTGCAGTTTCCCAACAAACTGCAGTGCTTAAAAAGGACAAAAGCTCACTTCTAGTTGCATCCTCCCAAAAGGATGTGGCTATTGAACAAAGCTCTCATCCAAGAGCACAGGCCAAGAGGGTTAGGGACACAAGCTCACCCCAAACTTACACTAGAAAGAAGAAATCCAAAACAACTAGGGATGCACAGGGCACACACTTAGTGCAAACTGGTGCTAAAGACACAGTCCCTGCACCTTCTCAAATTCAGATTGATGTGGCTCCAATAAATGTGGAGTCACAGCCAAAATCTCTCATTATAGAAGCCACTGAAACACAATACTCACCAACTAACTCACTGGAAGTGGACATGATAAACACTTCAATTCCTGATTCCCCTTCTTTAACTCTGTTGGGGAAGCCAAAATCTAGTGCAAGTGAGCATCATCTTTTAGATGATTTGTTGGCTCACTTGCCAATTCTTTCAGATTCTATTGTGACATCTGTGCCTCAAATAACTTCAATCAACACAGAGTCAACAATAGTTTCTCTTCCCACCTCATTCATCTCTACTCTCTCGATGGATATTTCTCATCCGTCGAGTAGTGATTGTATCCCGACGGATAAGCTTAACAGCAGTTATCCGTCGGATAGCTTTACCACTCACCCGACGGATATCACTTATCCGTCGAGTGTCTCTGCACAACTTCAAACTTCAATAATTTCAAGTGCAGAAGATTTAGTAGTAATATAATCACTCTTAGGACTGAGAGAGGAGAGTGCATTGAGTGAGAGGATGGGGTGCTCCCAGGCAAAAGGAGAGGAAAAGAGTGAATCTCAGCAATCCATTCATTCAGGATTGGCAAAAATGAGTGAGAGGAGTCCCACCTTAGTAGGTGAAGGTGAGGGTGTGAGGGTGGGGAGCCAGGGTGAGAGCCTGATGCAACAAAAGAGAGAATATGAGAGAAAGGCAGGTACTGGAGAAATAAGGATGGAACCAGCCATTGCTAGTGAGTCAATGATTGTGGATGATGTTGAAAAGGAAAGACAATTTCATCAACATTACAAAGCTATAATTGATAACATTTCCTTGGATGCTGACACTTTTACTCACCCTGTTTCAGCCTATCAATTGTTGGCTGTTCAGGGCAATGTGGAGGCAGAGCAGACTTTGAATTTAGTGCACACCACAGAATCTCTTCAAAGAGATAAAGCTGCTGTGAACAGAATGCCTTCTCAAGCTGGAGAGCCATATGAAGAATTTGGAGTAAATTCTGATGATGATGACTCTGGTTCTTTGGATGGAAGCATGAACTTAGGGGGAGCTGAAGGCCCAAGTTCTGCTTTAAGTTTACCTGAATGGGCATGGGCAAAGGAATCTACACCAGGACAATTTGAGGTGTCTTTGGTCAAACAAGTAATAGCTATTCAACAGGCCCTTCAGGAAACTTCAGATGCTGGTACCAAGGCTGTTCTTCAAGCTCACCTGGACTCTCTACATCTAATGAAGATTCAGCACTTAAGACAAAATCTCAGTGTGGATGAATTGAAAAGGGATATAGCTGACTTGAAGACCTATAACTCTGAGAAGCTGGATTCAGTAATGCCATATGGTACCATGCAAGATCTATTACTGAGAAGGAGAGAATCAGATTCTGACAAGAAGATAGCTAAGCTGGAGAACAGAGTTCAAGTTATTGAGAATTCAGTGGCTCTACTTCTTCAAAATCAACAGACTCAGACAAATCTTCTTATGTAACTGGCTAAAGCACAAGGCCTAACTCCTCCACTTGATGATAACAAAAAGGGGGAGAGAGAATCAAGTAAGGGGGAGAAAGGACCAACTGAGGGGGAGAAACTTCTAGTTCAAATCAGCAAAGTAATTGTACCTTCAATTACTATCTCCAAGCCACCAGTTGCAGATGGTATAGATCTTATCAATGCAGCAGCAGAAAATTTGAAAGATGCTAATAAAGGAAAGTTAACTCTGATCAACTGGAAAAAGATTGATGAGGACATACTGGAAAAAGTTTGAATTAGTCAAGGAACCAGTTCAGTCAGCCATCCATCACTCTCATGTCAAGCCAATCAGTGTGAATGAGATGAGCATGAACTATCTGGAGAAAGGACAATCTTCCTGCATCAAGACTACAAAGGCTGAGATAATTCTTAAACCAAGGGCAAACTATCTGAAGTCATCTTTGAAGAACCCTATGGATACTGTGTATGAGACACCCAAGCCTGATGAAAAGAAGCTTCTGTCAAGATCTATTGTCTTCTACAAAGATCCAGCTGATCCAGAATTTGCTCATGCAAAGAAAGAAGAAAAAGCCAGATTGAAGCAGGAAAAGAGGCAAGCTACTCTAGATGCAAAGAAGTCTAAACAAAAGAAAGAACAGTTTGCTATCTTGGCCAAGCTACAGGCTGTGAATTCTTCTCAACAAATTCCCTCTCAACCATCTCAAGCTACTGAATCAAAGAAGAAGATTGAAGAACAGAAGAAATCCCCAAGAAAGAAAGAACTGGCTAAAAGAACAAAAAGGAAATTGGATGTTGTTGACAAGGAATTGGAAGATCAATTTCCTAAGGAATCCACTCAAGCTAAAACTCAATCATCAAAGCCCTCTGTGGTATTTGAAGATATAAAGGTGGTGGACCCCTACAGGAACATACATGGAGAGCTTATTATGCCAAAGGATGAGCCAATAGAGTGGGATAAATTACCAATTCCTGACTTCAACTTGCCAATTCTTACTAAGCCAAGAAGGACAAAGTCAAGGGCAGTCAAGAAAGTGAAGTTGTCACCTCTCAAATCCAAGTCAGTAGTCAAAGCTCAACCCAAGGTCAACAGGGGAGACTACTTGTACTTATGTGACATCAAAGAATTCTCATATCTAAACCTTTATCTGGAGGAGCTGGATGAGGTAAGGGAAATTGATGCATACAGAAACCTACCTGAAAGGTTGGTGTTCAAGTACAAAGGAGGAAGGGAGATTCAGTGGCCTCTTCACAGGATACTTCAAGAAAGCCAAGCTGTATTGATCAAAGTCTATTCATCCTTCAAGAAAAACTTTGGGTTCAATGTAACTGCAAGAAGATTAGTATTGAAGAAGATTGAAGAGCTAAGGAGTGTTAGAGCCAAAGATGCACTTACCAAGACTCTTATCATCCCATACACAGGGAGAAGAGTGCATCTAAGGCCCTACTGGCTGATGGAATTCATGGATGACAAGGGTGTGAGAAGATTCTTCAGATTAGAAGACCAATTGAGTATCTCTAGCAATGAGACTCTCTTGGAGATGCAAGAAATGTTAGATCTCTCAGAATCTGATGAATTAGAATTCCACAGGCAGCTCCAGAATCAAATTGAAGAAAACAACAGAAAGCTTGGAAGAAGATCCAGACCTTCAAGAAACTAGAAAAATCTGCTCAGACTAGAGGAGCATCTTGAACTGACTGTGAGCCAAACCTTGTACATTTTGTTTAAATTGAAGCACTTTCAGTTTTATCTACTTATCTTAAAAGATATATGTTAAAGATGTTTTGTAATCATCAAGCGTCTCTTAATTTATGGCTACAATTCCAGTAGACATAAATTGGGGGAGATTGTTGTGAATATGTTGTGTACTTGATGATCACTTAAACAAAATGTCTAAGTAGATTTTACTTAGTGAAATTATGTAACACTCGACGGATAAGAGTTTTAGTCCCGACGGATAACTCATTATAGTCCCGACGGATGATTAACTTATTATCCATCGAGTGAGTAGCTTATGTAATAATAAGTTTATAGCACAGTGATGTATGCACCTTTGTATAGAATCTGTAGTAGCATATAAGTCATGTTGACTTTAACTAGATATGCAGAATAGGTTGATTAACTATACATAAGCAATGTCTTGTAATTCTGTATAAGTGAAATGAAGTCAAGTGCCAAAATAGCTACCGACGGATGATTAACAAAGCTTCGACGGATGATCAAATGACTATCAACGGATGTTTAATATAGCAGTCAACGGATGATCAATTAAGTCATCGACGGATGATCTGAAAGTCGACGGATGATCATATCAAGATTCAAACATCAGTTGAACAGTGAAAGCTAACACACAGCCGTCGAGTTGGATACAACCACACTGTGGAAGCCCATTAACTGGGTAATAGAGGACGAAAAGCAGCAAAGATCAAGATTGTTAGATTTTATATTTGTTCAGTTCTTTTGACTTTGTAATCTTGGTAATATATAAACCAAGAGAGTAGCAAATAGAAAAATAACTGAGATAGCTGAGAAACATAAAAATAGAGAAATCTTTGTAAGCACAATCTTTAGAATTTCCTGTATTCTCAGCAGTTCTATTTTGTAAGCAGCTGTGAGCATTTCTGCACACAGAGTCCTCTCGATATATTATATATATCTCTGGTGGAATTATTTAAATCCACCAGAAAGTTTTTAAAGACTCTTGTTTTTAATTACTTATGTTTTGATTCATTCAAGTTTACATTCCGCATTGTGCTAATCAAAACAAATATATCCATAATCGAGTTGAACATTTTTATTTCAAGAAAAAGGTTCAAGAATTCCATTAAACCCCCCTTCTGTAATTCTTGCTATATTGTTAAGGGACTAACAATCTCCACCATGATTATTTTGAGTATAAGGGAGTTAGTTCAGTAGATCACCATGTCTAAGTCTTGGTTTGGGTATTGGGTTGTTGGTGGTTGAGTTTGTCAAGTAAAAACCTTAGAGAAAGGAGAGTCATAGTTTCTGCAGAAAATCAGTTTCCCTGAGGTTTAGAGTGAGTTTTGACCATGTCATTGATGTGCACTTTGAGGCCCAAGCCACCAGAAGTTAGTATTGGGAGTATATAAAAGGTTTTAAGTGTTGGTTGGAGGTTTGCATGTCATTTGGTTAGGTGCACAAGTAGAATAACAAAATCTGTTCCGCAGGGGACAGTTTTGTTGCAACTTACAAATAGGGAGATTTGACCATGTCATGGGTAGGCCCTCATTAGGCCCTGTTGAGCCTTAGTTAGAGGGAGTGTCAGAGAAGTTTTTCCAATCATATATCATAGGATATGAGTTAGAACCATGTGTCACAAGTTAATTCAAGTCAGGGCATTTTTTGCCCAGAAAAATAGGGGAACCATGGACTTTGAGCTTAGGCCCAAGAAGGCCCAAGCCAGGCCCTTGAGCCACAATAAGTTTGGGAGATGCCCTTAGGTCAGGAGAGTCTTGTGTAAAAGTTTTGAAGGAAAACTTATAGTTTAAGAGTGTCTAATACACTCAAGAAACCATAGATATCATTCTGAAATTTGCACCAGTGAGCACTTACACTTATCACATAGTTTTAGAACACTTAGGAGTGAGATTTAGGTTGACCACCAAAGTTGTAAGATAGTATAAGGTCAGTAGAGCAAAAGGCCCAAGTGAGGGTCAATAGGTCTTGGATATTTTAGTAAAGGCACATCGAGTTAGGAAGCCAAAAATTAGAAGACTTTGTCTAGTTTAGCGACCAAGTGACTTAAGTTGTGAGTCGAGATCATCCAAGCCAAGTGTTGCATTATGGTGTATATGGTGTTATTTGGTATTAATATATGATATGTGATTATGTGGCTATGTGTGTGTAATTATAATTTAAAGGTGAATATAAATTAAATGCATATAGGCCTAAGTGCCATCCGTGTTAAAATTCGGGTTGTAAATAGGTTAAGTTGGTGAGGATATATTATAATGAGGATTATTATTATTTATGTAGGATCTCGAGACGAGGGAAAAATTGCCATAAAGGTCGAGTGAAGCTTCCAGTTGCTCCTACCAGTCAGACCAGACCAGCCTTTCTCAAGGTAAGTGATTCAACATGTCTTTCGTATTCACTGTAAATAGTTCATTTATATCGATGCAACTATCCTGAGTCATTTTGATATATATTTAAGTCAAGCGTATCTTATGTTTATCCTTGAAATGCCATGAACCCTTGAGTACGTATTGCAAGTAGTTCAAAAGTCTTATCATGATAGTAATTTAAAGTAATTTGAATGCCATGATAAAAGAAAGGGTAGTTACAACTCTTGGTTGATTCTCTTGATTAACATGCTAATGATTCCTAAGTATTGATATCTCATCCTGATACTTGAACCCCTATAGAACTTTACCTTGAACCCTGAAAGCCAGATATTTATCAAAGTGATTCCTCATTGATTACCCCTCTTTCTTATCCTAAAGCTTGACAATTCTGATAAATCCTGAGCTAAAGATCATTTCTTCATACCTTAACACCCTTAGTGTTCATGAAGCTTACCTTCTTGATGATCCAGCACTTGAACCTTGATGAGAAACCATTTATTTAGCCCAGTTTGGCATTACCCTTCATAATATCCAATAGCCTCGCTAAATTCCCTTGTCCAAACTTTGATATATGAAAACCATTCAGTTACCCTAATAGAGTATAGTTTTGTAGATCATGGCCCTGAAATTTAGTACCATATTTCCCGTGTTTCGAGTAGATCTATAATTCCTTGATAAAATGTTTCTGTTAAAAGAGATTTTGTTATAATTTGGCATCAGTTTTTGAAATAAATAAAATGTGGGTTTTCAGTCCCAAAGGGGGATAAACGTTTTCTTGAATTGTGGATCTGGACTGAGACACGAGTCCTTTCCATACTTATATTAAGCTTAAAAGTTTCCTAGGGATTCCCATTAATGTTGTAGAACCCAGCGAGGTTCGGGATTACTTCGCGGTTGATCACCGGCTGTAATCCGTAGCGTTATAAAATGATTTTGATTAAAAGTATGATTTTGAAGTTGTTTTGATACAAACAAAATGATGCCACCACCCAAAAGTTTTATCTCTCGATATCATTGGTTATGTCCTCTCATTGACATTCTTTAATATATATCTCGACTTATGTTTTGTATCGTATTGATTAGCACTTGTTGAGCATTTGGCTCACTCCTTGCTTTACCCTGATATTACATCTAGCAGCTATGGTTAGATTCAAGCAGACCGCCCGTAAGACCTGTGACGCTGATGCTTATGTTCATCTCAGGTAGAATAAGAGATAGTAGTTTTGTGTGAGGACTCGATATTTAAAATCAGTTGTAATAGATGGTAGTGTTGGGCTGTTCCAAACCCTATACTGTAAGATCTTGGATTTGGTTATGTTTATTTATTTTTAAATGGTGTAATAGTTACATTTACTTTGCTGTTTAAGTTGGGGGTGTGACAGGTTTTGGTATCAGAGCTACGGTTTAGAGTCCCTGGACAGCCCAAATAGGTTATAGGGTATATGTATAGGTTATAGATAATATGCGAGAGAGTAGGTTAAGTAAGTTTATTATTAATACTCCTTTTATTGGTTTGTCAGCAAAGGGCGCATTCCTCGTCATCCTCTGGGACGGACGACACCATTGCTTTCTCCGTGTATGCTGAGTTGAGGCGCGAGTTCGACATGCTTCAGGGCAAGTACGACCAACTGATAGACCGACTAAAGAACGTGTACCCGGACAGCCGAAACTATGAAGGGAAGCCCAAGGAGCAAATGACTGCGAGACTTGAGACCTTGGTTCAGTACGTCAACACTAAGCTTGAGGAGATGCCAGCGCACCGAGACCGCACCAGCCAGTATGTCATTCAGATGGTGGCGGACGAGCTCCAGAGCATTGTGAAGACGCTTCGAGAGGAAAAGACTACCAAGCCCCATTTAGAAGGAGTGGAGCCTTAGTTCTTTCCATTTACCTTTTCATGTTGTTGTATTATCAGACTCCGTAGAATTCCCAGTTGTTTCCATTATTTCCTTTAACTAAGCCTGTTGTTCCTAGAATCAGACTTTGTCCTAATCCTATGTATTGTGACCTTTAAATTTCAATAATCATGCTCTATTGTTCCATTTGCTCTCAACTGTTATTTTACGCTTTTATATGCATCGCCATATCTGCTTTATTTGAAACTTGACCTCATAAGTAAATAAGAATGCCATGCGATACCCTCAAATTATTTTAATCATTCATATCTGTTTTGACATAACTCTTATTTCAGGATTATGCCTCCCAAAAAGAAGAACCCTACAACCACATCCACCACAGACCCAAATATTCTTCGATTACTGGAAGCTTTGCAACAACAAACCAATGCTATAGCTCAACAACAACTAACCCTTCAACAGCGAATTAAAAACCAAGATAACCGTGAACCACACCAACCACCTGAACCACCATTACCACCTAGACAAGTTGTCACTTTCAAAGCTTTTCAGAATGTGAATCCACCTGCATTCCATGATACCACTGATCCAGTAATAGCTAACACGTGGATTAAGGAAATGGAAAGGGCTTTTGAGTTGGTACAGTTAGGAGACGATCAGAAGACGTCGTATGCTACTTACTTCTTGAAGGGTGAAGTCATCTATTGGTGGGAATCAGTAAAAGCTATGGAAGCAACTCAACAAGTTTCTTGGGAGAGATTTAAGAAGTTATTTTTGGACAAGTATGACCCTAAGTACATGTAGAATCAGATGGAGCTTAAATTCCTTGAGTTGAAGCAAGGGAACATGACTGTATTGGAATATGAGAAGAAGTTCACTGAGTTGTCCAGGTTTGTAACAAAGTATACCGGCACCGAGGAGGAAAAAGCGAAGAAATTTCAGCAAGGATTGGAGCCTTGGATCAGAGATAGAGTGGCTATGTTTGAGCTTGAAACTTATGCGGGAGTAGTACAGAAAGCTGCTCTGATTGAGAATAATGGGACACAGTCAAGGAAGGAAAGAGATAACAAGAAGAGGAAGGTTCCATTTTATGGAGAAAAGTTTGAAGCCGAAACTTCACAAGATCGGAATGTAAAGAGGATCGGATTCCATAAGGGCGGAAATTTTCAAAAGAAGGGAAATTTGGGCAAAAGGCAAGAATCAAAAGGGAACAACCAGGCAAGCCAAGGACAAGTTGGAGAAAACAGGTTCCAGAGACCCGAATGCAAGCACTGTGGAAGAAGGCACCCCAGAGTGTGTAATAAGTTGAGCATGACATGCTATAGGTGCAATCAGAAGGGACATTTGGTGAATGAGTGCAAGATGCCGAAGCCAGGAGTTACGTGCTACAAGTGTGGGAAGACTGGACACATGGCTAGGGAGTGTAAGGCAATCGGACCAGTCAAAGCTTTAATGAATGTGGCAAGTACCAGTGCGAGCGTGCTAGCTGAGGTATTGGCATTACCTCTACCACCCGCACCAACCCCGTAAGCAACAGCAAGGACATTTGATCTGAAAATGAAGGATGCTGTTCAGAATTCTGAGGTGATAGCAGGTACACTTTTACTCAATAATGTCAAAGCTAGAGTATTGATTGATTCGGGAGCAACAAGATCTTTCATATCAGAATCTTTTGTTGATAAGCTTCAATGTGATAAAATGATTATGAGTGAGGTAGTAAATGTGGTAATTGCGAACCAAGAGAAGATTCCTGTGAATCAATTCTGTCCGAAGTGTGAGATCGATATTTCAAGATATAAGTTTTCAGCCGACTTGATACTCTTCAAGTTGGGGGAGTTTGATATAATTCTAGGTATGGATTGGTTAGGAGAGAATAACGCTCAGATTAATTGTAAGACTAAGAAAGTGTATTTAAAGACGAAGAGTGGAGAGAAGGTAGTATTTAAGGGGCAGAGGCAAGAACAGTTATTTCTTACAATCGTTCAGGCTAAGAAGCTACTTAAAAAAGGTTGTGAGTCGTTCCTAGCGTATGTAGTGGATTCAGAAAAAGGCAGTCCCATCATAGAAGATATCCCCGTAGTTAACGACTTTCCCGACATGTTTCCAGACGAACTACCAGACTTACCACCAGATCGACAAATCGAGTTCGAGATCAACCATGCTCCAGGCACGGAACCAGTTTCAAAGGCCCCATATAGGATGGCACCAGCAGAAATGAAAGAGTTGGTGAGCCATAGTTTTCGCACTTAAGATTTGGAGACATTACCTCTACGGAGAAAAGTGTGAAATCTACACAGATCATAAGAGTTTAAAGTATATTTTCACTCAGAAGGAGCTCAATATGAGGCAGAGGAGATGGCTGGAATTGATCAAGGACTATGATTGCTCGATAAATTACCATCCTGGAAAGGCGAATGTTGTGGCCGATGCTCTAAGTAGGAAGGAGAGACTGAATATGATGACAACATCAAAGGAATTATCTGAAGAAATCAAGAGATTTGAACTGGAACTTTGTGATTGCAGAGAAGTTGAGGAAGTTTGTCATGCAATGACCTTTCAGCCAACACTAGTGGAAAAGATAAAGAAGTGTCAAGAAGAAGTAATGGAGAAAGAGAAGAACCAGTTATTTGGAGAGGAGATTAATACTCAAAGGGATGAGCAAGGGATACTAAGGTTTTCTTCCAGAATTTGGATTCCTCATGTACCTGAATTAAAGAATGAGATCCTACACAAAGCCCACAATTCGAAGTTTTCAATCCACCCTGGGAGTACCAAGATGTATCGGGACTTAAAGAAAAACTTTTGGTGGCCAAATATGAAGCGAGACGTAGCGGAATGGGTTGCGAAGTGTTATACTTGTCAGAAAGTGAAGGCAGAACATCAACGACCAAGCGGATTAATTCAGCCCCTAAAGATTCCAGAATGGAAATGGGAAAATATCGCTATGGACTTTATGATAGGACTACCGTGAACGAAATCCAGTCATGACGCTATATGGGTTATAGTTGATCATCTTACGAAGTCAGCGCATTTCCTTCCAATTAACGAGAAGTCGTCATTAGATAAATTGGTTCATCTGTATGTGCGCGAAATCATACTAAGGCATGGAGTACCCGTATCAATAGTTTCAGACAGAGATCCCCGATTTAACTCGAGATTCTGGAAGCAATTTCAAGAATGTCTTGGCACGAAGTTGAATATGAGCACGGCGTACCACCCGCAGACTGATGGTCAGAGCGAAAGGACAATTCAAACAATCGAAGATATGTTGCGCAGTTGTGCAATCGATTTTGTAAGAAATTGGGATGACCACTTGCCATTGATTGAATTCTCTTACAAAAATAGCTATTATTCCAGTATTGGCATGCCACCATACGAAGCTTTGTACGGGCGAAAATGTAGATCACCAACAAATTGGGATGAAGTAGGAGAAGGAAGAATTCTTGGCTCGGAATTGGTACAACAGTTGCATGACACAGTCAAGTTAATTCAGAAAAGGTTGCTTGCTGCTCAAGATAGACAGAGGAAGTATGCGGATCCAGCGCGTAAGGATGTTCGATTCCAAATTGGCGAAGCTATTTTGTTGAAAGTGTCACCTAGAAAAGGGTTGTCTAGATTTGGCAAGAAAGGGAAGATAGCACCTAGATATATATGTCCTTTTGAAATTTTGAGTAAGTGGGGAAGGTGGCCTACGAGTTGGCCTTACCACCTCAGTATCAGCATGTGCATAATGTGTTCCATGTGTCATTGCTTAAGAAGTACAATCCTGACGCTAGCCATGTCATAGAATATGAACCAGTAGAAATTCAGGCAGACCTGTCATTTGTGGAGCAACCGGTCAAAATACTCGACTGGCAAGAGAAGAGTCTTAGAAATAAGTCAGTAAAGTTAGTAAAAGTACTTTGGAGGAACCCTAAGGTCGAAGAATCGACTTGGGAGTTAGAGTCTGATATGCGTTCCCGGTATCCTCATATGTTCTCTTAGATTCTGGGGACAGAATCCCTTAAGGGGGAGAGGATGTTACAACCGGCATTTTCGTGTAATATTAATTGTAAATTTGGTGTAATTTTATAGCCGAATGCCAATATATTCAACTATTGCATGTTTGTGCGAATGAGAATATCTGCGTCTTAAATTTTCGTTATGTGGTATATGATTTTTTTCAAAGCAAAAGTTTATTTATTTCTTTTATTTTTGATTTATAAGGAATATTTTAAACCTTGAATAAATATCTTTTTAAAAGTTATTTTGTTCACAAAATTAAAAAGTGGTTTTATAAAATTTCTAAAAATCCAAGTTATTTTATGGTATAAATTTTATAATTTTTGAACTTGTATTTTATTTTATAAAAATAAATCTTGATAAATGTTAGTTGTCATAATTAACAAATTACATGGTTGTCCTTGCATGCAAATCCTTCTCTATTCAATTCAAAGGGCTAAAGAGACAATTCCAACCCCACTAACTCTTATTTTTCTAGCCAAATTCCTTCTTTACCCTTGCATGCAAAATGAACCAAGTATAAGTGGAGGGATAGTCTTGTCAATTCTCATTCCCACTCACATTTTCCAAATCAAAAACCATAAAGCAAGCAATTGATATGATCATCCACTCCACTCACCATCACACTTTCTCCTCCCACCCTCCTCACTCCCTCACTCTCGGCCCTCCCCCTCCTTCTCTCGGTTTTTCAGCCGAAACCAACCCCCTCCCCATTTTCTTCATTCCTCCACCAAGTTTGCACCTTCTACACAAGTAAATGTTACTTCCCATACCATGATCACATATATTCCAAGGAGTTTTGAGTAAAAAGTTTAAGTTTTAAAGTTGCATGTTAAGGTTTTAGTTGAAACTCAAAGTACAACCTTGATTTTTGTGGATTTAAGGTTGGTTTTTAGAGGACTACAAGGAATGGTGAAGTGCCAAGTATTGAGAAAGAAACTCTTGATATTAAATGGCCATTCCCTTCCATTTCATTCGGCCATGACCTTAAGGGAGCCGAATGAATGGACCTAGAGATCATTCTTGTTGCTTGGTTCAATTTTTGTATGTTTATGTGATAATGGCATGAAACTTGTAGTGAAAATTTGATAAAACTCTTTGCATGCTAAGTGATCATCTAGGTATAGCTTATGCTAGGCTTGCATGTCAATTTTATGATAGAATATATTTAGAAAATATGTTGTTTTGGTTTGCAAAACTCGAAGTTATGCATGCATGTGGATTTCTCTTGAAATGTTGGAAGATTTTGATCATTAGGAAGGAATTTATTAGTAAGCTTTAATTTCAGTAGGAATAAGGAGTTAATATTGATTAATGCTTCTTGATGCATGGTAATAATTCGTGTATATCTTTTATAAAAATGCATAACTTGTTGTTTCAAAAACTTGATGATTTGTGAGTTGTGAAATGTGGTTTCTTTTGTTTTGCCATAATTGCACCTTAGGTAAGGATGATCTCCACCAAGATTATTTTGAGTATAAGGGAGTTAGTTCATTAGATCACCATGTCTAAATCTTGGTTTGGGTATTGGATTGTTGGTGGTTGAGTTTGTCAAGTAAAAACCTTAGAGAAAGGAGAGTCATAGTTTCTGCAGAAAATCAGTTTAGTACCCTGAGGTTTAGAGTGAGATTTGACCATGTCATTGATGTGCACTTTGACGCCCAAGCCACCAGAAGTTAGTATTGGGAGTATAGAAAAGGTTTTAGGTGTTGGTTGGAGGTTTGCATGTCATTTGGTTAGGTGCACAAGTAGAATAACAAAATCTGTCCAGCAGGGGACAGTTTTGTTGCAACTTATAAATAGGGAGATTTGACCATGTCATGGGTAGGCCCTCATTAGGCCCTGTTGGGCCTTAGTTAGAGGGAGTGTCAGAGAAGTTTTTGCAACCATAGATCATAAGATATGAGTTAGAACCATGTGTCACAAGTTAATTCAAGTCAGGGCGTTTTCTGCCCAGAAAAATAGGGGAACCATGGACTTTGAGCTTAGGCCCAAGAAGGCCCAAGCCAGGCCCTTGAGCCACAATAATTTGGGAGATGCCCTTAGGTCAGGAGAGTCTTGTGTAAAATTTTGGAAGGAAAACTTGTAGTTTACGAGTGTCTAATACACTCAAGAAACCATAGATATCATTCTGAAATTTGCACCAGTGAGCACTTACACTTATCACATAGTTTTAGAACACATAGGAGTGAGATTTAGGTTGACCACCATAGTTGGAAGATAGTATAAGGACAGTAGAGCAAAAGGCCCAAGTGAGGGTCAATAGGTCTTGGATAGTTTAGTAAGGGCACATCGAGTTAGGAAGCCAAAAATTAGAAGACTTTGTCTAGTTTAGCGACCAAGTGACTTAAGTTGTGAGTCGAGATCATCCAAGCCAAGTGTTGCATTATGGTGTATATGGTGTTATTTGGTATTAATATATGATATGTGATTATGTGGCTATATGTGTGCAATTATAATTTACAGGTGAATATAAATTAAGTGCATATAGGCCTAAGTGCCATCCATGTATAAATTCGGGTTATAAATAGGTTAAGTTGGTGAGGATATATTATAATGAGGATTATTATTATTTATGTAGGATCTCGAGACGAGGGAAAACTTGCCATAAAGGTCGAGTGAAGCTTCCAGTTGCTCCTACCAGTCAGACCATACCATCCTTTCTCAAGGCAAGTGATTCAACCTGTCTTTCGTATTCACTGTAAATAGTTCATTTATATTGATGCAACTATCCTGAGTCATTTTGATATATATATTTAAGTCAAGCGTATCTTATGTTTATCCTTGAAATGCCATGAACCCTTGAGTACGTATTGCAAGTAGTTCAAAAGTCTTATCATGATAGTAATTTAAAGTAATTTGAATGCCATGATAAAAGAAAAGGTAGTTACAACTCTTGGTTGATTCTCTTGATTAACATGATAATAATTCCTAAGTATTGATATCTCATCCTGATACTTGAACCCCTATAGAACTTTACCTTGAACCCTGAAAGCCAGATATTTATCAAAGTGATTCCTCATTGATTACCCCTCTTTCTTATCCTAAAGCTTGACAATTCTGATAAATCCTGAGCTAAAGATCATTTCTTCATACCTTAACACCCTTAGTGTTCATGAAGCTTACCTTCTTGATGATCCAGCACTTGAACCTTGATGAGAAACCATTTATTTAAGCCCAGTTTGGCATTACCCTTCATAATATCCAATAGCCTCGCTAAATTCCCTTGTCCAAACTTTTATATATGAAAACCATTCAGTTACCCTAATAGAGTATAGTTTTGTGGATCATGGCCCTGAAATTTAGTACCATATTTCCCGTGTTTCGAGTAGATCTATAATTCCTTGATAAAATGTTTCTGTTAAAAGAGATTTTGTTATAATTCGGAATCAGTTTTTGAAATAAATAAAACGTGGGTTTTCAGTCCCAACGGGGGTAAACGTTTTCTTGAATTGTGGATCTGGACTGAGACGCGAGTCCTTTCCACACTTATATTAGGCTTAAAAGTTGCCTAGGGATTCCCATTAATGTTGTAGAACCCAGCGAGTTTCGGGATTACTTCACGGCTTATCACCGGCTGTAATCCGTAGCGTCATAAAATGATTTTGATTAAAAGTATGATTTTGAAGTTGTTTTGATACAAACAAAATGAAGCCACCACCCAAAAGTTTTATCTCTCGATAGCATTGGTTATGTCCTCTCATTGACATTCTTTAATATATATCTCGATTTATGTTTTATATCGTATTGATTAGCACTTGTTGAGCATCTGGCTCACTCCTTGCTTTACCCTGATATTACAGCTAGCAGTTATGGTTAGATTCAAGCAGACCGCCAGTAAGACCTGTGATGCTGATGCTTATGTTCATCTCAGGTAGAATAAGAGATAGTAGTTTTGTGTGAGGACTCGATATTTAAAATCACTTGTAATAGATGGTAGTGTTGGGCTGTTCCAAACCCTAAACTGTAAAATCTTGGATTTGGTTATGTTTATTTATTTTTAAATGGTGTAATAGTTACATTTACTTTGCTGTTTAAGTTGGGGGTGTGACAAGTTTTGGTATCAGAGCTACGGTTTAGAGTCCCTGGACAGCCCAAATAGGTTATAGGGTATATGTATAGGTTATAGATAATATGCGAGGGAGTAGGTTAAGTAAGTTTATTATTAATACTCCTTTTATTGGTTTGTCAGCAAAGGGCGCATTCCTCGTCATCCTCTGGGATGGACGACACCATTGCTTTCTCCGTGTATGCTGAGTTGAGGCGCGAGTTCGACATGCTTCAGGGCAAGTACGACCAACTGATAGACCGACTAAAGAACGTGTACCCGGACAGTCGAAACTATGAAGGGAAGCCCAAGGAGCAAATGACTGCGAGACTTGAGACCTTGGTTCAGTACGTCAACACTAAGCTTGAGGAGATGCCTGCGCACCGAGACCGCACCAGCCAGTATGTCATTCAGATGGTGGCGGACGAGCTCCAGAGCATTGTGAAGACACTTCGAGAGGAAAAGATTACCAAGCCCCGTTCAGAAGGAGTGGAGCCTTAGTTCTTTCCATTTACCTTTTCATGTTGTTGTATTATCAGACTCCGTAGAATTCCCAGTTGTTTCTGTTATTTCCTTTAACTAAGCCTGTTGTTCCTAGAATCAGACTTTGTCCTAATCCTATGTATTGTGACCTTTAAATTTCAATAATCATGCTCTATTGTTCCATTTGCTCTCAACTGTTATTTTACGGTTTTATATGCATCGCCATATCTGCTTAATTTGAAACTTGACCTCATAAGTAAATAAGAATGCCATGCGATACCCCTCAAATTATTTTAATCTTTCATATATGTTTTGACATAACTCTTATTTCAGGATTATGCCTCCTAAAAAGAAGAACCCTACAACCACATCTACCACAGACCCAAATATTTTTCGATTATTGAAAGCTTTGCAACAACAAACCAATGTTATAGCTCAACAACAACTAACCCTTCAATAGCGAATTGAAAACCAAGATAACCGTGAACCACAACAACCACCTGAATCACCATTACCACCTAGACAAGTTGTCACTTTCAAAGCTTTTCAGAATGTGAATCCACCTGCATTCCATGATACCACTGATCCAGTAATAGCTAACACATGGATTAAGGAAATGGAAAGGGCTTTTGAGTTGGTACAGTTAGGAGATGATCAGAAGACGCCGTATGCTACTTACTTCTTGAAGGGTGAAGTTATCTATTGGTGGGAATCAGTAAAAGCTATGGAAGCAACTCAACAAGTTTCTTGGGAGAGATTTAAGAAGTTATTTTTGGACAAGTATTACCCTAAGTACATGCAGAATCAGATGGAGCTTAAATTTCTTGAGTTGAAGCAAGGGAACATGACTGTATTGGAATATGAGAAGAAGTTCACTGAGTTGTCCAGGTTTGTAACAAAGTATACCAGCACCGAGGAGGAAAAAGCGAAGAAATTTCAGCAAGGATTGGAGCCTTGGATCAGAGATAGAGTGGTTATGTTTGAGCTTGAAACTTATGTGGAAGTAGTACAGAAAGCTGCTCTGATTGAGAATAATGGGATGCAGTCAAGGAAGGAAAGAGATAACAAGAAGAGGAAGGTTCCATTTTATGGAGAAAAGTTTAAAGCCGGAAGTTCACAAGATCGGAATGTAAAGAGGATCGGATTCCATAAGGGCGGAAATTTTCAAAAGAAGGGAAATTTGGGCAAAAGGCAAGAATCAAAAGGGAACAACCAGGCAAGCCAAGGACAAGTTGGAGAAAACAGGTTCCAGAGACCCGAATGCAAGCACTGTGGAAGAAGACACCCCGGAGTGTGTAATAAGTTGAGCATGACATGCTAAAGGTGCAATCAGAAGGGACATTTGGCGAATAAGTGCAAGATGCCGAAGCCAGGAGTTACGTGCTTCAAGTGTGGGAAGACTGGACACATGGCTAGGGAGTGTAAGGCAATCGGACCAGTCAAAGCTTTAATGAACGTGGCAAGTACCAGTGTGAGCGTGCCAGCTGAGGTATTGGCATTACCTCCACCACCTGCACCAACCCCGTAAGCAACAGCAAGGACATTTGATCTAAAAATGAAGAATGTTGTTCAGCATTCTGAGGTGATAGCAGGTACATTTTACTCAATAATGTCAAAGCTAAAGTATTGATTGATTCGGGAGCAACAAGATCTTTCATATCAGAATCTTTTGTTGATAAGCTTCAATGTGATAAAATGATTATGAGTGAGGTAGTAAATGTGGTAATTGCGAACCAAAAGAAGATTCCTGTGAATCAATTCTGTCCGAAGTGTGAGATCGATATTTCAGGATATAAGTTTTCAGCCGACTTGATACTCTTCAAGTTAGGGGAGTTTGATATAATTCTAGGTATGGATTGGTTAGGAGAGAATAACGCTCAGATTAATTGTAAGACCAAGAAAGTGTATTTAAAGACGAAGGGTGGAGAGAAGGTAGTATTTAAGGGGCAGAGGCAAGAACAGCTATTTCTTACAATCGTTCAGGCTAAGAAGCTACTTGGAAAAGGTTGTGAGTCGTTCCTAGCGTATGTAGTGGATTCAGAAAAAGGCAGTCCCGGCATAGAAGATATCCCCGTAGTTAACGAGTTTCCCGACGTGTTTCCAGAAGAACTACCAGGCTTACCACCAGATCGAAAAATCGAGTTCGAGATCAACCTTGCTCCAGGCACAGAACTAGTTTCAAAGGCCCCATATAGGATGGCACCAGCAGAAATGAAAGAGTTGGCGAGCCAGCTACAAGAATTGTTAGATAAAGGAGTGATAAGGCCATGTACGTCGCCATGGGGAGCACCTGTTCTGTTTGTCAAGAAGAAAGATGGGAGTATGCAGCTATGCATAGATTATCGGGAGTTGAATAAGGTGACGATCAAGAACCGCTACCCGCTACCAAGAATAGATGACCTTTTTGATCAGCTGAAGGGAGCAAAATGCTTTTCAAAGATCGACTTGAGATCGGGATACCATCAATTAAAGATCAAAGAAGAAGATATTCCCAAAACAGCATTTAGGACCAGATATGGGCATTATGAATTCCTAGTAATGCTGTTTGGATTGACCAACACCCCGGCCGCATTTATGGATCTGATGAATCGAGTATTTAAGAAGTATTTGGACAAGTTTGTCGTGGTATGCATTGATGACATCCTTATTTATTCTAAGTCGGAAGAAGAGCATAAACAGCACCTCTGGATAGCATTGGAGATACTTCGGCAAGAGAAGTTGTATGCCAAGTTTACCAAATGTGAGTTTTGGTTAAAGGAAGTTCAATTTTTGGGGCATGTCATTGGAAATGAAGGAGTTAAAGTGGATCCGGCAAAGATTGAGGCAGTTATGAGTTGGGAGAGGCCAAAGACTCCTACGAAAGTGCGAAGTTTTCTAGGATTGGCAGGATACTATAGAAGGTTCGTCAAGGATTTTTCGAAAATCACCACGCCATTGACCAAGTTAACCAGAAAGAATAAAAAGTTTGAATGGAGTGCAGAATGTGAGGATAGCTTTCAAGAGTTGAAGCAGAGATTGGTAACAGCTCCGGTGTTAGTGCTTCCAGATGACCAAGGAAACTTTGTGATATTCAGCGACGCTTCACATAAGGGATTGGGCTGTGTGTTAATGCAACATAGTAAGGTGATTGCGTATGCGTCAAGACAGTTGAAACCGCATGAGTTGAAGTACCCGACGCATGACTTGGAACTAGCCGCCATAGTGTTCGCACTTAAGATTTGGAGACATTACCTCTACGGAGAAAAGTGTGAAATCTACACAGATCATAAGAATTTAAAGTATATTTTCACTCAGAAGGAGCTCAATATGAGGCAGAGGAGATGGCTAGAATTGATCAAGGACTATGACTGCTCGATAAATTACCATCCTGGAAAGGCAAATGTTGTGGCCGATGCTCTAAGTAGGAAGGAGAGACTGAATATGATGACAACATCAAAGGAATTATCTAAAGAAATCAAAAGATTTGAACTGAAACTTTGTGATTGCGGAAAAGTTGAGGAAGTTTGTCGTGCAATAACCTTTCAACCAACACTAGTGGAAAAGATAAAGAAGTGTCAAGAAGAAGTAATGGAGAAAGAGAAGAATCAGTTATTTGGAGAGGAGATTAATACTCAAAGGGATGAGCAAGGGATACTAAGGTTTTCTTCCAGAATTTGGATTCCTCATGTACCTGAATTAAAGAATGAGATCCTACACGAAGCCCATAATTCGAAGTTTTCAATCCACCCTGGGAGTACCAAGATGTATCGGGACTTAAAGAAAAACTTTTAGTGGCCAAATATGAAGCGAGACGTAGCGGAATGGGTTGCGAAGTGTTATACTTGTCAGAAAGTGAAGGCAGAACATCAACGACCAAGCGGATTAATTCAGCCCCTAAAGATTCCAGAATGGAAATGGGAAAATATCGCTATGGACTTTATGATAGGACTACCGCGAACGAAATCCGGTCATGATGCTATATGGGTTATAGTTGATCATCTTACGAAGTCAGCGCATTTCCTTCCAATTAACGAGAAGTCGTCATTAGACAAATTGGTTCATCTGTATGTGCGCGAAATCATACTAAGGCATGAAGTACCCGTATCAATAGTTTCAGACAGAGATCCCCGATTTAACTCGAGATTCTGGAAGCAATTTCAAGAATGTCTTGGCACGAAGTTGAATATGAGCACGGCGTACCACCCGCAGACTGATGGTCAGAGCGAAAGGACAATTCAAACAATCGAAGACATGTTGCGCAGTAGTGCAATCGATTTTGTAGGAAGTTGGGACAACCACTTGCCATTGATTGAATTCTCTTTCAACAATAGCTATCATTTCAGTATTGGCATGCCACCATACGAAGCTTTGTACGGGCGAAAATGTAGATCACCAACAAATTGGGATGAAGTAGGAGAAGGAAGAATTTTCGGCTCGGAATTAGTACAACAGTTGCATGACACAGTCAAGTTAATTCAGAAAAGGTTGCTTGCTGCTCAAGATACACAGAGGAAGTATGCGGATCCAGCGCGGAAGGATGTTCGATTCCAAATTGGCGAAGCTGTTTTGTTGAAAGTGTCACCTAGAAAAGGGTTGTCTAGATTTGGCAAGAAAGGGAAGTTAGCACCTAGATATATAGGTCCTTTTGAAATTTTGAGTAAGTGGGGAAGGTGGCCTACGAGTTGGCCTTACCACCTCAGTATCAGCATGTGCATAATGTGTTCCATGTGTCGTTGCTTAAGAAGTACAATCCTGACGCTAGCCATGTCATAGAATATGAACCAGTAGAAATTCAGGCAGACCTGTCATTTGTGGAGCAACCGGTCAAAATACTCGACTGGCAAGAGAAGAGTCTTAGAAATAAGTCAGTAAAGTTAGTAAAAGTACTTTGGAGGAACCCTAAGGTCGAAGAATTGACTTGGGAGTTAGAGTCTGATATGCGTTCCCGGTATCCTCATCTGTTCTCTTAGATTCTGGGGACAGAATCCCTTAAGGGGGAGAGGATGTTACAACCGGTATTTTCGTGTAATATTAATTGTAAATTTGCTGTAATTTTAAAGCCGAATGCCAATTATTCAACTATTGTATGTTTATGTGAATGAGAATTTCTGCGTCTTAAATTTTCGTTATGTGGTATATGATTTTTTTCAAAGCAAAAGTTTATTTATTTCATTTATTTTTTATTTATAAGGAATATTTTAAACCTTGAATAAATATCTTTTTAAAAGTTATTTTGTTCACAAAATTCAAAAGTGGTTTTATAAAATTTCTAAAAATCCAAGTTATTTTATGGTATAAATTTTATAATTTTTGAACTTGTATTTTATTTTATAAAAATAAATCTTTATAAATGTTAGTTGTCATAATTAACAAATTACATGGTTGTCCTTGCATGCAAATCCTTCTCTATTCAATTCAAAGGGCTAAAGAGACAATTCCAACCCCACTAACTCTTATTTTTCTAGCCAAATTCCTTCTTTACCCTTGCATGCAAAATGAACCAAGTATAAGTGGAGGGATAGTCTTGTCAATTCTCATTCCCACTCATATTTGCCAAATCAAAAACCATAAAGCAAGCAATTGATATGATCATCCACTCCACTCACCATCACACTTTCTCCTCCCACCCTCCTCACTCCCTCACTCTCGGCCCTCCCCCTCCTTCTCTCGGTTTTTCAGCCGAAACCAACCCCCTCCCCATTTTCTTCATTCCTCCACCAAGTTTTCACCTTCTACACAAGTAAATGTTACTTCACATACCATGATCACATATATTCCAAGGAGTTTTGAGTAAAAAGTTTAAGTTTTAAAGTTGCATGTTAAGGTTTTAGTTGAAACTCAAAGTACAACCTTGATTTTTGTGGATTTAAGGTTATTTTTTAGAGGACTACAAGGAATGGTGAAGTGCCAAGTCTTGAGAAAGAAACTCTTGATGTTAAATGGCCATTCCCTTCCATTTCATTCGGCCATGACCTTAAGGGAGCTGAATGAATGGTCCTAGAAATCATTCTTGTTGCTTGGTTCAATTTTTGTATGTTTATGTGATAATGGCATGAAACTTGTAGTGAAAATTTGATAAAACTCTTAGCATGCTAAGTGATCATCTAGGTATAGCTTATGCTAGGCTTGCATGTCAATTTTATGATAGAATATATTTAGAAAATATGTTGTTTTGGTTTGCAAAACTCGTAGTTATGCATGCCTATGGATTTCTCTTAAAATGTTGGAAGATTTTGATCATTATGAAGGATTTTATTACTAAGATTTAATTTCAGTAGGAATAAGGAGTTAATATTGATTAATGCTTCTTGATGCATGGTAATAATTCGTGTATATCTTTTATAAAAATGCATAACTTGTTGTTTCAAAAACTTGATGATTTGTGAGTTGTGAAATTTGGTTTCTTTTGTTTTGCCATAATTGCACCTTAGGTGAGGATGATCTCCACCAAGATTATTTTGAGTATAAGGGAGTTAGTTCAGTATATCACCATGTCTAAGTCTTGGTTTGGGTATTGGGTTGTTGGTGGTTGAGTTTGTCAAGTAAAAACATTAGAGAAAGGAGAGTCATAGTTTATGCAAAAAATCAGTTTAGTACCCTGAGGTTTAGAGTGAGTTTTGACCATGTAATTGATGTGCACTTTGAGGCCCCAGCCACCAGAAGTTAGTATTGGGAGTATATAAAAGGTTTTAGGTGTTAGTTGGAGGTTTGCATGTCATTTCGTTAGGTGCACAAGTAGAATAATAAAATCTGTCCAGCAGGGGACAGTTTTGTTCAACTTAGAAATAGGGAGATTTGACCATGTCATGGGTAGGCCCTCATTAGGACCTGTTGGGCCTTAGTTAGAGGGAGTGTCAGAAAAGTTTTTCCAACCATAGATCATAGGATATGAGTTAGAACCATGTGTCACAAGTTAATTCAAGTCAGGGCGTTTTCTGCCCAGAAAAACAGGGGAACCATGGACTTTGAGCTTAGGCCCAAGAAGGCCCAAGGTAGGCCCTTGAGCCACAATAAGTTTGGGAGATGAAATTAGGTCAGGAGAGTCTTGTGTAAAAGTTTTGAAGGAAAACTTGTAGTTTAAGAGTGTCTAATACACTCAAGAAACCATAGATATCATTCTGAAATTTGCACCAGTGAGCACTTACACTTATCACATAGTTTTAGAACACTTAGGAGTGAGATTTAGGTTGACCACAATAGTTGTAAGTGAGTATAAGGTCAGTAGAGAAAAAGGCCCAAGTGAGGGTCAATAGGACTTGGATAGTTTAGTAAAGGCACATCGAGTTAGGAAGCCAAAAATTAGAAGGCTTTGTCTAGTTTAGCGACCAAGTGACTTAAGTTGTGAGTCGAGATCATCCAAGCCAAGTGTTGCATTATGGTGTATATGGTGTTATTTGGTATTAATATATGATATGTGATTATGTGGCTATGTGTGTGCAATTATAATTTAAAGGTGAATATAAATTAAGTGCATATAGGCCTAAGTGCCATCCGTGTTTAAATTCGGGTTGTAAATAGGTTAAGTTGGTGAGGATATATTAAAATGAGGATTATTATTGTTTATGTAGGATCTCGAGACGAGGGAAAATTTGCCATAAAGGTCGAGTGAAGCTTCCAGTTGCTCCAACCAGTCAGACCAGACCAGCCTTTCTCAAGGCAAGTGATTCAACCTGTCTTTCGTATTCACTGTAAATAGTTTATTTATATCGATGCAACTATCCTGAGTCATTTTGATATATATATTTAAGTCAAGCGTATCTTATGTTTATCCTTGAAATGCCATGAACCCTTGAGTACGTATTGCAAGTAGTTCAAAAGTCTTATCATGATAGTAATTTAAAGTAATTTGAATGCCATGATAAAAGAAAGGGTAGTTACAACTCTTGTATGATTCTCTTGATTAACATGCTAATGATTCCTAAGTATTGATATCTCATCCTGATACTTGAACCCCTATAGAACTTTACCTTGAACCCTGAAAGCCAGATATTTATCAAAGTGATTCCTCATTGATTACCCCTCTTTCTTATCCTAAAGTTTGACAATTCTGATAAATCCTGAGCTAAAGATCATTTCTTCATACCTTTACACCCTTAGTGTTCATGAAGCTTACCTTCTTGATGATCCAGCACTTGAACCTTGATGAGAAACCATTTTTTTAAGCCCATTTTGGCATTACCCTTCATAATATCCAATAGAGTATAGTTTTGTGGATCATGGCCCTGAAATTTAGTACCATATTTCCCGTGTTTCGAGTAGATCTATAATTCCTTGATAAAATATTTCTTTTAAAAGAGATTTTGTTATAATTCAGCATCAGTTTTTGAAATAAATAAAACGTGGGTTTTCAGTCCCAAAGGGGGATAAACGTTTTCTTGAATTGTGGATCTGGACTGAGACGCGAGTCCTTTCCACACTTATATTAGGCTTAAAAGTTGCCTAGGGATTCCCATTAATGTTGTAGAACCCAGCGAGGTTCGGGATTACTTCGCGGTTAATCACCGGCTATAATCCGTAGCGTCATAAAATGATTTTGATTAAAAGTATGATTTTGAAGTTATTTTGATACAAACAAAATGATGCCACCACCCAAAAGTTTTATCTCTCGATATCATTGGTTATGTCCTCTCATTGACATTCTTTAATATATATCTCGACTTATGTTTTGTATCGTATTGATTAGCACTTGTTGAGCATTTGGCTCACTCCTTGCTTTACCCTGATATTACAGCTAGCAGCTATGGTTAGATTCAAGCATACCGCCCGTAAGACCTGTGATGCTGATGCTTATGTTCGAGCTCATCTAGAATAAGAGATAGTAGTTTTGTGTGAGGACTCGATATTTAAAATCAGTTGTAATAGATGGTAGTGTTGGGCTGTTCCAAACCCTAAACTGTAAGATCTTGGATTTGGTTATGTTTATTTATTTTAAAATGGTGTAATAGTTACATTTACTTTGCTGTTTAAGTTGGGGGTGTGACATTAACCATTTTAAAATAATCCTTCACGAGTACTTAAATAACTTCCTAAGAATCTTTACATAATTGTTTCGTGTTCCGATAAGTCTTTTAAGGGCCTTAAACATGGTCTCAAGGTTACTCGAGGGGTAGGGGTTTGTTCACAAAATGTCGTTACTTAAAATGATCGTTTATCCTAAACTGTATATTAGATCAAATCAAACCACATATCTAAATGAAGCTTAAAATACAAGATATCTAGGAATGACAACTATGAGTTCATGGAAGTGGGTGTTCGGGTCCAAAATTTAAGCACAAAAATAGTGTTAAAAAAACGGGCATTACGACGGCTATACATTAGCGATTCCCAAATTTTTACTATATCAAATCACACCAAACCAACTACCAATCAACAACAACTCAAGCTCCATACATTTACTATTGATCTAAGTCAAAATAAGCCCAAGAATCTCAAATCCAACCAATATCCTAACACTTCCATAATCAACAAAACTACTTAACAATCAAAGCTCAAATCATGCTTAAATATTCAAATTACTACTCATCCACCCAAACCATCTTAAAACTCAAACAATAAAACTTAGTACTAAAGGTTTAGAAGCTTTATACCTTTCTTGGAGGGTGGAAAGTTACTAGGGAGCCTCAAGGAACCTTGACATATCCTTATACAGCCTTGATCTTGCAAATGAAATCAAGAAACACAAATTTATAATTTGAAAACACTATTCACCCTAAACTTTGGTGAATTATTAAGCTATGAAACTCGTGGAATAGAGAGCTCAAATTCATACCATAACTAAGTTACAAAATATGGGATTCAAGGAAACCAACCTCTTAATTTTTGCTTGAGTGGAGCTAGGGTTTTGAACTCTTCTTCCTTGCTACTTTTAGAAAAGCCGAGAGCAAATGTGGGGGGGGGGGGGTGAAGAGTGCTTCTTACTTGGTTGCCTTGGTATTTGTGTGATGATTTGCTTGGTTAAGGATTAACCTTGGTTAATTAAGTGATTAAACACTTATCCAAGAATCATTCTTGCATAAATATCTTTGGCCAATATTTGCATCATCCTCCTTGCATCATCTTCTTGCAACTTGTCTACTCCTTGTGGTTTGATGATGTCATACTCCACTAATCCCTTTGATTATTGCTTAATTTATTGGTTAATCCCTTGATCGCCTATTTGTTTTACGGTTCGCTTAACTCTCGTTCTCGTTGATCGTTTGAGGGATCATACACGGGATCTTATCATTAGGGTTCCCCTAAGCCATTCTTAATATCTTATATTTCTTTAATGATCCTCTGTTATAATCCTTGAATTGAATTCCTTTTAATCATGTTACCTTATACTTAATTCTTTCGGTATCTGGTAGATTTTCGGGAAAAACCAAAGTGCTCGAATTCGAATTCTGACGACCTTTACATACACTTATTTTCATTATGGAATACTAATATGATCTCAGAATTTCCATAACAGAACTCCTATATAGGGTTGTCTGATAATTTTACTCAATCAGCAAAAGTTACTATTCATCAGGGTTTCAAAAATTTCTAAAAATTGGGGTTATTACACATTTGTAGTGGCTTGAATGGCTTATTGAGTTTGGTTGATTAATTTGAACATAGTTGAAGTGAAGTGATGATAGTTGCATTCCTTGCTGAGCATCCATTCTAGAGTTTGAGTAGTATAACTAGGGCCTTCATCTCCCCCTAAGTTTGTGCCAGCTTCATCACCAAAATCATCATCAAACTCAGAATCAGCATTAGCTCCAAAATTTGAGTCCACATCAGTTGTAGGAGGTAGAGAGAACAAATCATCTTAGCCCTTTGCATTGATGTTTTTTTGTATACTATTAAGTGTCCTTTCTGCCTCCTCATTGCCCTGAACAACCAGTGTTTGATAGGCTGTGACAGGGTGAGTAAATGTCTCAGCATCTAAGGAAATAGAGTCTATAACAGCTCTGTATTCCTGTTGATACAGTCTTTTCCTTTCAGCCTCATTGACTCACTTGCAATGGTTGTCACCCTTATATCAACAATACCTGCTTTTCTCTCATTATCTCTCTGTTCTTGCATCAAGGGCTCCCCTTGGTTCACCACCCTCACCTTCACTATCTAAGAAAATACTCATCTCACTCTCTTTTTCTATGCTGGAAGAAATAACATGCATATTTTCTTTCCTTTACTCTCCTTTTGCAGGGGAGAAACCCCGCCTCTCACTCAATTCACTCCCTTCCCTCAATCCTAAGAGTGATTGGACAACTACCAAGTCATCTGCACTTGCAATAGATTTTGAAATATCAAGTTGTGTAGTAACATTCAACGGATGTGAAATATCCATTGAAAGTGTAGTTGTGATTATCAATGGAAGACTGTTGTGAAGCATATCCGTTGAAAGACAATCACTGATCAACGGATGATGAATATCCGTTGAGGAAGAAGATATGAGAGGAATAGAAGTTGAAACTATTATTGAGTCTGTGAAGATTGATTTTATATTTTTATGCACAGACTCTTTAATAGTTTGAGAAAGAATTGGCAAGTGATCTAATAGATCATCAATTTGATGATGATCACTTGCATGAGTAGTTGGATCCTCCATGAGTTTCAGAGATGGAGAATCAGGAATTAATGTGTTGATCATATCCCCATCCAGAGAATTTGTTGGAGAATTTTCTGTGTGTGATGTTTCAATTATGAGAGAATTTGGTTGTGACTCCATATTTATTGGAGCCACGTCAAGTTGAATTTGAGAAGGTGCAATTAATGAGTCTTTGATTGCAGTTGGCACTGTGAATGTACCCTGTGACTGCCCCACAGGTTTAGCCTTCTTCTTTCTAATGTAGGTTTGTGTTTGGTTAGTGTCCCTACCCATCTTGGCCTATGCTCTTGGTTGAGAGCTTGTTTCAATAGTTATATCCTTTTGAGAGGATGCAGCTAGAAATGAGGTAATTTCCTTTTGAACAACTACAGTCTTTTGGGAGACTATCGTGTGGCTGGATTGGGTAACACTTGCCTCACCACCTTCTCATTGTGGCTTCTTTGATTTTCACCCCTTCTATCACCATGCTCACTACCCTATACACTCTCCTCAAATGTTGTGGTAGTTTTTACAGCTGATGTCTTTTTAAGAGACACTAGAGGTTGGTTTCTTTGTTTTTAGTTTTGAAATTTTTGGTTTGGTGACTTTTGTAGGAATCTGTTTGGTCACTATCACAGATTCTTTAGCCACGCTAGAAGGCAAAGAGACTGGAGGTTGGGAAGAGATAGGGTTAGAAATATTTACCTCACTTACCTAGGTGCCTCAATGATTGGAAGATAGTTGAAGGGGACTTTCATAACCATAATTGTGTTGTTGTACCATGAACAAAATGACAGTAAACAAGAAAATGATGGAGATGAAAATGTTATTAATATAGATTACTATATTTGATATTCATCATAATTTATGATTTTAATTGCTTGGATACCTTTGATATATGGAATATTGATGTTATATGCGGTCTCTATGCTTAGTTTGAACTTATTATTAAAGTAATTTTGACATAAAATGTGCTTAGTTAGGCTATATATTAAATCTGGTAAGTATATGTATAATGAACACTTTGTCGACTTTTTACGACTTGTCGGGAGACTTGTCAAATAGTCTTCTTGAAACTATTCGGACATCGAGACTCAAGTTGGCATCATGATTTCCATGATAAATACACATACCTATGTGGGGCATCTTGCTATTCTCAATAAACAAATACATACATATACATACATCTTTTTCATCTTTTTCCTGAAAGTCTCCCTATACTTCGCTTGATTAATTACACATTATAACTTTTACTCTACGCAACCATAATACATGATATGTACCAATAATCAATACATGAGTAATTTGTAGAGGGGGTAATACAAATTCTAAATTTTTATCTTTTTCAACTTGAACAATTGTTAAACTGAAATAAGAACACAAGATATAAAAATTTCAGGTGGTTTATTTTTGACTTGCCACCCGAGTTATATATTGAAAAAAATAACCTGTGTAAATTACAAGAATGTCATAGCTGCATTTAAGTATTTTTCTAAGAGATAGTGCTCTCGGCTAAACTCTATTAAAAACCCTAATTTCTTATTTCTTAGAGAATACACTGCTGTTACTTGGTTTCTATATCACCAAGTTACAATGCTTGCTAGATAATACATAACACGGTCTTTGAGGTCCAGCAAGATTGTTCATCCTCTTTCCCTTGATGCTTAACAAATGATGCTAGATTTTATCCTGATATATTGCTTTGAATATCCCTCCAATTTGTCATGCATGGAAATGAAATATTTTTTCTTCTTCACTATCCAAGATTACATGTACTCAGATTTGATATTTGTGCTCTGTCAAGTCACTATCGATTGGTACTTGCTACATTAACCATTGAGAGTGTGATAATCCCATTGATGAGTTAATCCATTAGCGATTGAAAGTTTGTTCTCATTTGCCATTGATGGCTCACTTCATTTAATCATAATTACATGGCATCGAGTATTTACAACTAGCCATCCTATTCTATTTATCCAGCCAGAGATGACTATGGAATGAACAATTACAATAATGACTATAAATTGAGATGTACATGAAAAATGCTATAAATTCTAATCACAAATAAGCTACTCTATCGATGGCTATCATACAAAGATAATTTAGCTACTGATAGCTACTTCATACTTAATGAAATATTATGATATATGTTTTGTTCATCATCAAACGTACATGTGAATCTAACAATATCCCCCAATTTATGACTGAAAAAATATTATTCTTAAATTATCTCCTTGATGAATATAAAACAAATTATGAATAAAATTACTTTGAAGAGGGCATAACAGATTTTCATTAAGCTACTGAGTTTTTAAAGGAACAGAAAATAAAAGTAAAATGATAAGAAATTACTTTGATCCTCTAGTCTGAGCTGACCATTTTGCTTCTTTCTGCCTTACTGGTTGTAACCATGTTGCCTTTGAAGAAAACCATTGAAGATTTCGTCATCTTTATTTTTAGTTTTCCGTATTTCCATGAGGTATTCCAGTCTAGGAGTAGCATCCAAGCCTCTCACTTCATGAATCTCAACTAGATGTAGATCAAGCATTTAATTCTCCTCAATGTCTGTAATATAGATGTAAGATTCCTTGTCTTTAGGACTTTTCACATGTTTAAAAACTGACGATTTTGGTTGTGGCTTTTTTGAATCTTTCTTATTTTGAGCTTTCTTTTATATAGGAAATGTGGATAGCTTAACATTTTCTAGATCAATGAGTTCCTCCTTTGGAAATATTGGTTCAACATGTATGTCGAACCCAGGTGTCACTACCATAGGTTCAAAAAGTTGTATTGCATGATGTTGAAAGGTAGTGGCAGTGATTGCTTGTTTATTTGGTGACAATATCCTCTTGGTTCTCATCTTTGTCCTTGGTCATATTCTTGTAGTCACTCTTTTAGGCTTCTTGATTTCTTCTACTTCAGTCTCAGCCTTTAATTCTTCATCCAGTTCCTTTTCTAGCTCTTTGGCTAGATGCACTTAGTGTTCAATGAACACATCATCTGTTTTACTATTCTTTCCACCTTCAGCTTTTTCAAGAGAAATTCTTGTGAACTCCTCAGTTTTAGCTTCTCCAAAACCTTCACGACCAGGAAAGATGTAGAGTGGCTCTCCCCCTCTGTATATGCATGCTCTTATTTTCTTTAGATCAGAACTTGACGAAGTTTCAAATCTCTTAATTTGTTCAGCCAAGATCTTTTTATCATCAAGCTTGGGCCTTATAAAGTGCATATTTATGGAGGGTTTCTTTCCTTTGAGATCATTTTTCCTGGCAGGGGATCTTGCTTCAGACAACTTGAATTCTGAACTAAACTCATTCTTATGTGGAGGAGATCCCTTTTGAATTAATCTACTTGTAGACATATCAAGAGTAATGATCTTTATAGTGTTGGTTGAGGTTGGAATATCTGCTGGTTTTTTCTTGGTGACTTTAGAGAAATATTCTAATCTTTCAGATATACTGTCAATAACTTTAATTTCCCCCTCCTTGCTCACAAGGACTTGAATCTGCAGTTGCTGTGGAGAAGTAAAGCTTGTGATAGTGACTGATGATGAAGGGACATTTGAAGCATTTTCAGTTTCTTGCACTAATAATTTATCCCCCTTTTTGTTATCATCAAGAGATGAAGTAGGAGCCATAAAGTTGAGAATTTATTGTAGTAGCTTTGTCTGAATGCCCATTTACTTGTCCATAATGGACATTTTCAGTTCCATGAGGCTCAATCTCTTGTCCATTTCATCCAACTTTCTGGAAGTTGTCTCTTCCTTGTTCAACTTGGATAGAACTGTAGGCATTGTGTGAAGAGGCAGCCTATCATTTAACTCCCTGTTGTATGCAGTTTTCATGTCTTTAATTGTGTTCATCATGTTTTAAAAATCTTATTTGTGCTGAAGGAGCTGAAGTATGATATTGGATTGTTAAAACTGCATCAATAACTGAGTTGTTGTGGAGGAGGAGGACTGACCAGTCAATGAATTCTTGGAATGAGTTAAGAACTCCTTATTCAACTCTCTTGGATGAATGGTATTGGAGTAAATCCAATCTAAAATATCTGTGATGGAGGAACCAATATCATCTCCATCATCATTTCCAGTTTCATCATCATACTCAAAGTCATCATTAGTTCCAGTAGGAACATTTGAGATAACATCCTTAGCTCGCATCATTGACTCTGTAGTATGAGTCAAACCTAGAGCATCTTCAGCTTCCAAGTTTGACTGTCCAGCTAAGATCTGATAGGCTGGATTTGAATGCTAAAATGTAGAGGCATCTAGATTCACAATGTCCAAGACAACTTGATACTCTGCCTTGTACAAAGCTTCACTAGATGGAGTTGTGACATCCAAAGACTACATCCTTGTACCTCATGTACCTGCTTTTCTCTCAATTTCTCTCTGTTCTTGCATCAGGGCCTGCCCTGGCTCACTATCCTCATACCCTCACCTTCACCTACTAAGGTGGTATTCTCAGTCTTACTTACTGGACCGAAAGAAATGGCCAGCCTCTTATTCTCACCCTCTCCTTTTGCCTGCTCACAAAGCAGCCTCTCACTCTCAGAAAGATCTTTACTCATTCTATGAAGTCCTACAAATGTTAGAGAAATTGTTTGAGCTTACGCACTCTCTGTAATTGGTGCATAATTAGTTATCAAAGACTGTGTAATAGCCATTGATGGAACAATTAAATTTATCAATGGTTTTGTTTTTAAGCTAGCCATTGATGGACTAACACTTATCAATGGCTAAAAGGTAGCCACTAATGAAGAGAATGAGATAGCAGTTGAGGTTGTCACTACGGTAGAATCTCTGAATATTGATGAAATATTTGACAACACAGATTCACTATTAGTGACTGAAAGAAATGGTTGATATTCTAGTAAATCATCCAAAAGATGATGATCATCGGCTTTAGAATGGGGCTTCTCCATTAGATTAAGAGATGGAGAATTAGCTTAGGAAGTTGATATTAAATCAACTTCCATGGAAGAGACATGTGAGCTTCCTTATCTGTTTCGATTGTAAGTTGTAAAGAGTAGGGCTGTGACTCCACATTTACAGGAGTCGCATCAAGCTGAACTTGAGAAGACACAGACTCAACAGTTAAGATGGCATGTTTTGTGTGTGTACCATGTGCACCCTTAGAGATTTTGTCCTTCTTAGCATAAACATGTTTTATAGGTATGTCTGGGGCAATAGTGTTCATCCCCCTCTTTTTCTGTGTTCCTGACTGGGAACTTTGTTCAATAATAGAATCCTTTTAGGAGGAGACCACTAGGGATGAGTTAACTTCCTTTTCAGTGCTCTTACCCTTTTGAGAATGCAAGGCATGGCTTGGTTTGGATAGCATACTCTCATCCCCTCCTACATTATCCTTGGGTTTTTTTTTATGTTCATCCCTTTCCTAACCACTCACATCTTCAATCACACTTCCCTCTGGTGTAATATGTATCATAGTTGTTATAGTAGTAATCTTTTGAGAGACTAATGATATTCGCTTCTTAGATTTGGATTTTGCAATTTTGTTTTAGATGATGTGGTAGGAGGTTGTTGGGTTTCTTTCATAACCTCCGTAGCATATGAAGAAGTCAAAATAACATTGAGGGACAGAGAAGAGGTAATGATAGAATTTATTACCATTTGCATACATGTTGGCAGTACAAAAACCATATTTTCATGTTTCTTTAGTCTATATATTAAGATCTTCAGGAACTTTTTGTTCCGGGTCCAGCTGTTCATATTGTTTTATGTGTTCACAATATTTAATTTTGGTACCAAATGATTAGCTAACATCTTAAGAAATCTAGAAAAAATAGATATTTTTCTTTTTGTCACTTCTGTTACCTAGCTTAGTACCAATTTCTATCAAAAAAAATCATAAAAATTAAAGAAATTGTAAAAAAAAGCATGTAAAGCCTACTAAGCAAAACAGTAGTAATTGAATCAAATCCACTAATTTTACCAAAATATACTTTGA
This sequence comes from Apium graveolens, assembly GCF_009905375.1. Taxonomy (NCBI): domain Eukaryota; kingdom Viridiplantae; phylum Streptophyta; class Magnoliopsida; order Apiales; family Apiaceae; genus Apium; species Apium graveolens. The sequence goes on from NC_133650.1 coordinate 187,959,616, forward strand.
TCAAAGTATCACATAAAAAGCTCTATTATCTTCTTAGACCCTTTCTACCAATATTACCCAAATTATTAATAGAGCCATCATAACCTATATTAGTGAGTATTTGAACAATTTGAGCATGAGTTGGTTCAACTAACACATTATTTTGTGGAATTCTAAAGCATGCAGATACAACTTCAGAGTTAATAACATATCTTTCATTATAAAGAGTGAAAGAAAGTACCAAATCGGTGTTGTCATATTCTGCAGATGTCCAAATATCTTCAACAACCTCATAGTAGATGATTGGAGCTTCAAGCATGGCATATGAAAGTCTGCAATTCTTGATGTATTCCATTATTGGTACAAACTCTGTGTATTCAGTGTCTGTATCTACATAGGCCACAAAGTTATTTTGTTCGTAGATGAACCCAATGTTGAACATGATCTTAATATGAGCCATTGTTAAGAGAAAATTGGGTTTTCAAGAAAAGAGGTTTTAGCTTTTAGGAGAGAGAAAGAGAAAAGTTCTTTTTGCCTTAGAAAATCTTGAGAGTGTGTACGAATGAATCAACAAGATCATATTTATATTTATACTCTCACAAAATATGTTAAAATAAGTGAAAAGAGATTTCCTAATTTATGCAAAAAGGTAACTGTAAAAAATAAAAGCGGGCTACCCATTACTTAAAATGACCGTGAATATAGATACATGATTGACACACGTATCATCATATATGACCCGGTTCAGAATGACCCACTCTCAATGGCTAAATGAAAGTAGCTAGCCATCGATAAAGTTGTTCAACAATTGCTAATATAATCATTAAAAATCCAGATGTTTGTTATGACTATCAACTGTTAAGGGTAGCAGTTGATATAATTGAATTAATTTCTTCAACTTCGAACATATTAAATCTGAAAATAGTTTAAGACAAGTGTCATAACATTAACATCTGGCTGCATCATAAGATAGTTATCAGACAATCTTATCAGTTATGAAAAATTAAGCATACCTAGCTCACTTACTAATCTTGTGAATTTTGATACATCAAGTGGCTTGGTAAAGATATCTTCTAACTGTTTCTCACTTGAAAGAAAATGAAGTTTCACAATACCATTCATCACATGTTCTCTGATAGAGTGACACCTTATGTCGATGTGCTTGGTTCTTGAGTGTTGGACTAGATTTTTAGTGATGGAAATAACACTAGTGTTGTCATAGAGGATTGATATTTTCTCCAATATTATTCTATAATTAAATAATTGATTCCTCGTCCATAAGATATGTACACAGTTACTTCCAGTTGTAATGTACTCAATTTCAGCTGTAGAGAATGGTACTGAGTTTTGCTTTTTGCTAAACCATGAAACCAGCTTATTTTCCAGAAATTGACAACTTTCAATTGTGCTTTTCCTGTAAATTATGTACCCTGCATAGCCTGCATCTGAATAACCAATTAGATTGAAACCAGACTCTCTGGGATACCAAATGCCAAGGTTTGGTGTTCCTTTGAGATATCTGCAGATTCTTTTTATAGATATTAAATGTGACTCTATAGGTTCATATTAAAACCTAGCACAAAGGCAAGTGGAAAACATAATATTTGGTCTATTGGATATCAAGTATAACAGAGACCCAACCATGCCTCTGTAATTAGATCTACCTTCTTTTCTGAGGTGTTCATTTTCAATTTAGTGGCAGTTGACATTGGAGTTTTGGCATGTGAACAATTTGATAAGTCAAACTTTTTTGAAAGATCATTCATATATTTGATTTGACTTATGAAAATTCCTTCCTTTACTTGTTTAACTTGTAAACCAGGGAAGTAGGTGAATTCACCCATCGTGCTTATATCATATTTACTTTGCATTAGTTTGGAAAACTTTTTGCAAAGCTTCTCATCAGTAGAACCAAAGATTGTACCATTCACATAGATCTGTACAAGTATACCAGAACTATTGACATTTTTATAAAAGAGGATTTTATCTATAGTACCTCTAGTAAAATGATTTTCAAGTAGAAATTGAGATAAAGTGTCAATACCAGGCTTTACGTGGTTGCTATAGACCATATAGTACTTTTAAAAGAAGATAAGCATACTATGAAATTTTTTAGTCCTCAAATCCAGGTGGTTGGCATACATATACCTCTTCTTCAAGTTCTCCATTTAGAAAAGCACTTTTTACATCTACCTGATAGACTTTGAAATTGGCATGACCTGGATAGGCCTGAAAGATTCCGGTTGCTTCTAATTTTGCCTCATGAGCAAAATTTTCATCAAAATCAATTCCTTCCTCATGAGAGTAGCCTTTGGCAACTAATCTTGCTTTGTTCCTTGTAACAATACCATTTTCATTCATCTTGTTTCTGAATACACATTTAGTTCCAATGATTGATATGTCCTTTGGCCTAGGTACTAGCTTCCATACTTTGTTTCTTTCAAACTAGTTTAGTTCTTCTTGCATGGCTGTAATCCAGTCTAAATCCAGTTGAGCTTCCTCGACTCGTTTGGGCTCTTCTTATGAGAGAACGCTGTTGTATAGACATTTCTCTTGAGTTGATGTTCTAGTTTTAACTCTGGAAGATGCATCTCCTATGATTAATTCAAATGGATGACTTTTTGTCCATTTTTTATGAAGATAAATTTGATCTTGATGATGTGACTTCATTATCATTATTCTGTTGAATAGAATTTGAGAGATTATTTTTTGAAGCTCCCACTGAGTTTGAGGCTTCGATAGCGTTTGATGGAGTTTCAAGATCTCTATCAACTGAAAAATTATTTTGAGCTTCAATAAATGCTTCATTTTGATCAACGGTTGTTGTTGTGCAAGACATGCATGTATAATAACAAAACTAAGTTACATTGACAACCCTAAGATTAAGTTATATGATAATCTAAATCTGTATTATACATTGTATTTCTTGAGTCTGTAAAAATGGTTAAAAGATTAGAGTGGGGGATTTTTCTGTGAACAAATTTAAGCTAAGAAATACACTCTGGAAGAAGATCAAGCCATGATCATGCCTCAGAGAAAAGATGTAGAAGCTTGGAGTTGAATAAAGTTGTTCTATAAAAAATGTTTTAAGCCAAGATATCGACAAGTCACAGATCAAGTTATATCGAGAAGTCATTTAAGAAGTCCAAAATGACTTGTAGAGAAGTCCAAAATGGCTTATAAAGAAGTCTCAGAGATATCGACAAGTCAAATAAAAATGTAGAGAATTAGAGATATCGATAAGTCATTTTTTCATGTAGAGATCTAAGAAATATCGACAAGTCAAATAAAGATATGAAGAATTGGAGATATCGACAAGTCAATTTCTCAAATAGAGATCTCAGAGATATCGAAAAGTCAAATGATACATATAGAGATCTCAGAGATATCGACAAGTCATTTCTAAATGTAGAGATCTCAGACATATCGACAAGTCATTTCACATACACGGATCTAGAGACCTCGACAAGTCAAGTATACCTATAGAGAACTCAAAGATCTTGATAAGTCATTATACTTATCGAGATGTCACTTCTCTATTGAACAAATTGGAGATCTCGATATACTTCTTAAATTCAGAATATAGACAAGTTCAAGTTTCAATATTATCAGTCAACAAACAATTCATTCACTAAATTGGAAAGTCTAAAAAGCAGCTTGAAGAAAATCAAGGGCCAAGATTAACTAGACAAAGGGTGGTCACAGACCTGCTAGATTCTTCACAGATTTGCTAATCCAAAAATGGAAATAGAAAAAGGTTACTTTAGAAAATGGTTTAGTACTTTTTAGTGCAAGTCTCGTAAACCTGTGTTGCTAGTCTATAAAACATGCACGGGTCCTTAGTTTACATGTAATAAAACAGATCTAGATTTTCTTGAATTCTCTCTAGATAGAAGTTGAGTTCTTATTTTCTTAAGAACACATAATTTGTAACAAGGAAAACTTAATTAATACAATTAAGTGTGTTAGTCCCTTAACAATATAGTAAGAATTACAGAAGGGGGGTTGAATGGAATTCTTGAACCTTTTTCTTGAAATAAAAATGTTCAACTCGATTATAGATATATTTGTTTTGATTAGCACAATGCGGAATGTAAACTTGAATGAATCAAAACATAAGTAAATAAAAACAGGAGTCTTTAAAAACTTTCTGGTGGATTTAAACAATTCCACCAGAGATATATATAATATATCGAGAGGACTCTGTGTGCAGAAATGCTCACAGCTGCTTACAAATGGAACTACTGAGAATACAGGAAATGCTAAAGATTATGCTTACAAAGATTTCTCTATTTTTGTGTTTCTCAGCTCTCTCAGTTATATTTCTATTTGCTACTCTCTTGGTTTATATATTACCAAGATTACAAAGTCAAAAAGACTGAACAAATATAAAATCTAACAGTCTTGATCTTTGCTGCTTTTCGTCCTCTATTACCCAGCTAATGGGCTTCCACAGTGTGTTTGTATCCAACTCGACAGCTGTGTGTCAGCTTTCACTGTTCAACTGATGTTTGAATTCTTGATATGATCATCCGTCGATGACATGATTGATCATCCGTCGACTGCTATGTTAAACATCCGTTGATAGTCATTTGATCATCCGTCGAAGGCTTTGTTAATCATCCGTCGGTAGCTATTTTGGCACTTGACTTCATTTCACTTATACAGAATTACAAGACATTGCTTATGTACAATTAATCAACCTATTCTGCATATCTAGTTAAAGTCAACATGACTTATATGCTACTACAGATTCTCTACAAAGGTGCATACATCACTGTGCTACAAACTTATTATTACATAAGCTACTCACTCGATGGATAATAAGTTAATCATCCGTCGGGACTATAATGAGTTATCCGTCGGGACTATAATTCTTATCCGTCAAGAGCTACATAATTTCACTAAGTAAAATCTACTTAGACATTTTGTTTAAGTGATCATCAAGTACACAACATATTCACAACAAAGTGAGTTTTTGATATTGTGTGTTTGTGTTATTTATGCTTACTTCAATATTTCTACAGATTGCTAACTGCTTTTGTTCACCAAAATCCAAATAGTTTTAAAAGACAAAATTATTCAAGAAACACATTCACCCCCCTCTGTGTTATATTCTTAGCATTAAATATCTAACAGTTGTCCTATTAGACTGATCATTGGCTACTTCGTTTTGTAGGTTAACTGTTCTTTCCATATCAGTTGAATTTGCAGGCTCTGTATTAATTCTTCTGGGAACATCATTAGCTTCATCTTGCAAATCCTCCATTTCATCATCAAATACAAATGCATATCATATTCATGTTCTATCAATCCTTGAATCTCCTTGTCATAAAAAACCGCATGAACTGATTCCATAACAATGTTGATTCTCATGTTCAAGACTCTTTAGGCCTTTCCAGCTGTATACCCAACAAAAATTTCTTCATTCGCCTTGGCTTCAAATTTGCCAATATTTTTTCCTTGATTTCTCAGAATGAAATATTTGCATCCAAAAACATGCAGAAAATCCAAGCTTGGTTTTCTCCCTTTAAACAGTTGATAGGGAGTCGTACCATGAGCTTGATTTATTAGAGAGATATTCTAAGTATAACATCCAGTATTAATGGCTTCAGCCTAGAAGTAGGTGGGTAAATTTGATTCTCCTAGCATGGTCCTTGCTGCTTTAATGGAAGTTTTATTTTTCCTTTCAACAGTTTCATTTTTTTGGGGAGTTCTTGGTACATAAAACTCATGATGGATGCCAACCTTTTCACATAATTCTTCCATAATAGAATTCTTGAACTCAGTTGCATTGTCACTCTTGATTTTTCTCACTTTCAAGTCTGAATTATTGTTAATCATCTTGATATAATTGATAATGATTTCACCGATTTCATTCTTTGAATGAAGAAAGAATGTCCAGGTAAATTTGGAGAAATCATCAATAATTACAAGACAATATTTCTTCTTGGAGATGGACATGGTATTGACTGGTCCAAATAAGTCCATGTGAAGCAATTGTAAGGGTTTTTCAATTGAGGATACTTTCTTACTTTTAAAAGAGGCTTTCTTTTGCTTACCAAGTTGGCAGGCATTACAAAGACCATCCTTGGAAAATTACAATTTTCTGCATTCCTCTGACTAGGTCCTTCTTAACTAGATCATTCATTGTTGAGAAGTTGAAATGAGACAACTTTTTATGCCATAGGCAGCCTTCATCAATACTTGCCTTACTGAGAAGAGACAAGTGATAGAATCAACATATGTTGAGTTGAAGTCAGCTACATAGACATTTCCTTTTCTGACTCCAATTAACACCACTTTGTTGTTTTTCTTATTTATAGCAACACAGGATTCCAGATCAAAGTCTACTTTGAGACCTTTATCACAAAGTTGACTAACACTTAACAAGTTATGTTTGAGTCCTTCAACTAGTGCTACTTGATTAATGATAAAATTTTCTTTTGAAATTACGTCATATCCCTCAGTATACCCTTTGTTGTTATCTCCAAAGGAAATATTTGGGCCAACTTTTTCTTTCAACTCTGTGAGCAGGGATGAATCACCAGTCATGCGTCTAGAGAAACTACTATCCACGTACCAGAGATTTCTCTTCTTTCCATGATTTCTTGATGGACTAGCTTCAAGACCATTATCATTGGCCACAAGTGCCAAATTCACATATTCAGCCTCTTCATCTGAGTCATCTTCATCAACCCAATCCTTTTCCTTGGTAATGAAGGCTTTCTCCTTTTGTCTTAGGAGATCAAAGTATTTCCTCTTATAGTGAACAATTTCATTACTTCTGGAATTCCTTGGCTTTCTGCGCTCATTTGTAAAGTGTCCAGCTATTCCACAGTTTTAGCATTTAAATTTGGATTTTTCAACAAAATTTCTGTTAGTTCTGAACTCTTTGTTGAGTAGCTTGGAGAAATATTTTCTTTTGAATTTCAAGTTAAAAAATATTTTTGACAGAAAAGCCATGTGTTCATCTAGATCTTCAATGTCATCAATTGAGGAGGAGTCACTCAATCTCAACAGCTTTGTCTTTTCCTTTTGATTATTTTGGTCTTGATTCATCGGCTTCATTTGTTGTAGATTCTATCTTGACTTCCACTTGCTTATCACAGTGATTTGATGCAACTAGGGGTATCGATATGTCTTCCTTTCTCCTTTTTAAATTTCCCCCATCTTGTTGCATCTCCAGCTCATAAGTTTTAAGAACTCCATACAATCTGTCAAGAGTGTATTCCTTATAATCATATGAGTTTCTGACATATACAGTTTTCGACTTCCATTCCTTTGGAAGAGATCTCAAGAACTTCATATTAGAGTCCTTAACCAGATAGATTCTTTCATGCAACCTTAAACCATTCAATAGTTTTGAAATCTGTTGAAAGTATCACTCATTCATTCACCAGGGATAAAGTGAAAGTGCTTATACTGTTGTATGAGGAATTATATTTTATTTTCTTTGACTTGTTCAGATCATTCGCAGAGAGTTTGAATGATGTCCCAAACATCTTTGGCTGTGTGACTATTCATGACACATTCAAACATGTTAGAATCAATACCATTAAACATAATGTTCATGGTCCTTTTGTCTTTGTTGACTTCTTTCAGATCATTTGGTGAGTAGTCACCCGAATTCTTTACCACTATTATATCAGTACCAATGGTACCATCAGCTGCTACAAGTCCTGTGATTGTCTTCATGAGAACATGGGGACCATTGTCAATACAGTTGACAAACCTCTCATCCTGAGACATCAAGTGAAGCTTCATCTTCACTTTCCAGTGAGAATAAAATTTTCTGTCAAGAAATGGAATCTTTACACCAACGTCCTTCTTGCCTATGATTGATTATTATACTGTCAAGATCTTTAAACTCTCTGTATGTTGAGATCTTGCTCTAATACTAGTTGATATGTACCAACAATCAATATATGAGTAATTTGTAAAGGGGAAGAGGGGGTGAATATAAATTATAAATTTTTAACTTTTTCAACTTGAAAAATTATTAAACTGAAATAAGAACACGGGATATCAAAATTTCAGGTGGTTTGTTTTTGACGTGCCACTTGAGTTATATATTGAAAAAAAGAATCTTTGTAAATTACAAGATTTTACAGCTGCGTTTTTCAGTATTTTTCTAAGAGCAGTGCTCTCGACTAAGCTCTGCTAAAAACCATAGTTTCTTATTTCTTAGAGAATACACTGCTGATACTTGATTTATATATCACCAAGTTACAATGCTTGCTAGAAAATACATAACACGGTCTTCAAGGTCCAACAAAATTGCTTCTTCATTCTCTTTCCCGTGAGACTTGACAAATGAGGCTAGATTTTATCTTGATATATTGTTTTGAATATCCCTCCAATTTATCATCCAAGGAAATGAAATGTTCTTTCTTCTTCACTATCCAAGATCACATGCTCGTTTTCTCTTAACTTCCATTTTTCAAATTGAGATCTTTTGTTAGCCCATGTGCCTGTCAGATTTGATATATGTGCTCTGTCAAGTCACTATTAATTGGTATTTGCTACATTAGACATTCACAGTGTGATCTTCTTAGCCATTAATAGGCTGATCTAGTAGTTATCAAAAGTTTGTTCTCCATAGCCATTGATGGTTCACTTCATTTACACTACATGAAAAACTGGAATAGACATCGGTTATTAGCCGATGTAAAAAAAATCCTGACCGATGTCTTCGTCGGTGTAGAGAAAGGCCCCCCCCCCTCTTTGACATCGGTTTTTAGCCGATATAAAACATAGCTTTCCATATCGTTTTTTGGCAATAAACTGATGTCCTTTATCTTATATAAGTACCTAACAGCATTTTAATTTTGCAAACTAAGAGATTATAATCAATTTAAAGATATCACACACAGTGTGATTATAACCTGTTACATCAGTTTTTTCCAAAGAAATGATGTTTATTAAGACTATTAACATCACCCCTGTTTAAAAACTGATGTTAAAGATTAACATAGACATCGGTTTTTAGCCGATGTCTATACTTTACAACGGTTTTTCATTCAACTGATGTTAAAACACATTTTACACATCAGTTAGTAACCGATGTAAAAAGTATATAATTTTTCTTAAGGTCAAAGACATCGGTTTTGAACCGTTGTCTAAAGTATATAATTTATGTTAAAATAAAAGACATCGGTTCAAAACCGTTGTTTATTTGATTTAACATCAGTTTGGAATTGCTTTTCCTGATGTTATTGAGATGTATATACATCAGTTTTTGGTACAAAAGAACACAATATGCCTGTTGTTTTTGATTAGCATAGACATCGGTTTTTACATTTTCAGTGATGTGTATTATTCATATATTCAACTAGCCAAAAATTACCAATCATAAACCAAACCAATCGCAAACCAAAACTATCAAAACTGAAATTGACTAATCGCAAACCAAAACTGAAATACTAAAAGCTTTTTAGCAACATATCAAGCACCAAACAAGCACGGAAATGCAACAAAGTTATATAATAACTTGCAAATCATCCAACAAAAGTTATAACAATCATTTAAACAAGTCAGACCGAATATTCACAATTCATGATCTGCCATAACTAGTCTAATTACGCAAGTCATTTCCAGCAAAGCGTGGTACTAGTGTGGTAGCAGACTACTTAAGCAGATTACAAGACCAACCAAACGAACGAACGACCAACTAGATGACAGTGTACTGATCAAACTAAATATTGTTCCCTGGTAACATGAAAACTAAACAAACTCTTGGACATATTGAAGAGTCTCGAATCGCACTTCATCAAGTTCCTCCCTTGTATAGCACTTTCGAGTCTTAGCTGCCCACTGTGAAATTTACAGAGTGCAAAAACAGCGAATTAGCATACTATACTATAAATATAAATATGCCCTGATAAATGTTCATTTATTCTAGGTGTTTGCAGATTGCGCTAAATGTACATTTATTACCTTGGTAATGAATTTCATTTCTTTATCTTCGAATATGTCTTTCATGTAACGCATGACAACGTACCTACACTCGTATCCACCCGGTTGTTTCGGGGATCCCTAATCCAACAAAAAATTAATAATCAATCAATCCCAAAAAAGAAAGAATTTACAAAAAAACCCTACTACATTCAAATGTGCACAAATGAATACTTACGCTAAGGTTCTTAATCTTGGGGTTTTTGTTTACCAATCTTTTCTGAGCATTATAAGATCTCACCGCTCTGTAAAGAGTAAACATGCAGTATACATAAATAAAAAAATTCTAAAAAAATAGACATCAAACATATATAAAAAAAAGTTCAATTAACACTACCGCGTTAATGTTGCTTCCAATTTTGGAAAACCTATCGGATGGGCCAAGGGGTTGAGAATGAAGATTTTCGATTCCCAAATCATAATCAAAATCCAGTGATAACTGTTTAATGTTAAATAAATCAACAAGAAATTATAAAATATAGAGACAATTTATAATTTTTTATAATTTTGCAAATGCTAAAACTTACTTCTCATTATGAGGCATGAGGAATATGCGAGAATCTCCTGTATTCATCTGTTCGACAATATAAGCTTCAAAATCGTCATTGAGCTTAAAAGTGGCCGCTGGATCAATAAATGCATACATGTCGGATAGTTTTCTCTTACAAACCTCGGTATACAAATACCTACAAATAAAAATAAAACATTCTCCATAATTTGTTCTCACGAAAAAATAAAATAAAACAATATTAATGAATTGAGAAGGAAAAATAAAAAGGAAAAAATACATACGCCATATATGTGGATATTATGCCCAAACCAATCATTTTAAACTCCAACAAGGCCATAACATTCTCGTGCAATAAAAAAATGACTTTTTCGACTCCAAACACCTCAGCACCACACGGTATTTGTATCGAGTCTCCACTTTCTTTCAATATGACCATGGCATGTCTGTACAATAACATAAACCTTCGAGGAACATTGTCAGTAGGTTTCACACTCTTCATCTCAGCCGACAGTTTCTGATACGCTTTGACAATCTTTGTTTTCCTTGGCTTCACTTCCTTCTTTTTCTACAAACAAATAAACAAATAAACAAGTATTCCATAAACCTTAACGGTTTTTAGAAAATGCATTTATAATTCTCTGATTTTTAAGAAAATACCTCAGCAGTGGGGGGACTGAAGATGATCAAATTTTTAGGCCATGCTACAAGGGAGCCAACCGCTTGGCGGACTATCTCTATTTCATCAGCTATTGGTACCGGAACTAAGGCGTCTTCCTTGATGGTTTCATCTACCTGGACACGAGCATATCCGGGCTCAAGAGGCACTCCATGTACTAACGTAGACATTCCATCCTCGGAGAATACCATACCAAAAGCTACCTTGTTTTCAATTACATCCACTGCCAGCTCGCACTTTCGCGGATCCTAAATTACATTTATAAGCATTGTCAAATAATAAGTCTGGCAACAATTGCAAAAATATTGAGAGATATACGTATAATACTTTTTTACCTTTCTCCAAGACGGAGGGTCAAAATGATTAATGTCCACACAGTCATCACCTTTACCAATATTGTTTTCAACCATCAATTCACGTACAACAGTAAGACCACACTTTTGCTTCATTTCAGCAACTCCTTCTTTTTCTTCTACTCGACAACTTGCCTTATCAGACAATATCGGTGAGTGGAGTTTGGCTGCACTAGCCATTTCTTTCATCGCATTCTTCAGCTCAGCAATCTGCAACATAAGATCCTCATTTCTTTTCTCAAAGTCATTCTTTGTTTGTTCAAACTCTGCTTTGCTCACTCTGCTCTTCTTATCTTTCCCTTTCGGTAAATTAAAGTACATCGATGGATTTACAAAGCTTTCAACTCCTCGAACTCTACCAGAATGTTCAGGAGTTTCCAGTGCAACAGAAAGCACATCCTCGCTTCCAGACGGTACAAACTCACCCTTGCGTTTCTTTTCAAGTAGTTCATCCTATTAAAATTAAACAAATTAAACAGGAGTGCAATTAAAACTAAATTTAAAAATGCAATTAAATTGGAAACATGTACAATTAAAATTAAAGCAAGTAAACTGAAAAGCAGTGCAAGTAAATTAAAAAGAAGTGCAATTAAAATTAAAAAGAAGTGCACATAAAATTAAAAAGAAGTGCAATTAAAATTAAAACTGCAAATAAATTTTTAAATACAATTAAATTGAAAACAGATGCAATTAAAAATGCAATTAAATTGAAAGGTAGTACAATTAAATTTAAAACTGCATATGAATTTAAAAATGCAATTAAATTGAAAAATGGTGCAACTAAAATTAAAAGAAGTTCAATTAAATCTGGAACTTACAATTTTTTCAAATGTCTTAGCCAACTCTTCATCAATAGCTCCGTCTGGTGGCGTACGAGCTTTTTTCCAGAAAATTGCTCGATCAGTTAATTCTTCAGGGGCCAGCCGCCCTGCTTTGATCTGTTAAAAGATGAAGAATAAAAATGTTTAAAAAAATAAGTGCAATACTATACTAAATTTCAGAGATAGCAAGAAACCCGTACTTCATCTTCCTCCAAACCAATATATCCTTTCTTTGAGGTTCTGTGGGGATATTTTCGCTCGCTAACTCGCTCGCTTTGCACTTTACTAATCTCCTGCACACAAGATATATTAAATTCAACACTAATTCAAATATACCACGATAAATGTGAAAGATATAAATATGAAAGATATACCTCCCACCTTTTACCGGTCCTCACAGCCACAAATCTTCTCCAACAGTCCTTGCCAACATACGCATATTTTGGAGGGGGCTTGCTTAGCTTCTTCTTCTTTCCAATATACGGCTTCACAAATTTTATGGTTAATTCAGACTTGAATAAGAAACATAGCCTAATGATGCTAACTCGGACATTTTTTGGGAGAATTCCACGAATTACAACTGGGAGCAGCTGTTGAAGTAGTATGTGACAGTCATGAGACTTCAGCCCAAATAACTTCATATCAGGGATCGAGACACAATTTTTTATGTTTGATGAATGTCCATAGGGAAGTTTCATTGATGACAATGACTTTAACAGTTTTCTTTTTTCTTCCTTTGAAAGAGTATAAGCAGCAGGGGGCAGGTACGTTCTCCGTGCTCCTACTTTTTGTGGAGCCAAATTTGTCCCAATGCCCATTTCAACCATATCAAGTCGGGAGGCCTCGCTGTCTTTAGTTTTAAATTTCATATTTAAGAGTGTCCTAATAAGATTGTCGCACACATTCTTCTCGACGTGCATAATATCGAGACAGTGACGAACATGATGAAACTTCCAATATTTTAACTCAAAGAAAACTGACTTTTTCTTCCATGGACAGTCGACCTTTTTGGACTTCTTTACTGCATTCCCGAAAGCAAATTTAATCTGCTCATGCTGCCTTAACACCTCTTCTCCAGAAAGGATTTGACGAGCATTTCCTAACTCTTGCTCAACATTAAAAGCCGTCTTTTTCCTCCTATAAGGATGATTCCTAGGTAAATATCGACGATGACCTTGAAAACATATTTTCTTGGTATGAGGTAAATACTTGGCTACGGTATCGTCGCCACAAACTGGACAACACATATAACCCTTGTTGACACAACCGAACAAGTTCCCATAAGCGGGAAAATCATTTATTGTCCACATTAATATTGCCCTCAAAGTGAAAGAAGATTTAGTATGAGCGTCGTACACATCTAGTTCACCTTCTTTCCAGAGCTTTTTGAGATCATCAATAAGTGGTTGCAAAAAGACGTTAATGTTATTACCTGGCTCTTGCGGACCAGACACTAATATTGTTAACATCAAGAACTTTCTTTTCATGCACAACCACGGAGGAAGGTTATATGTTATCAACACTACTGGCCAGCAGCTATACCTATTGTTCATGCCATTGTTATGGGGGTTTATACCATCTGCCGCCATGGCTAATCGAAGATTTCTCGGCTCATTACCGAATTTTGGCCATTTCTAATCGACATTCCGCCATGAAGGAGAGTACTGGATGATGCATCTGCCCATCTTGACTCATTTGGTTAGCATGCCAAGTTAGAAGCTCAGCGGTAGAATTCGACTTAAACATCCGTTTAAATCTTGGAATGATTGGAAAATACCACATAACTTTAGCCGGGACATTAACTCTCACTTTACCATCCTTGCCTAACTTCCAGCGAGATATGTGGCACTTGGGACACTCGACAAAATCAGAATTTACACCTCTATATAGAATGCATTTATTCGGACATGCATGGATCTTAATATATTCAAGAACTAAATTGGATAGGGTTTTCTTAGCTGTGTATGCTTTACTTGGCAAGATGTGATCTTTAGGAAGTAAGGAGCCAACGGAAGAAAGTAAATCCGTAAACGCAATATCACTAATACTAAATCTTGCTTTCTAGTTATATAACTTGAGCATCGAATCTAATTTACTAGAATCGCTGCCTTCAAACAAAGGTTGCTCGGCATCGGCCAAAAACCTCTTAAACTCCTCTGAATCCTTATCACAATCATCACCCAAATTACCCCGGTTATTATATGTTGCTTCACAGATATCACCTACCTGTGATGCAGCAAAATTTTCTTCAACATTCTGTTCAATATTTTCCGAACACGGAGGTAGCATTGTGCTACCAGTCGATGACCTACAGCTAGCTTTAGCTCCATGCCAAATCCAATCGACGTACCCTAAACTAAAACCCTTTTCATATAGATGCCCCCTAATGATTTTTACCGAGAATTTCTTAAAATTACAGCAACGTGCACATGGACAGGGTATCATCTTAGGATCCTTACAGTTTTCTTCAGAAATATCAAAAACTTTTCATCCCCAATTTCATAGTCTAATGAATCCCTATCTGCAGATATCCATGACTTATCCATATAACCTACCTGAATATTTTCAAATATTATATAAAAATTCATAATTTACTAACACATAATCATTTTCTTGAGTATATAATAACTACGCATAATTTTATTTGGATAATGGCAGTTATTAAATTATCATGGTTACCCATTTAACAAATTATGATAAACCTATCATACCATATACAATTACATTGCGTTTCACTAATTTTATACCTTTTTTTAACGAATACCTAAATTACAATTACGACTAGTTCTCCTCAAAATCATTAACATCTCTTCTGTATTTCACTAATTTTATACCTTTTTTAACAAATATCTAATTAAGCTTGTGAACTTGTTCACAAACTCATACAAAACACAACTGCCTTCCATAAATTGCACAGTTTATATAAATAAAAAAAATTGTAAAGCCCCATATCAGCACAAACAGACAATCAAAACAGAAAGAGGATTACTAAAATACATACACATTTTAAAACATACAATCAAAAAAGAAAGAGGATTACAATCATTTTAAATAACATTAGCACAAATATATCAACAAAGCCCCATTTCACACAAGTAAAAATAATGCATACACATCAATTCACAAAGATACACAAATTCAGTAATAATCTGACTGTAAGACACACACACACACACACCAATCAAAAGTCCCAAAAAATCAAATTTAATTGAAAATACACTTATAAATTAGGGTTCGATTTCGGTGAAACATAGCTCGATTTGTGTAAAACTTGCTTGATTCGGGTTGTATGAACATTTCTCAAGGCTGCATGTCAACCTTCTTGCTCGATCTATAATTAGAGGGTTTAACTTTGTTTTAGGGCTTGTAACGGGTAGAGGTGAAAGAGAAGGGAGAGTGATAGTTGAGAGGTGAGAGACGGAGACGGAGACGGAGAGAGAGAGAGAGAGAGAGAGAGAGAGAGAGAGAGAGAGAGAGAGAGAGAGAGAGAGAGAGAGAGAGAGAAGTCGGGGAGGGAGAGTGTACCGAGAGAGAGAGGTCGGGGAGGGAGAGCAGTGAGAGAGAAGGGGGGAAATGAATTTTGTTTAAGTAAAAATTTCCCCCGTGTTTTTTTAGTTGTAAAGGGGGAACAATTTGTTTCGTGCTTTTTTAATTTTTTAAAAAGCAGTTATATACAACGGTCGGCCATGAAACTGATGTGAATAATGTTGTTTCACATCGATTTGAGCAACTGATGTCAAAAATTGTTTTACATCGGTTTTTTTTGTAACTGATATAAAAAGTGTGATGTCTATTCCAGTTTTTCACGTAGTTTTAATTAAAATTACATTGCATCAAGTTTTTACAATTAACCATCCTATTTTGTTTATACATTGAGTCAATGATTACTATGGAATGAATAATCACAACAATGACTATGAACTTAGATCTACATGATAAATATTACAAATTCTTATCATAAATAAATTACTCTTCAGATAACTATTAGACCAAGATAATGTAGCCATTAATAATACTTCCTGCTTAATGAAATATTATATTATATGTTGTTCATCATCAAATATACATGTAACATAATATATATCAATATATACGTTGCTAATATGTATATATACGAAATTATGTGAGATTGGCAGTTAACAAAAGATGTGAAAGGAGAAAAGTATACAACTCATAAGCGGACAGGTAACCCATTTGTTAAAAGGATAACTAAATGAGTAAAGTTAACCAACCCTAGGGCTGTAAAGTGATCCGGGTTGATCCGGGTGCACCTCTGTTCAGGATTGGTCCATTTTTTATGATGTTCAGATTTGGATCAGATCTGGATAAAACTTTGTTCCTATGCGCCGGATTTGGATTATATTATTACCCGAACCTATCCGACTCGGTTCACTCGAGGATTACTTTTTTCCGGACTACCCATGAGACATATTGGGCTTAGATTCATAGAATAAAAATATGATCCATTGAATATAATTAAAAAGTACACAACTTTTAAGAAAGAGTAAAAAATATGATTCCCTTAATATTTATTTAAGTCTCCCTATATACACAAGTTTGGTAGTGTACTGGTGTGGTCAGCTTGCCAACTTGGCTTATGACTACTACCACCTGAGTATCTCTACTAATGTCTAATTTATTCTTCTATTTTTATTATATTGATAATACAAAGAATTTGTACTAGATAACATTGATAACATCTTGTTTTTTCCTAAAAATAAAAAACTTCCTCAAATAATTTTATCTCTTGCTGCATCTAAAGTCTATATCTGAAGTCTTATATCTAAAGTGCATGTGAGGTCTCAAAATGTAGATTGAAAATAGTACTCATGTCCCAACCTTCTCATAATTTATAAAAATTTATGCAAATTACAATAATAAATGTAAGTTAAAGCAATTTAAAATCAATTAAATGAGATATCTTAAAGTGAAACAAGTAACTGCCATTTCAATAATTTACCTTTTTATATGGATTTAGTCCACATCCACTTAAGCACATCTCCATCTTTGAGTGATTAATGTAAAGGTTACATGAATCATCATCATATGCAAATTAGTCTACAAGTCAGTTAGAATACTTGCAATTTATTATCAAAACCAAATTTACTCTATTTTTAACAAGAAAAATTTTAAAGAAGTAGAATCTAATTTTAAAAGTTAATGATGAGAAACTTATCTTTCTTAGGAATTCTCTAGCTTCACTCTGATCAAGTTACTTCTTTGCCGCAAGACTTTGCATTAAGGCTTACATAAGAATATTATACTACCATGACTACTAACTATATAAACAAAAAAACAAACAAATTACAAGACCTGTAGTTCAACACCATTACAATCCAATTTAAAATTAACATTCATAATCCACATAGGAAATATTGAGTTTGCCACCAAGAAACATAAACGAAGTTCCAAATACCAAACAAAGTTCAGAATACGAAAGTCTTTAGAATGAAAATAACATAATATAAAAAATAAAAATAAATATCTTCTGGTCTTTAGTCCAAACCCAAGCTCCAGCCTATATCATAATTTAGTTACTAGTTAGTATTAATATAATTGTTACTCTTCAAGGAGTTACTAGTTTTAATTAAAGAAAGATAAACTTACAAGTCCCCCAATTATCCAGGTATGCAAAATCATATATTGAGCTTTACCGTCATAGTTTCCAACTCTTCAACTTTAGCCTGTTACAAGAAGTATTATTATTACTTCAAGTAATTTATCAACAACTATAGATTAAAATTAAATGATTTTAAAGTGAATAAACTAAATAACTTACATCTTGTTGTGTCTTCAAATTATAATCAGACCTCACCCAATCTCCGGTGCATATCAAAGCTTCAACAGTTTGAAGGTTTAGTGAACTTCGAAACTGGATAAGCACCCTTCCACCGACACTAAAAGTTGCTTCAGAGGCCATACTAGTAGCAGGGATTGACAAGATGTCTTTTGCCATTTTGGATAATGTTAGATATATTTGAGATGTCATGTCTAATATGTTGTGTTTAGTTTCAGAACTTAATATCAGGACTTACTGGAAATCAGAACTTACTGAAGTCGGAACTTATATCAGAACTTAAGGCTGTCAGGATTTATATCAGGACTTAAGTGCGGGTACTTCAGATAAGGAATGCAGCTAATTTACAGGAGAGGATCATGACTAAAACAATAGAAGATATGCATGGAGAGTTGGACAGCTAGAAGACTTGTAAGAGGATAATATCTGATTGATATATTTTAGGAGACAGAATTATATTCCATATCAATTAGAAGATATCTTGTAACTATGTACTATATAAACATAGCTTAGGGTTTACACTATAAGTGTTATCATTCACGAGATTATTCATTGTAACCTAGCAGCTCTTAGTGATATTGTTCATCAGTGAGAGAGAACAACTGTTCTATTGTTACAGAGTTTATTATATTGAATATACTTGATTACTGTTACATACTTGTGTTCAAATTCAATTTGATTGTATAAATACTATATTCAACCCCCTTCTATAGTGTTGTGTGACCTAACAAGTGGTATCAGAGCCTCTCTATTGATTTACAAATAGTGAGATCCAGTTTACAATCATGTCTGAAGAAACACAAACCCCACCTAAGCCCACCAGAACTCAAGATACTCAAAATAATCAAACTCACAGTCGATATGAGAGTATTAGGGTTCCCATACTGAGAGCATCTGAGTATCCTATATGGAAGGTAAAGATGGCTATGTTTCTGGAAGCTACATATCCAGAATACCTTGATAGAATTAATGATGGACCATATAAGCCTACCAAACTTTCTGTTGCAGTTGTTGATCAACCTGCAAAGATGATACCAAAAGAGAAAAGTGAGTACACAACTAAAGACATCTCATCTATTGCCAAGGATGCAAGGGTAAGGCATCTGCTGCATAGTGCAATTGACAATATCATGTCAAACAGGGTAATTGGACGCAAGACTGCAAAGGAGATATGGGATGCTTTGAAGACAAGATGCCAGGGAACTGATGCAATAAAAAAGAACAGGAAGACTATACTCACACAAGAGTATGAGCACTTTGACTCAAAAGCTGATGAGTCATCAACTGATTTATATGACAGGTTTGCCAAACTCTTGAATGATCTGTCACTGGTGGACAAGGAATATGATCTTGAAGATTCAAATCTAAAATTCCTTTTAGCTCATCCTGAAAATTGGGATTTGAAGTCTACTACCATAAGAGACAACTATGACCTTGATGAAACTACTCTTGATGAAATTTATGGTATGCTCAAGACTCATGAACTTGAGATGGATCAAAGGAGCAAAAGGAATGGAAGAAAGTCAAAAACAGTTTCTCTTAAAGCTGAGGAGGAATCTCCTAAAGTGGTTGTCTCAAAGAGGGGCAAAGGAAAGGCTCTCATCATACACTCTGATTCAGAGTCATCATATTCTGATGATGATGATGATTCAGAATCTGAAAATTTATCTGAAGTGGATGTTGATGCAGAGATGATGCAACTGTGTGCTCTTATGGTGAAGGGCATCACAAAGATTGCCTATAAGAAATTCAGAAAGGGCAAGAAGTTTTCCAGGAAAGGTGGAAGTTCTGAAAAGAAAGGGTTCAGAAAATCTGAAGGCAATGGAGGAAAGTCTGACATAGGAGACAACTCAAATGTCAAATGCTACAATTGTGGTGAAAAAGGCCACATCTCTCCTGACTGCAAGAAAGGAAAAAGTGATAAAGGACAGGAACTTATTACAAAGAAGAAAAATTGGGCAGACACTTCAGATTCTAAAGATGAGGTGAACTATGTCTTGATGGCAAATACTGATAGCAGTTTGGATGCTTCTGAATTAAAGGTACCTCAATCAACTCTTGCTTTTCATACTGATGACATTATAGAGCTAAGATTATATCTGAAAACCATGTTCATTAGTTTTAGAGATCAGACTTCAACAACTGAAAGATTAACATCTGAAAGTCTTGCTCTTAGAAACAGAAATGACTATTTAGAAAAAGAGTTAGTTATGTTCCATCAAACTCAGAAAAAAAGAGATGAGGCTTTGTATGTTAGAGATGAAGTGCTAAAAACTGAATAAATCTCTTAAATCTGAACTGAAAAAGGAAAAGGAGATAATCAAAACTTGGACTAACTCTGGAAGAACAACTCAAAAAATCTTAGAAAATGAAAATTGGAAAGAAGGTCTAGGTTACCTAGATGATAAAGAAGAAAAGGAAACTGTGTCATCTAAACCAAACTTTACCAAGAAAGCTGAAAAGCCTAAAGTTAATCCTATTAAATTTGTAGCAAAAACCGATGTGTCAAAATATGAAAAGATGAATGATTCCAAAACAGAAGTCAAAGAAAAGTCAACTTCTGACAAATTAAAACAGGACAAACCAAATTCAGTAAACATATGTTTAATGACTAAGAAGTAGCTTAAACCTAAGCTGAAAGAGATTAGAAATGTGAACAAGGTAAAGGAAGCTAGGAAAAATAGGAATGGAAAGGAAGGTGTGAATAAAAGCAATAATTATATGCCTGTTCCTAATGCTCCTAGAAAGAAATGCTACAATTATGGAAACTCTAACCATCTTGCTTCTTTTTGGAGGAAAAATAAAGATATAAACTCCTTACCTCCTAGATCAGGAGTTAAGAGTCAGTCTGTTAGGTTTAAACCACAAAATCCTTGTTTTCATTGTGGTAGTTTATGGCATTCTATTTATACTTGTGAATATCATAGTTTGTACTTTGATTATTATCAAATAAAACCTTCTTTGAAGAAAGTTAGTGTAATTCCTTCTAGTGTAAGTTCTGATGCAAAGTATGATATAAAGTCTGATAAAAAGCATGTTAGCATAAACTCTGAAACTAAATCCGCTACAAATGCTAACAAACTTAAAAAGGCCAAAGGATCCAAGCAAGTCTGGGTCCTTAAAACTAACCAATAGTGGTCTTTGTGATTGCAGGGCAACATGAAAAACATCCTAGTTCTGGACAGTGGATATTCAGGACATATGACTGGAAATAAAGCCCTGCTATCAGACTTTTTGGAAAAAGCTGGCCCAGGAGTTTCTTATGGATATGGCAACATGGGAAAGACTCTGGGATATGGCAATATCAATCTTGGGAATGTCATAATTGAATCAGTAGCTCTTGTCTCAAGACTTAAACATAATCTGCTAAGTGTGAGTCAAATCTGTGATAGAAATTATCATGTGGATTCCTTTGAAGAACACTGTGAAGTTGTAAGTAATTCTACAGGAAAAGTGGTTCTGAAAGGTTACAAACATGGTAACATATATGAAGCCAGACTTTCAACAAGCTCTGATGGTTCTGCAATCTGTCTGTTAGCAGAGCATCAATTGAAGAAAGTTGGAATTGGCACAAGAGACTCTCTCATTTAAATTTCAATAACATAAATAAGCTAGTAAAGAAAGATCTTGTGAGAGAACTGCCAAAATCAGTATTTGCTCCTGATGGTCTTTGTGATTCATGTCAAAAGGAAAAACAAAGAAAATCTTCATTCAAGAGCAAAACTGAATCCTCAATTCTTGAGCCTTATCACTTACTGCATGTTGATCTATTTGGTCCAGTCAATGTCAAGTCCATTGCAAAGAAGAAATATATTGTGGTTATAGTGGATGAGTTCACAAGATACACTTGGGTGTATTTCTTGCACAAAAAGAATGAAACTGCATCTACTCTAACTGATCATGTCAGACAGCTGGATAAGTTGGTCAAAGATTCTGTTAAAATAATAAGAAGTGATATGAGTTCAAGAATTCAATTATGGAAGAGTTCTGCAAAGAGCATGGAATAAAGCAGGAATTTTCTGCACCTGGAACTCCACAGCAGAATGGAGTTGTAGAAAGAAAGAACATGACTCTTATTGAAGTTGCACGAACTATGCTTGATGAAGCGAAGCTACCAACCTATTTTTGGGCTAAAACTGTGCAGACTACTTATTTTATACATAATGCTACACTCATAAACAAGCATGGAAAAACACCATATGAGATGGTGAAGAAAAAGAAGCCAAATCTGAAATACTTTCATGTATTTGGATGCAAGTGTTTTGTTCTTAATACTCATCCTGAACAGCTGTCAAAATTTGATCTAAAAGCTGATGAAGGATTTTTTGTTGGATATCCACTTTCCACAAAAGCCTTCAGATTCTACAATTTAAGAACAAGGGTTGTCATGGAATCTATCAATGTATCTTTTGATGATAAAAAGATAACCGGACTTGAAGATTTCAATGATCATGATCAGCTGAGATTTGAAAATGAAGATGTAAATTCTGATACTGTAAATTCTGATGACCTAAGTCCTGATTCTGTAAGTTCTAACAGGTTAAATTCTGATGTCATTGAAACTGTGGTAACTACACCAAAGGAAAATGCACCTGTTCAGGGGGAGCAAGTTAATGATCCTACCACATCTCAAGACTCTCAAGAAGCATCAGAACCTGTCACTGGCTCTTCAAGTTCTTATTCATCAAGTTCTGATGAGCCAAATTCTGGTAATTCTGGAAACTCTGATTCTTCAATTCCTGAAGGATCCAACTCAAATTCTGAAATTTCAGAAAGCATAACTTCAGGGGGAGCATCAGAAAATGCTGATGGAGATAACATGGATCATGGGGGAGGATCCAGTTCTAGAGATCAACTGCCATCTGCAAGGAAGTGGACTAAATCCCACACACCTGACTTAATAATTGGAGATCCTGAAGCAGGTGTCAGAACTAGAGCAGCAACATCAAATGAATGTCTCTATCACTCTTTTCTATCTCAGACTGAACCAAAGAAAGTGAAAGAAGCTCTTTAAGATGCTGATTGGGTGCAAGCAATGCAGGAAGAGTTAAATGAATTTGAAAGAAATAAAGTCTGGACCCTAGTGCCAAGACCAAAGAAGAGATCAATTATTGGCACAAAATGGGTGTTCAGAAATAAAACTAACAGTGATGGCATAATTACAAGAAACAAAGCAAGGTTGGTTGCTAAAGGTTACTCTCAACATGAGGGTATTTATTATGATGAAACATTTGCTCCAGTTGCTCGATTGGAAGCCATAAGAATCTTTTTGGCTTATACTGCTCACAAGAAGTTTAAAGTCTTTCAAATGGATGTGAAAAGTGCTTTTCTCAATGGAGAATTGGAAGTAGAGGTATATGTTGAACAACCTCCAGGATTTGTAGATCCAAAATTTCCTAATCATGTCTACAGACTTGATAAAGCACTCTATGGCCTTAAGCAAGCTCCAAGAGCATGTTATGAGACTTTAGCTCAATTCCTTCTGGAAAGTGGATTTACCAGAGGCACAATTGATAAAACTCTGTTCTACCTCAACCATGAAAAGGACTTACTTTTCGTATCATCTTTGTATCTACAAATGCCAAATTCTGTGAAAGGTTTGCAAAGCTAATACAGTCAAGATATCAAATGAGTATTATGGGAGAACTTAGCTATTTTCTGGGACTTCAAGTCAAGCAAAATGAAGGTACTTTCATAAATCAATCCAAGTACACCAGAAATTTACTCAAGAAATTTAGAATGCAAGACTGTTCAACTGCATCCACCCCCATGGCCACTGCAACCAAGTTAGATAAAGATTCTAGAGCATCAATAGATATTACTAACTACAAAGGTATGATTGGCTCTTTACTCTATTTAACTGCAAGTAGACCTGATATCATGTATGCTACCTGTCTTTGTGCAAGATTTCAGGCTGATCCAAGAGAACCTCATCTAATAGCTGTGAAAAGAATTTTCAAGTACCTCAAGGGTACAGCTGATCTAGGATTGTGGTATTCTAGAGAATCAAATTTTAAGCTAATAGGTTACTCAGATACAGATTTGCAGGATGCAAAATAGACAGGAAAAGCACTAGTAGAAGCTGCCAATTTCTTGGAGGCAGATTGGTTTCTTGGTTTAACAAGTAACAGAAATCAATTTTTACATCAACTGCAGAAGCAGAATATATTGCTGCAGGAAGCTGTTGTGCACAGATTCTTTGGATGAAGAATTGGTTACTGGACTATGGGTTAGAATTTTCTAAAATATCCATTTATTGTGATAATCAAAGTGCTATTGCTATGACAGGTAATCCAGTTCAACACTCAATGACAAAGCACATCAGTATAAGGTACCATTTCATAAGGGAACATGTGATGGAAGGTACAATAGAATTGCATTTTGTTCCAACAGATCAACAACTAACAGATATCTTCACAAAACCACTATGTGAAGCTACTTTTACAAGAATGGTAAATGAACTTGGAATGGTTTCAGGTTCTTTCTCAAAATCTGTTTAGTTTTTGTTCTCATACATCAGACTTTATGATCAGTATTATATATTGTCTTATCTCCATGTAATCTATGCTTAAACTGTAATATATTAAATACTGATTGTTATCTGATGTGATTCTATATACTCTGATAGTGTTTTGAATGTTCTATGACTATTCACTCCAATGAGGATTATTTGTTAG
Source organism: Apium graveolens (assembly GCF_009905375.1). Lineage (NCBI taxonomy): Eukaryota > Viridiplantae > Streptophyta > Magnoliopsida > Apiales > Apiaceae > Apium > Apium graveolens. Next base: position 187,984,387 of record NC_133650.1, read on the forward strand.
ATATTGGCTTAGTAGTCTTTAACAAACTGTGTATCCCATGTTTGAATTAGTTATTTATGTGGAAATCCATAACACAAGTAAACTCTGATTTTGATCTTAGTCAAATTTAGTTCTTGTATCTTATTACTAAGTCACAAACTAGGTTATTGTTTCTTATCTGTCAAATTCTGATGTCAGTAAATCTTAAGGATGAACTACATGCTTGATAAACCTCACTTATCTGAAGAAAACAAAAGAAAAGAAAAATTGAAGTCAGGCACTCCTTTGAGATCTAGAGTAAATATGTGAAAGGGAAGACCCAAGTGAATTGTTGGTATTAAGTTATATTCATTAGAAAAGAAAATAAATTTTTCTTGGTGACGTTTCACATTCTCTGATTACTGGAGAAATACTCTGATAATATCATAAATTCTGATAGTAGTTGTGACTCATTTACACTGAGAAGCCACTGTAAAAAGAATGTCAAAAGATGCATAAAATGAGCACAAACAGTTGAGGTTGACTCTTGCATAAATTTATTCTATACTAGACTTCAAAATTAAATACAGATTTTAGGCATTTTTCTTAGTTATGCCTTATTTCTAAGATATTTGAAGTTTATCAGACTTTAATCTTTATCTGATCATTTACAAATGCACACACTCTCACTCCATATGAATGATGAAAATTATTGTGGTGATTAAGTTGTTTCTGACAAACAGTTAAGTATTATTTGCATATATTCTGAGGACAAGTTCTGATGATTAAACTCTGAAGAAACCAGTCAGTATTTGTGTGAAGAATAACAGAAACAGTCATTCACTTTTTGAGTACAGAAGCCATGTTCTGATGACCGTTAAATTCTGATAATAGTCAAGTTGTGATGCAAATCCTGATGGAAACTCTGATGCTTACGTGGCATTATTTAATTAATTGGCTTATTTTTAGTATTTACTTTAACGGTTATATTTTGTTAGAAAATAATTAAGTGAGATAAAAATAGTGATAATCATTTGTTTAATGGGTTGCGTGTTTGTTTTGGTAACAGCATGTGAGCAATAATTACTGCACGTTTACCGTGCCCACTCATTACTTTTTTGACTGTTTTCATGCTTCCAGGTGTAAAAGGTTTGTTCTGCTTCACAAAAATGACCGTTATCATGTGGAGTGTATAAATAAGAGAGTTAAAAGATTTTACAATCTTTTACCTCCTATTCTTATTTTCTAATCTCTCTTATTCTCTCTCACTCTCTAATATTCTCTGAAGCTGTTTCTTACAGGCATTTTTAACAAACACCTTTCGTACACACAATTTTCACTTAATTTCTTACAGAAATGGCACCTAAGGACATCATCTTTAATGGAGCCAAGTTCGTCCCAAACAACTATATGGCTATTCTTAGCAAGGATGATGCTTCATCAGATCTTCATTTTATTCAAGACTTTCTGGCTCGAAGTGAGATTGGGTATGCTCTGACCCAACCACAATTACTCTCAGGAACTCAAATACTGGAGTTTTGGAGGAGTGGTAATTATGATGATTGTGGTGAAGCTGGGTCCCCAAGTATCATTTTCACAACAGGGTAAGATGAGCATCTGTTAACATTGTCAACAGTTCGACAGGCTTTGCACTTACCAGAAAATTGCACTTTCAATGCTCAGATTGAGGAGACACTTCTACAGGGTATGATGGCCAATCTTGGCTATGAGAAAGGTTTGTCCAAGCTGGGACAACTGAAGCGGCCATACATCAGAAAGGAGTGGAGCTACTTCCTTAACTGCATCACCAGAGCTTTTTCCAACAAATGCTCCAACTTTGATGCAATTCTCATTCTGAGTCAGCAAATAGGGTATGCTCTTCTAAATCAAACTCACTTTGATTATGCTACTGCTATTTTGGGTTTTATTGGGGATAGGATAAATGAGGAACCAAATACTATGTACTTTGCTAGATTTTGTCAATTAATTTACAGTTTTTGTTATCTTGATAAGCCTCAAAACTATAGTGAGATAACTCAACCTTTTAAACTTGCTAAAAGGGCCTTCACAGACTTATTATCTACTGATAATAAGAAAGAGATACTAAGACCCCTTCAAATTCCTACATCTGGAAAACAGTTCTTAGTAAACTCTGATCCCAACACATATACAACCAAATTTCCTGAAGTTACACCCTCTCAACCTCCATCAGCACCTACAACCAATACTCAACCAGCTCAATCCTCTCAACCACAACCACAGCCTACCATCAGAACTTATTTCCAACCTGCACAATCTTCTTAACCACAACCATCTGCTACAACATCTAGACCCAAAACTTCAAGAGCAAAATCTGTTCCTAAATCTCCACCAAGAAGAAGAAGGATGATTCTTAGAGATGAATCAGATGAAGAGGAGCAAGTCCAGGTTCATGCATCAGAACTTGTGACAGTAGAAGCTGAAAATGTAATTTTTCAGAAGGAAGTAGTAGCTGAAAAGATAACTCCTCAGAAGGAAACTGAAGTTGAGGGTTCTGGTATTTTAAAAAGGAAAAGAACTTCAAGTTCTGATGCTGCTCAAGCAACTCCTCCACCATCCAGAAGATCAAAGAAGATGAGAGCAGGAAGGCATATGGAATAACCTCACTCTGAGGAAGGGGATCAGGAATCTCTGATCTCATCAGGACCTATGGTAATTGAAGCCCTTCCAGCACCTGGAAACACTGTTAATGACACAATGATCACACCTCCTGTCTCTCCTATCAAAGAAATGTTCAAGTTGAAGATTCAGGATTAAGTCCTGAAATTGATATTCATAGGCTGAACATTCCATTTGTCCTGTTTCTGGAAGCACCACAAGGACAAGTGACAACTCCACCTGTTTCTCCACTAAATGCTGAAGTTCCTACCACACCAATTCTGGATGTGGAAACAGATGAAGTTGTACCAGAATCTCCTATAGCCACACACACACTTATGTTGTTAGAAGATGATGAGTGTCTAGCAAGTTCTGGAGAGTCAGCTCCAGCAAACACTCCAGCTCAAATTCTTGGAAATAAGGCATTGCTTAAAAAGTTTGTTGAACAAGATGCTCCTGTTCAATGGGAAGAAACTCACAGAGGAGTTGAATAAACCAAGAAGTGGAATGAATCTGATTTCATTCCAAGCTCAAAAGTTCTGTCAGATCATATTGCAAAAGCTGATGAGATGTTGACAAACTCTGACTTCAAAGCTCAACTTAAAGTCACAACTCTCAGTACTAAAAGTCTTCAAGGTCAACATTCCATTACTCATGCCAAGGTTGATAAACTACAGGAAAATGCTGATAAGCTGGACCTGATGCTCAAGCTAGACAAGAACAAGTTTATCATACCTATTCATGAAAAAGTAGAGGCTATTGAGAAAGTTCAAGAAAAGCAACAAGCACAATTGACCGAGGTCCTGTAGAATCAAGCCTCTCAACATACTCAACTGAATGAAATCCAATCTTCAGTAGAACTTCTTCTATCTCTACTCCTACCAGATGATGCCAAAAAGGGGGAGAAGGTAGTGAAGTCCAAATGCTCAACTAGTCAAGTACTGAAGAAGAAGGATGATAAAGGAGATGACAAGGGAAACCCTAGCAAGGGCAGGGGTCAAGGTCAAGGGCAAAGCAGCAAATTTTTTTTAAAGAAACTAAATTTTGATTCTAGAAAATCTTTTACACAGAAGAAGACAAGTTCTGAAGCTGTGAATGCTCAAACTCTGATAGCAAGTTCTGATAATCAAAATCTGATATCAAGTTTCGATGTTCTGATTCAAGCTGAAAGTTAAGACTCTCAGAAGTTTTTTACAGACTCTGAAGCTTAAGGGAAGGGAGACTACTGTCTACTATAAAAATCCCAAGATTTAGACACTTGATGAAGAGATTGCTAGAAGACTATTTCTCTAGCATAATCCTGGAATGAATTTAAAGACTTTAAAGGAGGAAGAAGCTAGATTTGCAGCTGAGAAGACAAATTTTAAGTCTAAAGCTTCTAATACAAAGAAACCTCCAAGGCCTAAGGCAAAAGGCATTGTGATCAAGGAAACTTCTGAGGCTTCAAAGCCCAAGACAAGATCACAAGTTGAAATTGATCCCAAAGAAAAAGGGAAAGGAAAGATTGATGAACCAACAAAGACACAGGAGATGAAGATTCCTCAAATCATGATGAAACCAGTGTGCAAAATGGTTCAAATTTTTGATGATACAGCTGCTGAAGATGAAACTGTTGAAACACTGAAAAGATGGAAGATAAAAGAAGAATCTAAGACAACCTCTGACATAGCTCAAGTTGTTCAGAATGAAGAACATCAAGCTATAGAAGAAACAACAAATCCTGATCAAGTCATCAAGACATCAACCTCTGACAAAGCTAGAGTTGATTTGAACAAAATGATAATTACTGATAAGAGAAAACTCCTATGAAAAAATGTTAATCCATCAGATCCTAAGAAAAGTCAACTGCTATATGATTTCATGAGCGTTGGATTGAAAGCTAGGGAAGCAAGAGACAGAGCTGGATTAGGTTCTGAAGAAGCCAAGATCAAGACAGGAGTTGAAGTACTTACTAGAGATCCATTCTTATTAACTGACAAACCACTTGAGGAAGCTACACAGAAACACCTTGACAAGGTTTTATCTGTTCAAGTGGTACTGGATGCTCATGATAAAAGTAATGTCAAAGAAAAGCTGATTCTATTTCTTGAAGATGGAAGAATATATAGAATGTCAGAATCAGATGTGCTGAACAAATCTCTGAAAGAACTTCAATTCTTTCATTATTTTTTGGAGATAAAGTCTGATATTACCAGGAGATGGTCAAATTTCATAATAAAGACCATAAGGGATAAAGCCAGAATCTCGGGATCAAGGGTTACAGAATTTGTTCCAAATATAGTTGAAGATGATGGAAGTGAAATTCCCATGAAGAAGGATTCTTTTAAACTTGAAGTTATTCTGAAAGAGAAATGTCTGTGCTATAATGAAGACTTGTCTCATCCAAGGGTAATCAGACTTGGTGATGGATTAGAAAGAGATCACATCTCAGCACTTAGGACTACAATCTACCAGATTGGAAGTCAAGATGAAGAAATGAAGCAAGTCAAGGCTATATTAGCTCAAGTCCTGAGGAATGCAGAAGAAAAGCTGATATCAAACTTTGTCAAGAATCACTTTGGATTCAGATTGACTTAGTAAGATTGGTAAAAGCTACAAGGACTGTAAGTTGTAGTTAGTTGTTTAAATAAACTCTCATTGCATTTGTACTTAAATGTTTTTGACATCATCAAATCTATTAACTTGTATATTTTTCATAATTTACAAGTTGGGGGAGATTGTTAGATATATTTGAGATGTCATGTCTAATCTGTTGTGTTTAGTTTTAGAACTTAATATCAGGACTTACTGGAAATCAGAACTTACTGAAGTCAGAACTTATATCAGAACTTAAGGCCGTCAGGATTTATATCAGGACTTAAGTGCGGGTACTTCAGATAAGGAATGCAGCTGATTTACAGGAGAGGATCATGACTAAAATAATAGAAGATATGCATGAAGAGTTGGACAACTAGAAGACTTGTAAGAGGATAATATCTGATTGATATATTTTAGGAGACAAAATTATATTTCATATCAATTAGAAGATATCTTGTAACTGTGTACTATATAAACACAGCTTAGGGTTTACACTATAAGTGTTATCATTCACGGGAACATTATTCATTGTAACCTAGCAGCTCTTAGTGATATTGTTCATCACTGAGAGAGAACAACTGTTCTATTGTAACAGAGTTTATTATATTGAATATACTTGATTACTGCTACATACTTGTGTTCAAAATCGATTTGATTATATAAACACTATATTCAACTCCCTTCTATAGTATTGTGTGACCTAATAGATAAAATTTTAAATTTCAAGGTATTTGCTTTCCACCATTCCAGAGCATCAAACTTATCATCAGCACCAGATAGTCTCCCTTCCTCTAAATATATTTCCAATTCAGACTTTGACGAATTAGTAACAACATCGGTGTTTTGAGCCCAAGTTTCAAATTCATTTATGCTTTTTGTCAGACTTTTTTCTCCAACCGCAGTTGATAATGATGGAACAGTAGGTGCATGAGTTGTTGCAATTCGCTGGGCATTATAGGAAGCAATGTATTCATCAAACAATTCTCGGATAGCATTGTCAACAAGGGTTAATTTCTGTTTGTTTCAAACTCAGTAGTATACATCCTGGGAAAATAAAACTTCACAAAATGCATTTTATGTCTTGGATCAAGTATTGAAGCAATCGACATTAGTAGATTACAACTACCCCAATATTTTTCAAACTTATCTTTCATTTTATGCGCCATTGCTTGCATATATTCAGACTTTTCAAGAAGAGACTGATTCAACAACTCTTTTATCTTCCAAATTTCAGGAAAAAATAAATTAACAGTTGTATATTCAGTGCCAAAGAATACCATTGTAGCTTCGTAAAATATCTCAAGAAATTTCATAATATTTTCAAGAACTTTCCATTCCTCCAAAGTTGGTAGACTATGAAAATAAGAATCTCTTTCCTTATACATTGGAAACACATTTTTAAACTGGAGTGCACATTCAAGATAAAATATGCGGAATTCCACCTGGTGGGAACATCTAAAACCAACCTTTTAGAATTAGGTAACTGCAAATTCTTAACAATTTCAGAAAATTTGTGAAGACGCTGAGGTGACATTTTCAAATACTTAACAGCAGCACGAACATTATGAATTATTGGTTCAATAACAGCCAAACCATCTTGCACAAGCAGGTTTAAAATATGTGCATTGCATCTAACATGAAAAATCCTACCATTAAATAACAGATTTCCTTTCAAAGCAAATGATTCCTTGAGGTGCATAACAACAGAATCATTAGATGAAGCATTATCAAGAGTAATAGTTGATATCTTATTCTCAATTCCCCAATCAACCAAGCAAGCAAATATGAAGGCACTAATCGCCAAACCAGTGTGTGGAGGTACCAAATGCAGAAAATTGATCACCTTTTTTTGAAGAATCCAATTAAAATCCAAATAGTGAGCAGTAAGACACGTGTATCCAATATTTTAATTGGATGTCCAGTAATCACAAGTCAAGCTTATACGATCAACAATTGTAAACATCTGCCTAAGCTTTTTCTTTTGCAGAGTATACATTTTCATGCAATCATTATTCAAAGTGTTACGAGAAATAGGTTCAAATCGCGGATTCAATGATTTCATTAGTATTAAGAATAACTCATGCTCTACCATACGAAATGGGTACTCATGCACAAAAAACATTTTAACCAGCAAATCCCTAATTTTTTCCTTATCATACTTGAAGAAATTAACGTTACCCATATTTCCATCAGCTTCTAAAATGGGATACGATAATACCTTATGTGTGACGCCAGAAATAGAAGCCCACCGAATGCTGCAAGCTTTCATGTGTCGAATCAAATGACTGGTAGAGCCGTCCTTACTCAGAGAAAACTTCGCATTGCAATACTTGCAATTGAGTTTTTTGGTCCCATCTCTAAGTGTTACTTCTTCAAATTCTTCCCATACTTTAGATATTTTTTTCTTTCGCTTTCTGGATCCCTGCTCCGAATTGTTACCCTCCATCGCTTCAATATCAATTTCATCTTTCAAAGTTTGAGAATTATCGGGATGATTTTGATATCCTTCACTGGGCTTGTGGCTGATTGCTTCTTTAGTACCTTGCAAAATATATAATCAAAAATAAGTTATCACCAAATAAGATACGATATCTAAAAAATAAAATAAACTTAATTGAGATTTTACCAGAGATATCAACAACAACAAAATCATCTTCCACATCTTCCATATCGCAAGCCAATTATAAATCTAATAATTTTTAGACTAAGAAAGGAGGATGAATGATATCTCATATAAGAAGGTGTATATATAGGCACAACTTATACATATAATTATTAATATGAATTGAATATTTGTGCAAACGAGGAGTCGATGAGAGTAATATGAGTCAATCCATTTTACATCCAGATGCACACATCAACATTCGAGAGGGCTGAATAACGAGGGGTCAGAGTTAATATTGGTAAAAAGGATAAATATGAATAATTTAATTCTATACATACTGAGCTTAATATTTGATGGGCTAGAAATTTTAATACTACTAGTTAGGAGTATTATATATAATCCCAGCATCGGGTAGTTGAGCGAATCCAGATATAAACCCGGTACGGGTTGTTTCATATTTTTTTAAAAAATATGAACCCTAAAATGGACGGTTATCTTAATTTTCAAATCTGGGATCATATTTTATTCGGGCCTAATTTTTGCGCCAGATATGGATCGTTTCCAAAACAAATCTAAGGCATGAATCATATTTTCGAGCTGGATATGAGCCGAGATACCGGATAATCCGAATCATTTTACAGCCCGTCCATTCCCCCTGAAAATGGGTATTATTGTAATTATAAATTAAAAGTTCCCTATTTTATTATTCTTTCTAATATGACCGTCATTTTTTAAGTTATTTAATTTAACAATTATGATAAATAAATTTATAGAAATCGAGCAATTGACAATAAGACCCTTGCTAAACCAAAAACCTCCCTTCCTCATTGACCTTATCTTTCTCACCCTCACACACATTTCGCTCACTTCTTGCAATGGCCACTCTCAGCTTCTCTCCTCTCTCTAAAACCCTAATAAACCCTTCTCATCCTAAACTCTCAACCCCGCTTTCATATCTCTCATACCCACTTCGCTCTTTACCTTTTAAACTGACCCAGAATCTCAAATCCACCCGAATTTCATCTCGGAGCCTCATCCGAGCTGCTGTAGATGGAGACTACTCTTCCAAAAGGAGCAGTAGTAATGAACCCAGAGAGACGATAATGTTACCCGGTTGTGATTATAATCATTGGTTGATTGTTATGGAGTTCCCCAAAGACCCAGTTCCTACTAGAGAACAAATGATTGAGACTTATCTTCAAACTTTGGCTACTGTTCTCGGAAGGTCATTATCTTTTATACCCTTCTAATTATACATATCAATATTTATATGTATTTGTATATGTGTTTGATATATTGTGATTGTTGTGTGGATTAGGCTGTTTGTGTATGTGTGTGGTGGTATCCAAGAAATATTACATTTTTATTGGTGTTTGTGTTGTTTTTCAAGATTTTTTTATGTGTATATGTAAATGTTTTAACTTTTAAGAAATGTTTATGTGGGTATTTAATAATTTGTTATTTGTTATAATCTTTTGTATATTATGTGTGTTGGATTAAATTTCCAAGCAGTAGGTTATGTGTGTGCGAGGCTATGTTTCTATTTATAATTCTATATAATCTTGTCTATTATCCAAGACAACGTTTTTTTCGGTGTGGAGTCCGTATTATTCACGGTACATTGATTTGGGGTCAATTGATTAATAAACATTGTGAATTTTGTTTTTACTTGGTTTGTAAGGTATAGAATGCCTATTTTATGGAATGCAATGAAGTTGATATGCGGTAAAAGTTTGAAAGCTGTAAATTGTGTTAAACGAAAATCCATTTGATATCCAAGAGTACTTATATTTGATGTTTGTGTTTTTACTTTTATCATCTCACTTAGATGTGGGTTATTTAGATCACCAAACTTTTGTCAATTTTTTTCGTGGAATGTAGGGAATGCCCGTTTTAAAGAATGCACTGAAATTGGTGTGTGATATATATGTGGTTACTGTTTAGTGTCAACTTGGAAGATTAGTAGGAGTTTGATTTATATTATGCATTTATCATTTTTTCTGTTGTAAATTAGAAACACCGTACATAAGCTCTTCCATGTAAACAAGTTCGATAATTGATGCTTTATTGTTATCTAAAATTGTCTTACCTGTGGTTGTCAGCATGGAAGAAGCTAAGAAGAACATGTATGCGTTTAGTACCACTACCTATACTGGATTCCAGTGCACAGTATCAGAAGAAGTATCTGAGAATTTTAAGGGTATTCTAATACATTACTCAGCTGTTTCATAAGTGAGTATAACAAGGGACTAACCTAATTGTTGACTTGCATCTTTCTGGTATGTAGGATTACCTGGAGTTCTATGGGTTCTTCCAGATTCATACATTGATGTTAAGAACAAGGACTATGGAGGTGAGACATAAGGAAATGAGTTGTTCATGTGTTTAATATACTATTTCAGTGGATATCTGGACATGACTCTCATTATATGCCTCAGGTGATAAGTATGTCAACGGGGAAATAATTCCTTGCACGTACCCCACTTATCAACCAAAGCAGCAGAGGCGATCAAAGTATGAGAGTAAGAGATATGTAAGACAGAGGGATGGTCCTCCTCCTGAACGGAGAAAACCAAAACAGGCAACCGAATCCTCCTCTGGATGAACTATTATAGGTTGGGTTCACTAATATAGTTCTTTTGTAATTTAGTTGTTTGGTAATTTACTAATGTAATCGTCATGCTTTTGTTGTGTTCCGTGATAACTTAATTTGCCTACTACTTAACTGCAGTAATTCATTTCAAGTCATTGCCTATATTGTTTTTCGCAGGTTGATGATTTGTGTTCGAAGAGGAATTTACTCATTAGAAAATGCCAATGTTGCCAGTTTTAGAGATGGTGAGGGAAGACAGAAATATGCAATAGGTAGTCAAGGTGCCCTGTTTTTCGCAAGGTTGGTCAAGTGAACTCATTGTTTCAAATCTTTTTGTGAGAGTATCTGAGTAGTTTCATAATGAGGTGTAACTTGATTGCCGAATATAAATGTAAAGTGGAACCAACTAGGTTTTTTTATGTAACTTAATTTTTTTTGTATATGCAACTATTTTTGGATGCTTTTGGTCAAATGGCTTTTTGTTAAAATTATTCTTAAGACTTGCTCAAGTAGTTTTAGTGTAAGTTGGAAGTATTTTATGTTTGCAGAAAGGCTATAATTTTGCTGAATCCACATTTTCGGTTACATTGTTATACATGCACTGTTTCCGTCTGAGTTTCAAATAATATGATTTCCGTCTGAGTTTCAAATAATATGATTTCCGTCTGAGTTTCAAATAATATGAAATAGAAGAATAAAGTTGCATCAAAAGCCTTGTAAGCGGTCTAGGTCTGTGAATTGGTCTTGACATCTTTCCTGTAATCTTCGCGAGTACAGCAGCATATTAATGAGTTTAATTTGTCAAAAAAATGTGATTATGTTGTTTATTGCAAGATTTCCCAACTTATGGTAACTTGAGTATACTGGTAGAGATGTCCAATATATATATCACATTCTTATCTGTTAGCTCTAGAGTGCCTCTTTTTATTTACTCCGTGGCAATTGAGGAATAAAAGGTTTACCTATCAGGTCCAATCATTTTTAGTTTAGAGGAATTTTGTATCCTTGATGTTGCCTAAATTAGAATATTAGATCCACTTTTATATAGTTTTAGATGATCATAAATCCTTCCAGTTTATTGTTGTCCGAGCATGCTGAAATAAGTGCCACAGATATGAAACTGTCTGCCTCCACTATTTAAGTCGGGTTTAAGACTACAAGATGTCTTAATTGATTTGGGTTGCAAATTTTCGATTATGCTTCAGTACTCTGGTGTAAATACTTGGAATTATCTTCAGTTTTTGTTTTATAATATTTTGGACTACGAGAGCCAGTCTTCAGAACTGGGTGACATTATGGGAGGAAGAAATTTAAAATTTTATGTTTTTGTAGGGTGAATGAAATTGTGGGGGAATGGAATGGAAATCTATACAAATTTTTGGACAAACATTTACAATTTTCAATCCTTGCTTTCAGTTTCTGATAGAGCTGAAACCCCCACCAATTTGAATAAGAATATTTTATTCTTTTTCCTATACAGCAATCTTATAATAAAATTTTTGCACTGAATTTTGGTACGGTTTGCAGTTTAGATCAGGAGACGGGATAGTATATTATAATAAAGTGGAGAATGTATGATGCATGATACTATAGTTCTTCTAAATTAGGGTAGTGTTAAAAGAAGAGAGGTGGTCAGTTGAGTTTTTACGACATTTGTTGCATATTTAATATCTTCAAATCATCTTATTCATGTAGCCAGTTCCCAGTTTGATTAGAGTTTTGTGCAGACTTAATATTTTTTGTTCTTGTTCTTTCGATTCTTTCGATTAGAGAAATAAAAATACACACCCTCACTTCTCCTTTGTTTCTGGAGGCTGGGTCGCTCAATCTCTCGCAACAGGGCAGATAGACAACTTCTGAACTTTTGCTATGAACAGGAGACTGGTATGTGTAGGGTTTAACCTGACATTATGTTACAACTTACAAGCCTGACCAACAACTAGTTTCTTTCGATGGGAAAAATGGGGCTTACGAGTTCTACCCCAGTAGCACTGAAGCAGAGGTCTAGAGACTTGACCCCAATCTTGCACTCAATTCGACCCCATTTCTGCTCCGTGAAAAAATAGTAATCATCATCATGTAGCTTTCCCAACAATTACCAGGACTTGTGGCCGCAAGTTGTGGTACATATGATATGTGCCCACTGCCAAGGATAATCGTATGTATTACCATTAACAGTAACATGATTATATAAGAGTATTACTGTACTTGGTAAAGTCAGCGGATGACTTGTGTGTTTCAATCCTCCCTTTCATTTTAATTCTAGTTTTATACATATGGGAAGAACCATAGCATATGTGAAGCCTGCTCACATGCAGTCTTATAGTTAACCAAATTTTGATATAAACGAGCTGAGTTTTCATTTTTTTTGACAAGCCTAGCCGAGCTTTTTTATCGGACAAAAAATCGTGTTCGAGCAAGTTAAGTTACGAGCCAAACACGAGGTTGTTAGCGAACAAATTCGAGCCAGGTCGAGCTGAGTTCGAGTCGTAATCAAGCCGCTCGTTAACAAATGAAAAAAACACACTTTTGTTGGCCCAAACCAATTAAGTAAACCCGGCCTATAATAGAAGCCCAACCCAATTATCCCTTGCACGTACCACGGTGAGGTCTCGGTGCCCCTGGATACACCTTCACCAGCAAACTCTTGAAAGAGATCATTTCTTTAACTTGTAAGAACCCAAGCAACCAAATTCTCTCATAAATATGAATGTTGTTTATTTAAACCATGTTTGTGTGTGCTCGTTATTTTAGGCCAAGTTTGTGTGAGCCCTGTTTCGTTGATTTAAGCCACGTTTGTGTGTGTTATTGATAGTTTTGATTGTTTTAGAACCCTAAGATTACTTTAAATTGCATATTGCCTTTGTGTTCTAAGACCCAACTATACTCATCCTACTATATTGTTAACTAGTCCCAGAAAATTGTCGGAACTAGTCCTAGAAAATTGTTTGTTGTTCTGGTTAGTTTCCGTTATTTTTCAAAACCAACCTTAGATCGATATTGTTAGTTGGAAATCTTGGTCAGTTGTTAGTATATTTGAAAAAATGGTAAGAGCGGGAAAGCATACTTCTGGGAGACCCTCTGCTAGTACCCAGGTCCAGGACCTGGACCACTTCCAGGCACAAGATACGGGAGCCGACCGAGAAACCCTCCAGGAGCAACCATTGCCACACACCCCCATTCTGGAGAGAGTGGTAAACCCCCGGGATGGCAGGAGCCTTATTGAGCTAAACCAATACAAGTATACTAACATCCCGGTGGCTGAGGAACACATGGCCAACCTCTCCAGCAACGAGCTAGCAGAAGCAATCCGGCTCTATAGGCAAGAGCAAGCCCGGATCCAGAAGAAAGCCGAAATAGAGGACCTGGACCACTTCCAGGCACAAGATACGGGAGCCGGCCGAGAAACCCTCCAGGAGCAACCATTGCCACACACCCCCATTCTGGAGAGAGTGGTAAACCCCCGGGACGCCAGGAGCCTTATTGAGCTAAACCAATACAAGTATACTAACATCCCGGTGGCTGAGGAACACATGGCCAACCTCTCCAGCAACGAGCTAGCAGAAGTAATCCGGCTCTATAGGCAAGAGCAAGCCCGGATCCAGAAGAAAGCCGAAATAGAGGAGGAACCGGAGGAGTCCGGGGACTCCTAGCAATCCCGGAGATCTGTCTTTGACCGCATTAGAGCTAAAGGGAAGAAGAACCAAAAGGACCAGGGCAATAAGAAGGAAACAGAAGCAGCCAAACATAAGAGGTTGGAAGAGATGAGGGAACAAATCAGAAAGGAAGAAGAAGCAAGCTTGAACTAAAGATTAAAAAAAGAATGCAGCTAGAAGAAGAGAAGCTACTAACCAAGTCAGGACTAAGAGGACCCGGAGGGAGCCCACCCCGAGGTCATTTCTGATGATGATGAAGAGAAGCAAAAAGATCTCAAGGATATGATCTATGAACTACAAAGGAAAATGGACAAAGATTATGGAATGGAAATTGGGGAAACTCTGACACCATTCGACCACTCCTTGAAGGCTATTCCCCGGCAGAGGGACCTAAAGCACTATAACTTTGATTCTTTTAATGGTCTAGGATGTGACGGTCTCAATCCCGGGGTCAGGAGTTGACGTCACCAAACACAATAACCAAAATATAAATAACAAGATTATTATTAAAATATACTAACTTGACCCCAAACCAAGATCCGATCCAGGTTCAAGTATAATTCAGGTTCTCACTATTACAAACCCTTTATTCAACATCTAACACACTCTAACTTTATTCAGCAACTCATCAGACCTCATGGCCTGATACAAACTACCTCAGAGGAGCCGTGTCCAAAAGGGGCGGGAACATGGGTCTGTCTAACTGGTCTTCTAGGCATCTGTAAGACATACATAACATTTGCAAGGGTGAGCATAATCGCTCAGCAGCACCGACATATGAATAACGGAATAAAAGCAGTAATGTAACAATAATATGAACATAGCTGTAATCATGATATCAACATTTTATAATGAAAATCAGAGATAACTGGATATCACTAACTAGCATGCTTCATCAAAAGAACATAGCAGTGTGCTGTAAAAATACCAGAGTCCAATTTTAGCATGCTAATCACATTTATAAAACTGCTGTATCAACTACTCATGCCCTTACGGGAATCACAAATCCAAATCAGATACGTAGCGGATATGTGAAGATAGCTGATCAGGCTATCAACACCAGACGGCTCCAACTGCCATCCCATTTACCTGTTCCGGAACTCAGAGACTAGCTAGGTCTCTGACCTGCTGGACTAATCGGTTATACAGTGCGCGCAACCGAATTAGGCTCTTACGCCACCTCAATAGGCCTACTCTGGCCCCCAACGTATCCCATATCTGATCGTTTTATCCAGTTTTCAAAATCACTTTTACCTATCTCTTGTTATAATCAATTCTGTCACAACACACTATTCAAATCCTCTTTTCATTTTAATCACGTTAGAGATAAGTGTTTTCAGAAGTTACTTTTCCCCAAAACATAATTTTAAACAACATTTTCAAGAATAGGGGATACGTAACTTAAAACGTTTCTGTTCTATTACGAGAATAAAATATTTAGCTATTCATACGTACTGAACCATAAAAGAATGGTCAGGGGGTACTTGCCTTGCAACGCTTTACAAAACTCTAAGTAGCTTTTACGCTGACTTTAATCCTGGGAAAACTCAATCCGAATCTACAAATACTGAATATCCTAATCAGTTATACCGACATGCTTGATATCCTCAATCCAATAACCCAATCCGATAACCCGACTCGTATAGTTATTATACACGTAATCACGTAATCACGTAGGATATAAGTACGTACGTTTACAAATATATTTTTAGAAAATTTTGGCAGCAACTTCTTTATTTATAAGACTACCCGTCGATTACATTCGACGTCAACAATCACAACAATCCACATTATCACTTCACCATTTTATACAACGTACATCCCAATCACCAATCGAAATTAATTACTTAAGTCTGAAAATATTTTTCGTAATTATTTTATTTATTTATAGAATTTAGGACTCAGAACATCGTCATCACCGTCCACCGTTGACTCACCGAAGTTCATCGTCAACGGCGGCACAATTTATTGGCGCCCGATATAATACGGGTTCCCAAATAAATTATACCGATTAATATTATTCCCCGCAACGAAAGTTTTTATTTCACGAATAGTAATCAATTAACTTTCTGCAGAAAAAGAAATAATAATCAAACCCAACTGCATAATCTCGGCCCAACAGGAATAGGCCCAAATATCCAGGCCCAAACTGCAGGCCCAATAACAAAATCAACAGAACAGGAACCCAAGCAATCAACACGCGCAAACGCGCCACAGAACCACGAACAGGGCGGCAACACAGGCGGCGGTGCCGCCTTCTACCACCACTCAAACACACAACACAATTACACATACAACACAACACATACATATACATATAAGTATATACATATGCAAGTAAATTGAGCCACAATGAAACTGGAAGCAACAACCGGGATAATTACCGGAAATAGAGCAACCAGAAAAGAAGCGGAATCTCGACGGTGCTGGAAAATTGAAGCAAAAACAGAAACAGGAAGTGAAAGAAGAAACAGGAAAGAGAGAGGAGAGACAGAGAGATTGCGAAGTAGAGAGAGAGCAAAAGAAACCGAGAGAGAGTGTAACAGGGACGAAGAGGAAGAAGGGGGTGGGAGTGATTTTATTTTTTAGTTTGACAGCTGCTGCAAAAATAAAGCAACATGTGTCCCCCTCTTTTAAGAAATCAACATGTAGTATATAAGATAAATACGAGGGTTTTATGGCTCGATTTGTCCCGAAATTGAGATTAACGAATTTGGGTGTAGGAAAAATATTTTCAGAACATTGCGAAAATAATTTTAAAATGTCATAAATATCCCTGAGTTTACAAAACTTATATTTCGAAATTTTTAAAACACTTTTTAAGGTGCTCTTCGTACCCATTTTTTAACAAATAACGAAATGACGCGCGGGTGAAACTATTCCCGAAAATTCACAAAATAATTTTAAAATTCTCAGAATATTATAAACTTCATAAAATATGAGTTTCGTAATTTTTGAAGATTTTCATAATTAAATATGGATTTTACAACCAAACACACTCAGAAAATTATTTAAAGATAAATAATTAATAAAATATTGATTTCTCAATTTTATAAAGTCCTAAAAATAATTATTGAAATTATAAAATTATAAAACCAATTTTAGAAATAACCCAAGTATTTATGGAATTAAAACTACAATAAAATCACTTTTACAAGCGAAATAAAATCATATAACTCACTAATAAATCACATAATTCAATCCCACATATCAACAGATCATAAATAATTAAATAACAATCAGTAACTGCTGCCAAAACCAGTACACACCTTTATTTAATTATTCAAATCTTTATTACACTTTTAAATATTAAAGTAAAAAGAAAAATACACGAGTCGTTATATCCTTTCCCCCTTAAAAATATTTTGTCCCCAGAATCTGACTTAACTAAACAAATGAGGATATTTATCAATCATGTCTGACTCTAATTCCCAAGTAGACTCTTCTACTCGAGGATTTCTCCACAAAACTTTTACTATAGGAATCGACTTATTCCTAAGGACTTGTTCTTTACGGTCTAGGATTTGAATCGGTTGCTCCACATAGGACAAATCTGGCTGAAGCTCAATCGGTTCATATTCTATAACTTGATTCGAGTTAGGGATATAGGGCTTCAACATAGATACGTGTAACACATTATGAATGTGCTGCCACTGCGGTGGTAGCGCTATCTCATAGGCAACCTTTCCTACTTTCTTCAAAACCTCAAAGGGTCCTATAAATCTAGGGCTAAGTTTACCCTTCTGACCAAATCGTACTAACCCTTTTCAAGGTGATACCTTTAGTAACACTGGAGCTCCTATCTCGAAGTCCATGTCTTTCCTATGTAAATCTGCATACTTTCTCTGTCTATCTTGGGCTGCTTCCAACCTTTTCCGAATCAACACTATGGCATCTCTGGTTTGCTGAACCAATTCAGGACCTAACACTTTCTTTTCTCCTACCTCATCCCAATACAACGGTGATCTACACTTTCGTCCATACAAAGCTTCGTAAGGTGGCATCCCGATACTGGTATGGTAACTGTTATTATACGAGAACTCAATCAAAGGTAGATGTTCACCCCAATTACCCTTAAAATCTAGAACACAGACTCTCAACATATCCTCTATAGTCTGAATTGTTCTTTCACTTTGGCCATCCGTCTGAGGATGATAAGCGGTGCTCATATTCAATTTCGTTCCTAGGCACTCTTGGAATTTAGTCCAGAACCTGGAATTAAATCTCGGGTCTCGATCTGACACTATAGAGACAGGCACTCCATGTTTGGTAACTATCTCATCCAAGTATAACTTAACCAGCTTTTCCAATGAATACCTTTCATTGATCGGAAGAAAATGCGCTGACTTATTCAACCTATCAATGATTACCCAAATAGCATCATGGTTTGCTCTCGTCCTTGGCAATCCCACTACAAAATCCATAGCAATCTCTTCCCATTTCCACTGGGGAATCTCCAAAGGTTGTAACAATCCACTTGGTCGTTGATGCTCTGCTTTCACCGTTTGACATACATGACACTTACTTACCCAATTGGCAATATCCTTCTTCATTCCTGGCCACCAAAAGTTTCTTTTCAAGTCCTGGTACATCTTAGTACTACCAGGGTGGATAGAAAACCTAGAGTTATGTGCTTCGTGTAATACCTCGTTCTTCAATTCCATTACATTAGGAATCCAAACTCTGGATGAAAATCTATACAAACCTTGACTATCTTTTTGAGTACACAACTCTTCTCCCGTCAGTGTCCAACTCTTGTTCCATAACTCCTTCTTGACACCTTTTGATCTTTTCCATCAATGCCGGCTGGAAGGTGACTTCATATAGTTGCTCCTGACTTTCGCTTGGTACTCGAACCTCAATCTCCATTCTTTCCAAATCTTGTGCTAGTTCTTCCGCCATCTTAATCCTATTCAACCTTTCCTTTCTACTCAAGGCATCAGCCACCACATTGGCTTTAACGGGGTGATAATTAATCGAACAATCGTAGTCCTTAATCAGCTCCAACCACCTTCTCTGTCTCATGTTCAAATCCTTCTGCGTGAATATGTACTTCAGGCTCTTATGGTCTGTATAAATATCGCATTTCTCTCCATACAAGTAGTGACGCTATAACTTTAGAGCAAACACTATAGCCGCCAACTCAAGGTCATGAACTGTATATTTCTGCTCGTGAGGCTTTAGCTGTCTGGAGGCATAAGCAATAACTTTATCATGCTGCATTAGCACACAACCTAATCCTTTCAAAGAAGCATCACTATAGATTACAAAGTTTTCCTTCTCATCTGGCAATGCTAACACTGGAGCCGTCACTAATCTTCATTTCAATTCCTGGAAACTCTTTTCACACTTTTCCGTCCAAATGAACTTCTCATTCTTCTTGGTCAACTTGGTTAATGGGGATGCAATCTTCGAGAAATCTTTCACAAACCGTCGATAATATCCTGCTAACCCAAGAAAACTCCTTATTTCTGTTGGTGTCTTCGGTTGCTCCCACTTTGATGCGGCTTCAATCTTTACTGGGTCTACTTTGATACCTTCCTTACTTACTACATGACCAAGAAACTGCACTTCTGTCAGCCAAAACTCACACTTAGAAAACTTCGCATACAATTGCTTTTCTCTTAATTTTTTGAAGGGCAATCTGTAGATGCATTGCGTGATCTTCGGGATTCTTCGAATATATGAGGATGTCATCAATAAATAAAATAACAAACTTATCCAGATACTCCTTATATACCCTATTCATCAAATCCATGAAAGCCGCTGGCGCATTCGTCAATCCAAACGACATCACTAGAAAGTCGTAATGGCCATACCTTGTTCTAAATACAGTCTTGGGGATATCTTCAGGCTTTATCTTCAGTTGGTGGTAGCCAGATCTTAAGTCAATCTTTGAGAAGTAACATGCTCCCTTAAGCTGATCAAACAAATCATCGATTCGTGGCAAAGGATACTTATTCTATATCGTCAACTTGTTCAGCTCTCTGAATCAATACATAATCTCATACTTCCATCCTTTTTCTTCACAAATAGTACTGGAGCACCCCACGGAGAAATACTGGGTCGAATGACTCCTTTGTCCAATAATTCCTGAAGTGCTTAGCCAATTCTTTCATTTCCATTGGGGTCATCCAGTATGGAGCCTTAGAAACTGGTTCAGCTCCAGGAATCAAATCAATGGAAAACTCTATCTCTCGATCAGGTGACAATCCTGGTAACTCTTCTGGGAAAACGTCATGGAATTCTCTAATTGTGGGAATTTCATCCAAAATAGGGGTCTCTTTCTTCGTATCCACCACATGAGCTAAATACGCCTCATATCCTTGCCGCAACAATCTCTTTGCTTGCACCACTGAAAGGAACTTCATATCTTGTCTCTGTCCTTGGTAACTGATCCTTTTATTATCTAGGATATGCATAACAACTCTCTTTTTTTTTACAGTCAATATCCGCCTTATATCGAGACAACCAATCCATACCTAAAATAATATCAAAGTCTCCCAATTCGAAAGGTATTAAGTCAACAGGGAACATATATCCTGAAATCTCTAGGGAACATCTATGACAAAATTGACTTACCGTTACCTTATCTTTATTAGCCACTTCTATGGTCAAAGGTTCGTCTAGGTTTTCCAACATCAATTGCATTTTATTCGTGCAATTCACAGATATAAAAGATTTGGACGCTCCCGAATCAAACAAAATGTTAACAGGTACGGAATTAAGAGAAAGCGTACCTGCAACCACATCGGAATCATGAACTGGAGACTTCTAGGTCATCTTAAAAGTCCTAGCTCTAGCAGTACTGGTTGCTGGTCCTTGGGACACACTCCTTCCAACATTACCTTGGGTCACTGGCTTGCAATTCCTAGCTATGTGTCCCACTTTGCCGCAACTAAAGCAAGTAACTCCTTCAATCTCAGAGTTACACTCCGTAGAATAGTGACCTTTCTGTCCATACTTAAAACAATTGATATTCTCTGTGCACTATCCACTTTGCTTCTTCCCACACGTCTTACAATCAGCCACTAGCTTACTCATCCTTGTCGGGGCAGAGTTAACTGAAGTGGTACCGGGTTTAGCCTGGGGAAAATTCTGCCTTTTGAACCTCTTATTCTTATTCCTTCCAAACCAACGCTGGAACTTCCAACTCGCTATTCCTAATTCTGACCTAGCGGGTCCACTTTCAAATTTCCTCTTCTTCTCACCTTGATCCTTTGCAGCTAATTTCTGATCACTCTCTATCACTAGGGCAGCCTGAACTACCGAAGTATGGGTCTTGAGTTGTAAGGCTACAACTTCACTCCTTATTTCTGGCTTCAACCCTTGTTGAAACCGCTTCGCTCGTTGAGCTTCCAAACTCACATATTCCGGTGCTATACGGGCCAACTCCGTAAGCTTCGCTTCATATTCCGTGACACTCCTATCTCCTTATTTCAATTCCAATAATTCCACCTCCATTTGACTCTGGAGACAGTCCGGAAAGTATTTTTCCAAAAACAACTATATAAATCTGGCCCATGGAACTGGACCTTTTCCTTCTAGGGCTCGCGTAGATTCTCACCAATAATTTGAATCATTCTTTAGAAAATAACTAGCATAATCAGTCTTTAAATCCTCACTCACCTTGGTGAGCGCAAACGCCTTTTCCATCTCCTTTAACCATATCCTGGCAGCAACAGGATCTGCTTCTCCTTTAAATTCTGGGGGCTTCACTGCCTGAAAAGACTTAAAACTAACATCCTGATTTGCCCCCTTACCTCATGCTGCTGCTGGATTTGTAGTTGCTGCTATTGGATTTGTTGTTGTATGAGCTGTTGTTGCTGTTGTTGTTGTTGTTGCAATTATTGCTGTTGCTGCTGGAATTGTTGTTGCTGTTAGGCCAGCTACACAGACTACTGACGCAGCAAGTTCATCAAGTCACTCATGGAAGGATCCCCAACAGATTCGTTATTGGGTTGAGATTTTCTCTTTGGTGGCATCTCCTGTAATATAACAGTCATATATAAGAAAATGGATTGCTCCGGCAGTTTATATTTATGCATCAGGAGAGCGTTGCCACTAAGACAATATTCTCATCCCAGTTTAATTGGATCCGTCCTGAGTGAATGATTATAATCTAAAAATGCCAGCAGCAGAAACAACAATAATAATAACAACAATAATAGCAACGCACAATATATAAAAACTGAACAATAGGATAAAGCAGCTGAAATACAATAACCAACAAAATCCAACTAGTACAACGAAAAATCCAACCGAAAAGAAAACATCCGAATACACACCAAAATTGGCTGTCATAGCAGCCTCGCCTACTAAAAACTATCACAACATAATGTACATATACAACGTAAACAACTACAGAACCCCTAAAAGGTAACTCTGAGCTCTATATCTCTCTGCTGCAACTCTGTCTAGCCACTACCACTGCCACCAATGGAACCTAGCTCAAACACTAGCCAGTTCACTAGGTCCTGATACTGCACAGCTCTGAACTCTGAACTAATAAAACGGTCAACATATCTGGCCCTCTCTACAGCCATCTGGGTCAATGCTCGCAGACGGGCCCGCACCTCAGGGGAAGGGGCAAAAATACCCTGGAAAGGTGCAATAGGTACCTGATCAAACTGAACAGCAAACTCCGGACTCTGATCTCTGATAAAGGAAGTGTTCACCACTCGGTGAATATGGTAAGGGATCGGTGAAGAAGTACCACTAGGGGCCACAGGAGGTACTGGAGGTCTCATCATGAAAGAACTGGGACCACAGCCGGGAGGGAAATCCCTGACAGCAGACACAGAACTACATACCCAACGGGGACGAGGACCGGGTCTAGGGATGTCTCTCGGCACAAAGGAATGGACTGGTGGAGGAGGCATAGGGGTCTCCTTAGTAACAACATCCGGGGGTCTCTCAGAGTCTGAGCTATCCGAATCAGAGGGATTCTCCCGAGATGGAGAACTCGAAATCGCGATAGGCCACTGTCAACATAACAAATATACAGGGAAAGCACAACTAGGTCAAGGTAATTTTATCAAAACATTTAATATATACCAGGGTAACGCCGTCGGAACACTCGACTGACTCTAAAGGTTTGCTCCTTTATATGAGTTGCTAACTCACACCTAAAAACTCACGTTATCACCTACTCAACACAATCCCTAACCTGAATTAGGGACTTGAACCTGTAACTCTGATACCAACTGTGACGGCCTCAACCCCGGGTTCAGGAGTTGACGTCACCAAACACAATAACCAAAATATAAATAACAAGATTATTATTAAAATATAATAACTTGACCCCAAACCAAGATCCGATCCAGGTTCAAGTATAATTCAGGTTCTCACTATTATAAACCCTTTATTCAACATCTAACACACTCTAACTTTATTCAGCAACTCATCAGACCTCATGGCCTGATACAAACTACCTCAAAGGAGCCGTCTCCAAAAGGGGCGGGAACATGGGTATGTCTGACTGGTCTTCTAGGCATCTGCGAGATATACATAACAGTTGCAAGGGTGAGCATAATCGCTCAGCAGCACCAACATATGAATAACGGAATAAAAGAAGTAATGTAACAATAATAGGAACAGAGCTGTAATCATGATATCAACATTTTATAATGAAAATCAGAGATAACTGGATATCACTAACTAGCATGCTTCATCAAAACAACATAGCAGTGTGTTGTAAAAATGCCAGAGTCCAATTTTAGCATGCTAATCACATTTATAAAACTGTTGTATCAACTACTCATGCCCTTACGGGAATCACAAATCCAAATCAGATATGTAGCGGATATGTAAAGGCAGCTGATCAGGCTATCAACACCAGACAGCTCCAACTGCCATCCCATTTACCTATTCCGGAACTCAGAGACTAGATAGGTCTCTGACCTGCTGGACTAATCGGTTATACAGTACACGCAACCGAATTAGCCTCTTACGCCACCTCAATAGGCCTACTCTGGCCCCCAACAGTATCCCATATCTGATCGTTTTATCCAGTTTTCAAAATCACTTTTACCTATCTCTTGTTAAAATCAATTCTGTCACAACACACTATTCAAATCCTCTTTTCATTTTAATCACGTTAGAGATAGGTGTTTTCAGAAGTTACTTTTCCCCAAAACATAATTTTAAACAACATTTTCAAGAACAGGGGATACGTAACTTAAAATGTTTATGTTCCATTACGAGAATAAAACATTTAGCTATTCATACGTACTGAACCATAAATGAATGGTCAGGGGTACTTGCCTTGCAACGCTTTACAAAACCCTAAGTAGCTTTCACGCTGACTTTAATCCTGGGAAAACTCGATCGGAATCTACAAATACTAAATACCCTAATCAGTTATACTGACATGTTTGATATCCTCAATCCAATAACCCAATTTGATAACCCGACTCGTATAGTTATTATACACGTAATCACGTAATCACGTAAGATATAAGTACGTACGTTTACAAATATATTTTTAGAAAATTTTGGTAGCAACTTCTTTATTTATAAGACTACCCGTCGATTACATTCGACGTCAACAATCACAACAATCCACATTATCACTTCACCATTTAATACAACGTACATCCCAATCACCAATCGAAATTAATTACTTAAGTCCGAAAATATTTTTCATAATTATTTTATTTATTTATAGAATTTAGAACTCAGAACATCGTCATCGCCGTCCACCGTTAACTCACCAAAGTTCATCGTCAACGCCGACATAATTTATTGGCGCCCGATATAATACTGGTTCCCAAATAAATTATACAGATTAATATTATTCCCCACAACGAAAGTTTTTATTTCACGAATAGTAATCAATTAAGTTTCTGCAGAAAAATAAATAATAATCAAACCCAACTGCATAATCTCGGCCCAACAGAAAAAGGCCCAAATATCCAGGCCCAAACTGCAGGCCCAATAACAAAATCAACAGAACAGGAACCCAAGCAATCAACACGCGCAAACGCGCCACAGAACCACGAACAAGGCGGCAACACAAGCAGCGATGCCACCTTCTACCACCACTCGAACACACAACACAATTACACACACAACACAACACATACAAATATATATAAGTATATACATATGCAAGTAAATTGAGCCACAACGAAACTGGAAGCAACAGCCGGGATAATTACCGGAAACAGAGCAACCGGAAAAGAAGCGCAGTCACGAAGGTGCCGAAAAATCGAAGCAAAAATAGAAACGGGATGGGAAAGAAGAAACAGGAAAGAGAGAGGAGAGACGGAGAGTTTGCGATGTAGAGAGAGCAAAAGAAAATGAGAGAGAGTGTAACAGGGACGAAGAGGAAGAAGGGGGGGAGTGATTTTATTTTTTTCTTTGGCAGCTGCTGTAAAAATAAAGCAACACTTGTCCCCCTGTTTTAAGAAATCAACACGTAGTATATAAGATAAATACGAGGGTTTTATGGCTCGATTTGTCCTGAAATTGAGATTAACGAATTTGGGTGTAGGAAAAATATTTTCAGAAAATTGCGAAAATAATTTCAAAATGTCATAAATATCCCGGAGTTTATAAAGCGTAAATTTTGAAATTTTTAAAACACTTTTTAAGGTGCTCTTCGTACCCGCTTTTTAACAAATAACGAAAGATGCGCGGGTGAATCAATTCCCGAAAATTCCCAAAATAATTTTAAAATTCTTAGAATATTATAAACTTTATAAAATATGAGTTTCGTAATTTTTGAAGATTTCCATAATTAAATATGGATTTTACAACCAAACACACTCAGAAAATTATTTAAAATAAATAATTAATAAAATATTGATTTCTCAATTTTATAAAGTCCTAAAAATAATTATTAAAATTATAAAATTATAAAACCAATTTTAGAAATAACTCAAGTATTTATGGAATTAAAACTACAATAAAATCACTTTTACAAGCGAAATAAAATCATATAACTCACTAATAAATCACACAATTCAATCCCACATATCAACAGATCATAAATAATTAAATAACGATCCATAACTACTGCAAAAACCAATACACACCTATATTTATTTATTCAAATCTTTATTACACTTTTAAATATTAAAGTAAAAAGAAAAATGCACGAGTCGTTATATAGGATACCCAAAAGAACATTGAATTACTTTGAGCAGATTACAAAGATATACTATTACAATGATTTGACAAAGTCCAGGTTCTTCGCAACGACTTTTTAAGGGGGGGCGCAAAGGTGGTTTAGCAGGATACACTCCCGAAGCATCCACTACTGGAAGGAGTTCCGCGGAGCCTTTCTCAGGAGGTTCCGAGCAAACAAGACACACGAGATGCACATGTGTCACTTGGAAACCATCCGACAACATGATAATGAGTCCCTCTCAGCTTATATGAGGCATTTCCAGGAAGCAATCAACAAGATCTCAAACTTGGACGAGCGCGAGGCTTTGAGCATCTTCAGGAGAAACTTAGACCCGGAGCATAATGAAATATACATTGTAAAAATGATCAACGAGGAGCCCCAGAGTCTGGAAGCGGCTTACTCCATGGCTGCCAGATTCATCAAGGAAACTGATGTACTCCAAGCTATGAGAATGATTTGGAATGGGGGATCTAGGAGCAAGAATTCCGATTACTGACCGAAAGGGGGTTACTATCAGGACAAAAAATTCAAGCAAAGCCAGCAGAATCAAGAAAGATAGACTACTCCAATATTCCAAAGGCTTGGTCCTAGGACAGAGTCCAAAAGTGACCCAGGATCAACCAAGCAGTACCGGGAGTTAAAGCAGGAGCCGGGCTGGACTCCCCTAAACAGGACCCGGGAGGAAATATTGAAGGAAATAAAAGACAAGCCATTTTATTACCCTCCAAAACCAATGCAGACTCCTCCGGAGAGCAGACCTTATAATAGACAATGCGACTATCATGAAACACATGGTCACAACACCGAGAACTGCTTATCAATTAAGTACTTCATCGACGAGCAAGTCAAGAAAGGGAAACTGAACAAGTAACTGGTCTGGGATAGCAACCAAAGAGGGGACGGGCCAAAGAAAGAAAAGAATATAGTGAATGTGGTCATAGGAGACTCCCACTCCCCACCACGGAGCCCGGACTCTGGAGAAGAGGTACTTTCCATCCAATCACTCCCCAGAGATGGTGATATCTTTCAGCAACAAAGACTATGAAGGGGTCAATCCTAACCACAATGAAGCCTTAGTTGTCATTTTAGATATTTTTGACAATGAAGTAAGGAGAATGCTAATAGACAACGGCTCCTTAATAAATATTCTCTTCAAGCATATTGTGGATCGAATGCAGCTAGGGAGCGTCCGCTCGAATGATTGCTGGGAAGACCCACTCTATGGGTTCGGGAACAACTTAGTCCCGATCCAAGGGACCCTGTACTTACCTGTACTTTTTGGAACTGCTCCCAACCAAGTCACTTACGTCATCAAGTTCTATGTCATCAATACTTCTTCATCCTACAATGGCATAATTGGACGATCATCTTTAACCAGGATGCAAGCAATAACTTCAATCTCCCATTTCAAGATCAAGTTCCCAACCCCAACTGGAGTTAGAGAAGTAAAAGGAGATTATGAGTTTGCTGAGAGATGCTATATTCAGGCCTTAGTAATGGCAGAAATTTACTAGGATAACAAAAAAAGGCCACAGTCCTTCGCAAACAACAAAGCATTAAGAAACACCGCCCCCGCTCAAAAGAAGAAATATGCAAAGAAGTGCAAGTAATTGAATCCAATCCGGATCCAAAAGCAACAAAACCAAATTCGGAAGAACCGAAAAACAACCAAGTCATGGTAGTTATTAAAGCAAATCCGGTCCCAGACCAGGCCAATCCTACCATGCAAGCAATCAAAGACAAATAATCAGCACAAGCTAATGTCTATTTGAAGAAGAACACCGAAACCCGGATTCATCAAATGATCTCGACCCAAGACCAAGCAAAAATTGAAGCCACGGTAGAAACAGAAGAAATTCAGATTGATAAAAGCAGTCCTATAAAGTAGGTGAAAGTTGGGTCTGGACTCGAAGCAGTCTTTAAAGAAGAACTGGTATCTTTGCTCCGGGAGTACAAAGATGTGTTTGCCTGTAGCCCAAGAGATATACCCGGGTTGCATGAGTCCATAGCCATGCACAGCTTGGACGTCAACCCGAACAACGGTCAAGCAAAAAAGAAGAAACTTTGCCTCGGAAAGGCAAATAGCAATAGATGAAGAAGTAGAGAAGTTGCTCAAAGCAGGGATTATCCGAGAAATCAAATACCCGGAGTGGTTAGAAAATATTGTCATGGTGAAGAAGTCAAACGATAAATGGAGAATGTGTGTGGACTACACCGACTTGAATGATGCATGCCCGAAGGACCCCTACACATTGGCAAATGTTGACCAGCTAATAGACGGCACATCCGGACACATCATGCTAAGTTTCATGGATGCTTTCTTCGGGTACAACTAGATCAAGATGAACCTAAAAGACATAGCAAATACAACATTCATAATCCACAGAGCAGACTACGCTTATGTGATGTTGTCATTCGGACTGACAAATGCATGATCCACTTACCAAAGAGCAATGAACAAGATATTCAAGTCCCAGATAGGAAGAAACTTGGAGTCCTATGTCGACAATATGATTGCAAAATCAACAACCATTCCAGGACACATCGAAGATTGTTAGGGAGAAAACACGCGCTAATATTCATGCAAGTATACGCGTTCGCAAGTAATATAGAATACTTTCTAGTTCGTTCCCACAGAGACTCAGACTAATTATTGTTTAATTAAACTCGCGCACCAATGTATGATTACTTCTCAATGTTAAGACACTAACACTTAGAATTGTTGACTAAATATTAACTACAATTAACTACTTAATTAATCACTTAATTAACACTTCAAATTAACAATATTAAAACACTCATGAGATCACAACTTCATCACTACTTCCTTTAATAGTTATTGTTATTACCTTTAGCATGTGACAGTGATGATATTAATCGAATAACTCGAAACTGATAAAAGCCAACTTTCATTGTACTAATACCATTCTACCAAACATCCACAATTAAGATAGAAGTTGAATAGGCATCAATTATGTTGAGTTCCTATATGTCTACAGAAATTGACAACACAACGATTTAAGCACAAGTTATTCCTTTTGATTACACAGGGCGAATAAAACTGTTAGAGTTACCCACTAATCATGCACACCGTACATGAACCTATGCTAGCATGGCAAGTTCTAAATCTCAAGATCCACCGTCGCTTCATAAGAGATTAACACCCTATCTTATATGTTCGCGACGCACATAAGATGAATACGCACAACCAATACTAGATATCATACAATCATCACACACTAAAGTATTAAACAATTAACTAAAGAATTCCATAATAAATCCATTGCAACCCCATGATCACGATTAGCCCATAATAGCACTTATCGTCATCATGGGTTCATATGAAATCATGATAAACAAACACAAGAAAATAATAACTAAACTAATTATATTAAATCAGAGTACGTCACAAGAGTAATAGGTTCAAAGTAAGAACACTAGCATCCAACATTACAACGAAACAAGAATCACAAGAAAATATGCTTCCTCTTCGTTGCTGTGTGCTAAAACGGTCTTCTTCCTTATCTCCTTTTCTCCTTGCTTAATACCACGATCCAACCTCTCGTGAAAACGTCTCCAAATCTACTTATATAATAGTCCCATAAAACTCAGATTACATAGAAGTTGGAAGCCAAACAGAAGTAGAAGTCTAAAACAATTTATTATTTTTCCCGACCCTGCGCGGCCGCTCAGCATAGCTGAGCGCGCGCTCAGGACCCTACTGGAAAATTCCTGAGTTTGCTCCGTTTCTTTACCGTAATCTGCCCCTTTCTTTCCTCTCGCAATGGTGAACACATGCCTCCGAAATACAACTAATACCCTGAAATGCATAAACACTAGAAAAATGCATCAAATACACAAAATACTTGATTTCAAGGCACCAATTTAAGCCATTTTAAGATATTCTAAGTGGTATAAAATGCCACTTATCACACCCCCAAACTTAAATCGATGCTTGTCCTCAAGCGTCACAGACTCAAAAACAAATAAAAACATGCATGAATGCAATCTATATGAAAATGCAGCGATCCCCCTTACTACGAACAAACCAACCAAATTGCAACATCTCAACAAATACAGTTAGGCGACTAAAGATCAATAAACTCATGCAAACGAACATACAGCCAGAAACGTGGTGTGTGCAGATGCTTAACAGATATGCTTCGGAACTAGACCAGTTATTATGACTCAACTATTATCAAGGCAATCACATGATTATACAAAGAATAAAAATTCTAGGCACAAAGTGACATATAACACTACAAGAATTTTGGAGCTTATTACGGAATCATGCTTTTTATTCACTACAACAATGCTTATTTGACCGTGCAATGAGTGAGGTCCACAAAAGACTTATACAATGGTATCCATGTAACGAGCGTTAGGTTAGCGGATCCCAGACTCTAAAACCCTTAGGTCACTAGGCACAAAGTCCCCTAAGAACTTAATAACTCGAATACCAAAGAGCCCACTCATGATCAATTATGCATAAACACCACAAAACTTTTTTCTTTTCTTCTCTTTTTTTTCTTTTTTTTTTCTTTTTTTTTTTAAATTTCTTAGCAAGTGCGTTTCGCTCCATCTTGCTCAACCCTAGACTACTCGCATAACATGCGAGCCGGCTACTAGCCATTTGACGCCTAGCCACAACTAGCAACAAATTCCATTTTTACTCCAATTTCTTTCTTTTTCATGCCTTTATCACTAAGAACCTATTATCGAATTCTAAGCATAATAAATAGATTAACCTTGAAAATAATCAAATCATAACAACAATCTAGCCCTTAAGCATTCTCTAAGACTTAGTGAAACTACAAGTGCTTCTAGCATGCATATCAACCTATACGACTCAATATCACTTTAATGCTATCACTACACTCGTATCAATATCACAATTCAGTCGACAAATCATCGCAAAAGGGATCATAGCATATGCATGAGCTACATGACATGATAAAAAAACAAAAAAAAAACTATATGACACAAATTATGCAACTATATGAACTAAACTATCATGAATATGCAACTATATGACACACACAAAATATTCCTTAACTACCACCCCCAAACTTAAAATCTTCACTGTCCCCAGTGAAGGTAGTAGAAAGGAACACAGGGTATACCTACTCGGAGTCATCATCATCATCACCCTCAGTGGGTGGAGTATCAGGCAGCGGGTATGCAGAGTCCTCACCAAAAACTGGCCACTGGATATCAGCTCCAAGGCCCCGAAAAGCAGTCCCTAATGCAAGGGTGAGCTCCTGAGCAAACCTGCTCTGCGTCTCATACATGGCATCCATCCGCCGTGAAAGCCTCCTATACTGGGTATCAGCCATCCCACCACCCTCCTGAGCTCTCGAAGAACCAGCCTCATCACGCCTAGGCCTAGCCATAGTAGCACCTCGTGCTGGACGCCCTCTTGGAAGACGATAACCCAACCCATGCTCCTCGGGCTCACCACCAGTCCACTCCTGCATCCCATTCAGAGTCCCAGAATCAATCAGAGCGGCCGGCAACTGCAACTGCTCATGAGCTGGCCAGTGCACTCCCACTGCTCGGCAAAGCTTCATAACCGTGGATGCATAAGGGATGTTTATATGCTTAGCTCCCCTCAAAAACTTCAGAATTCCTTGGTAGATAAACTCACCAAGGTCCACATAGTACTCCTCATTAAGAATTCCCCACAACAACTGTGCTCTCTCAACTATGACCTCGTGTGCATGCGAAGAAGGTAAAATATTAGCATAAATAAATGCATTCCATGCACGGGCATACCTGTTCATAGCGATCGCCGGAAAGTGATGTTAGATATATTTGATAATGTCATGGCTAATATGTTTTATGTTTAGCTTTCAGATCTTATTTGAACAGGATAAATCAGTACTTAACTGTTGATCAGTACTTATACTGGAAGTCAGGACTTAAGGATATCAGTACGTATGTTATCAGAAGATAATCATCAGAAGATAGATATCAGAACTTAAGTGCTGAAGGACAATCAGATAAGGACAGTAGCTGATTAAAGGAAAGAAGATCAAGATAAACATAAGAAGAGATATGCATGAAGAAGGAATTCCGTAAAGAATGGAATACTTGGAAGAAAAGATATCTGATTGATATATTTTAGGAAGCAGAATTATATTCCATATCAATTAGCGATTATCTTGTAACTGTGTAGTATATAAACACAGATATAGGGTTTACACTAAAAGTGTTATCATTATTAGAGAAGATTATTCATTATAACCCTAGCAGCTCTCGTGATATTTGTTCATCACTGAGAGGTAACAGTTCCATACTGTAACAGAGTTTATTGTTTCAATAAAGTTTGTTTTCTATTACTTAAGTTCTTAAAGTTCGATTTGAGTGTACTATACACTGTATTCACCCCCTCTACAGTGTGTGTGTGAACTAACAATTGGTATCAGAGCCTATCTGTTAACATACATATAGTTAAAGATCCAAACACAATCATGTCGGACATAGAAACTCCAACTAAGCCTACCAAAACTGAGGAATCACCAAAGACACAAATTCAGAGTCGGTATGAGACCATCAGAGTTCCCATACTGAGACCATCTGAATATCCCATATGGAAGGTAAGGATGACCATGTTCCTGGAAGCAACAGATCCAGAATACCTTGATAGAATCAAGGAAGGCCCTCACAAACCAACCAAGCTTGCTGTTGCAGTTGCAGGTGAAGCAGCAAAGACCGTACCAAAAGATAAGAGTGATTATACTGCTGAAGACATAGCATCAATTGCTAAGGATGCTAAGGTACGACACTTACTGCATAGTGCCATTGATAATGTAATGTCAAACAGGGTAATCAACTGCAAGACTGCTAAGGAAATTTGGGATGCTCTGAAAACAAGGTGTCAGGGAACTGACACAATTAAGAAGAACAAGAAGACAATACTCACTCAAGAGTATGAACACTTTGACTCAAAGACTAATGAGTCATTGAATGATTTATATGATAGATTTGTCAAACTTTTGAATGATTTGTCATTGGTTGATAAAGAGTATTATCTTGAAGATTCAAACCTTAAGTTCCTGTTAGCTCTTCCTGAATGCTGGGATTTGAAGGCAACGACAATAAGAGACAACTACAATCTTGATGAAACAACTCTTGACGAAATCTATGGAATGCTCAAGACTCATGAGCTGGAGATGGAACAAAGAAGCAAGAGGAAAGGAGGAAAGTCAAGGACAGTTGCTCTTAAGGCTGAAGAAGAATTCCCCAAAGCAGCTTCCTCAAAGAAAGACAAGGGTAAAGCTCTTTTCATAAAGTCTGATACTGAGTCATCAAGTTCTGAGAGTGATGATGACTTAGATTCTGAAAGCTTGCCTGAGACTGATGCTGATGAGGAGATGATGAAGCTGTGTGCTCTTATGGTGAAAGGAATCACAAAGATTGCATACAGGAAGTTCAGGAAGGGAAAGAAGTTTTCCAGGAAAGGCATAAGTTCTGATAAGAAGAATTTCAGAAGATCTGAAGGCAGAGGAGGAAAGTCTGACAGAGGAGATTACACCAATGTTAAACGCTATAACTGTGGTGAGAAAGGCCACATATCTCCTGACTGCAAGAAGGTAAAGGGTGACAAAGGAAAGGCTCTTGTCACAAAGCAGAAAAGATGGACAGACACCTCAGACTCTGAAAGTGAGGAAAACTATGCATTGATGGCAAATGCTGATAAAGAAAGTGCTGAGAGCAGTTCTGAAGCTGCTGAAACAAAGGTACCTCAGACTACTTATGCTTTTCATACTGATGATATTAATGAGTTGAGAAGATATCTTAAAACCATGTTTGTTAGTTATAGAGATCAAACTTTAACATGTGAAAGATTAACTTCTGAAAATCTTGCATTTAAGAAAAGAAATGATTTCTTAGAAAAAGAGTTAGTCATGTTCCATCAAACTCAGAAGGATAGAGATGATGCTTTTTATGTTAGGAATGAAGTGTTAAAATTAAATGAATCTCTAAAAACTAAGTTAGGAAAGGAAAGAGAGATTATCAGGACTTGGACTAACTCTGGCAAAACAACTCAAAATTTTCTAAGTAGTGGAAACTGGAAAGAGGGCTTAGGTTATGGAGAAGATAAGAAAGATAAAGGAACTGAAGAAATTAAGTCTGTTGATAAGCAAAAGCCAAAGTTAAAACCTGTTAAGTTTGTAACTGTAAAGTCTGAAAATGAAAAATCAGAAGTTACAAAGGAATCAACTTCTGACAAACTAAGACAGGAAAAGATAGCTGAAGTGAACATAGGCTTAATGACAAAGAAGTAGCTTAACCATAAGCTGAAAGATGTTAAGAATGCAAACAAGGTAAAATCACCTAGGAAAAATAGGAATGGAAAGGAAGGTGTGAATAAAAGCAATAATTATAAACCTGTTCCAGA
Organism: Apium graveolens; assembly: GCF_009905375.1. Classification (NCBI taxonomy): domain Eukaryota; kingdom Viridiplantae; phylum Streptophyta; class Magnoliopsida; order Apiales; family Apiaceae; genus Apium; species Apium graveolens. The sequence continues at coordinate 188,018,953 of NC_133650.1, forward strand.
TGCTCCTAGGAAAACATGTCATAACTGTGGAAGTTCTAACCATCTGGCTTCTTTTTGCAGGAAGAATAAGAATATTAACTCCTTACCTTCAAAGTCAGGAGTTAAGAGTCAGTCTGTTAGATACAAACCACAAAATCCTTATTTTCATTGTGGTAGTTTATGGTATTCCATTTATACTTGTAAGGAATATCATAGCTTGTACTATGATTATTATCAAATAAAACCTTCTTTGAAGAAAGTTTCCATTGTTCCTTCTAGTGTAAATTCTGATTCAAAGTCTGATAGTGTAAGTTTGATAAGAAAATTGTTAACATAAACTCTGATGCTAAATCCGCTGCAAATGTTAATAAACTTAATAAGGCCAAAGGATCCAAGCAAGTCTGGGTCCTTAAAATTAATAATTAGTGGTCTTTGTGATTGCAGGGCAACAGGAAAAATATTCTAGTTCTGGACAGTGGATGTTCAGGACATATGACTGGAAATAAGGCCCTGCTATCAGACTTTGTGGAGAAAGCTGGCCCAAGTGTTTCTTATGGAGATGGCAACATTGGAAAAACATTGGGATATGACAATATCAATCTTGGAAGTGTCATAATTAAACAAGTAGCTCTAGTCTCAGGACTTAAACACAACCTACTGAGTATAAGTCAAATCTGTGACAGAGGTTATCATGTTGATTTCTTTGAAGAACACTGTGAAATTGTGAGTAAATCTAAAGGTTATCATGAAGCTAAGCTTTTAACAAGTACTGATGGTTCTGCAATCTGTCTGATGAGTAGAGCATCAATTGAAGAAAGATGGAATTGGCATAAGAAACTCTCTCATTTAAATTTCAACAATATAAATGAACTGGTCAAGAAAGATCTTGTGAGAGGATTGCCAAACACAGTATTTGCTCCTGATGGTCTTTGTGATTCATGTCAGAAAGCCAAACAAAGAAAATCTTCATTCAAGAGCAAGACTGAATCATCAATTCATGAGCCTTATCATCTAATACATGTTGATCTATTTGGTCCAGTAAATGTCATGTCTATTGCAAAGAAGAAGTATGCGTTGGTCATAGTGGATGAGTTCACCAGATACACATGGATGTATTTCTTGCACACAAAAAGTGAAACTGCATCTATCTTGATTGATCATGTCAAACATCTGGATAAAATGGTCAAAGATTCTGTGAAAGTTTTAAGGAGTGATAATGGTACTGAGTTCAAGAATTTGATAATGGAAGAGTTCTGCAAAAGCCATGGAATAAAGCAGGAATTTTTTGCTCCTGGAACTCCACAACAAAATGGAGTTGTGGAAAGGAAGAATAGAACTCTCATTGAAGCTGCACGTACAATACTTGAAGAAGCAAAGCTTTCAACCTATTTCTGGGCTGAAGCTGTGCAGACTGCTTGTTTTACTCAAAATGCAACACTCATTAACAAGCATGGAAAAACACCATATGAGATGGTGAAGAAAAATAAGCCAAATCTGAAATATTTTCATGTATTTGGATGCAAGTGTTTTGTTCTCAAGACTCATCCTGAACAGCTATCAAAGTTTGATCTAAAAGCTGATGAAGGAATCTTTGTTGGATATCCACTTTCCACAAAAGCCTTTAGAGTCTATAATTTGAGAACAAAAGTGGTCATGGAATCTATCAATGTCTCTTTTGATGACAAAAAGATTACTGGTCTTGAAGATTTCATTGACCATGATCAGCTGAGATTTGAAAATGAAGACTCAAATTCTGATACAGAAAATCCTGATAGTCTAAGTCCTGATACTGTAAACTCTGATGGATTAAACTCTGATGTTATTGAAACTGTGGAGACTACGTCAAAGGAAGATGCACCTATGCAGGGGGAGCATACTCAAGATCCTACCACATCTCAAGAAACATCAGAACATGCATCTGGCTCTTCAAGTTCTGATTCGTCAAGTTCTGATAAGCCAAGTTCTGATAGTGCTGAAAATCTAAATACTGAAGAATCCAACTCAGAGAGCATAGTTTCAGGGGGAGCATCAGAAAATGAAAATGAAAATAGCATGGATCATGGGGGAGCATCCAGTTCTAGAGAAAACCTTCCATCTGCAAGGAAGTGGACAAAATCACATACACCTGATTTGATAATTAGAAATCCTGATGTAGGTGTCAGAACTAGAACAGGTACTTCAAATGAATATCTTTACAATTCTTTTCTCTCTCAGACTGAGCCAAAGAAAGTGGAAGAAGCTCTTCAAGATGCTGATTGGGTGCAAGCAATGCAGGAAGAGTTGAATGAATTTGAAAGAAACAAAGTCTGGACCCTAGTGCCAAGACCAAAGAATAGATCTGTTGTTGGTACAAAGTGGGTATTCAGAAATAAAAATGACAGTGATGGCATAATTACAAGGAATAAGGCAAGGCTGGTTGTAAAAGGATATTCTCAACAGGAGGGAATTGATTATAATGAAATATTTGCACCAGTTGCTAGGTTAGAAGCCATAAGGATATTCTTGGCTTATGCTGCTCACAAAAAGTTTACTGTCTTTCAAATGGATGTGAAAAGTGCTTTTCTCAATGGAGAATTGGAGGAGGAGGTATATGTTGAACAACCTCCAGGTTTTGTAGATACCAAACATCCAGATTATGTCTACAGGCTTGATAAAGCACTTTATGGACTTAAGCAAGCTCCTAGAGCATGGTATGAGACTTTAGCTCAGTTTCTTCTGGAAAGTGGATTCAACAGAGGGACAATAGACAAAACACTGTTCTACCTCAACCATGGAAAGGACTTACTTCTGGTCCAGATTTATGTTGATGATATCATTTTTGGATCTACAAATGACAAACTTTGCAAAAAGTTTGCCAAACTAATGCAGTCAAGATATCAGATGAGTATGATGGGGGAACTTAGCTATTTTCTGGGCCTTCAAGTCAAGCAAAATGAGGAAGGCACTTTTATTTGTCAAACCAAGTACACCAGAAACTTGCTGAAGAAATTTGGAATGCAAGATTGTTCAAGTGCATCCACTCCAATGGCCACTGCGATAAAACTGGATAAGGATACCGGTAAATCAGTAGATATTACAGACTATAGAGGTATGATTGGCTCTATACTCTATCTAACTGCTAGTAGACCTGATATCATGTATGCTACCTGTCTTTGTGCAAGATTTCAAGCAGATCCAAGAGAACCTCACTTAACAGCTGTAAAAATAATCTTTAAGTATCTTAAAGGAACAGCTGCTCTGGGATTATGGTATCCTAGAGAATCAGATTTTAAACTAATAGGTTACTCAGATGCAGATTTTGCAGGTTGTAAAATTGACAGGAAAAGCACAAGTGGAAGCTGCCAATTTCTTGGAGGCAGATTGGTTTCTTGGTACAGCAAGAAACAAAAGTCAATTTCCACATCAACTGCAGAAGTACAGTATATTGCTGCAGGAAGCTGTTGTGCACAGATTCTTTGGATGAAGAATCAGTTACTGGATTATGGGTTAACATATTTCAAAATCCCTATTTACTGTGATAATCAAAGTGCTATTGCTATGACAGGTAATCCAGTTCAACACTCAATGACAAAGCACATCAGCATCATGTACCACTTCATCAGGGAACATGTGGATGAAGGTATAGTGGAATTGCATTTTGTTCCCACAGATCAACAACTAGCAGATATCTTCACAAAACCACTATGTGAAGCTACTTTTACAAGATTGGTAAATGAACTTGGAATGGTTTCAGGTTCTTTCTCTAAATCTGCTTAGTCTTGTTCTGTGTTATCAGACTTTATACTCAGTATTTACAGAATTAATCTCATTGTGTATTCTGTGCTTAATTGATAAATGTCTTTAAGTACTGACTGTTGTCTGATATATGTTTCTAAACTCTGATAAGTGATATGTCTGTTCAAGTACCTATTCAATCCTATGAGGATAACTGTGCTAGACACTGACCTAGTAGTCTTCAATAAACAAATGATTCCATGTAAGAAGTAATTATTTCAGTGGAAACCCTATGACACTAGCAAATTCTGATAATTGAGCTTAGTTAAGTTTACTTTGTATATCTTATTACTAAGTCACAAATTAGAATAATGCTACTCATCTGTTAAGTTCTGATACTAGTAAAACTGCTGAATGTACTAAGTGCTGATAAACCTCACTTATCAAAAGAAAAAGCAAAAAGATCAAAGAATAAAATCAGGTACTCCTTTGAGATCTAGAGTAAAAATGTGGAAGGGACGACCCAAGTACATTGCTGGTATTAAGTAGATATGCATTAGAAAAGCAAAATATTTTCTTGGTGACTTTTCACACTCTATGATTACTGGAGAAATACTCTGATAATAGCATAAATTCTGATAAACAGTCGTGACTCACTTACACTGAGAAGCCACTGTAAAATAGAATTTCAAAAGATGCATAAAATTAGCACAAAACAGTTGAGGTGGACTCCAGCATGAACTCATTCATCAGTAGGTTTCAGGACAATGACATCTCTTTAGCAAAATTTTAGTTATGCCTTATTTCTAAGATGTACTGATGTGAATCAGACTTTACTCTTTGTCTGTTATTTAGCTTAATGCACACACTAATCACTCCATCTGAATGATGAAAATTTCTGTGGTGGTCTATGTTATTTTAGATAAACAGTCATTGTGTCATTACTGCACAAATTCTGAGGACAAGTTCTAGTTACACGTTCTGATGATTAAGTTCTGAAGTCTATAACTCAGAACTTGTATGAGGATTTACTAAGATGGGCATTCCTTTTTCGAGTTAAGAAATTATGTTCAGATGACTGTTAAGTTCTGGTATAGGTCTAAGTTATGATTTCTCAGTCTAATCCTTTACTTGGCTTATCTGTGAATAAAATTTGGTAACAGTCTCAGTTCGAACTAGAATATGTTGAAGTGGAAGATTAATAGTCACTATGATTAGGATTAATGGTATTCGTACTTGAACAGTCCACTTTTTCTTGTTTCTTGTGCGTTTTAAACCATGATTCCTCTTTCCAATGAATGTTATTCTTTTTCAAAGTCTAGGGAGACGAGGTAGAATTAATTCTACCTGTCAGCATTCAATTTCTTTGCATCTCCTGGCATTCTCTTGCCTATATAAGCAACCACTTCACATCAGCCTTCCCATCACACTTTTATCACAAACTCACTCTCGTTTTTCACTTATCATCACAAATGGCTGAATTTGGCTGGTTCTACAATTATGGTGATGAGACTGTTCATGTCTTTTTGAATGGAATTCCAACTCCATACCCTATCACCAACATTCCTCACAATCTCTGGATTCAATTTCCAGAGGTTATCAAACGTGATTTGGTGGCCGTTCGAAGAGAACTTCATCTTCATCGTCTCCGCCAGCAAGAGCGAATCATCCGACTCGCCATTCTGTTTGTCGAGAGTAGGAAGAAGAAGATGACTTAATCTCGTCTTCTTCCTGTTTTTCTTCATCATCAGCTTTGTCAGGCTTCTTAGCTAGGACTAAGGCTGTTGATGTTAGGTTTAGAAGCTTAGGGAAAATCTTGTATAAGTATTGATGTAATTTCCATTTCATAAATGTATTGTCTTGATATATTAATGAAAGTTTTTTTTTACTTCAAGATTTTGTCTCTGAGTTATTTTATCTTGTGTTGATAAATCCTGATTGATATTCTGATGACCATATAAATTTTTTTTTATATTAAGTTCTGATTCATTTTCAGCACTTACTTATCTAATTTATCTTGGTCATTTTCATGTGATGTATTTTCAGAATATCAATGATGCAGTGAAAAATAATTCAATCAGTGATAACGGTTTAAATTTTGAATTAAAACTGTTTCTCTTGATAAATGGAACGGTTTTTTTCTTGAAACTAGGCAAATGGGTAAGTAATGATTCCTGTTTTCTCGAGCCCAGTAACTGTCCGTTATTACTGCATGTTTGACATGTGTCCAACGGTAACATTTTTGTTCAGAGTATAAGTACAACAGAGAGAAGATTTCTTTAATCTTTTATTTTCTTTATATTTTATCTCTCTCCTTACTTTTACTCTCTTTCTCTTGATTTCTCACGTTGGTTTTTCATACAGACATTATCTCAAACACCTAACAGGCATACTTGAATCTCATTTTTTTTCACATGGCACCAAAGGATTTAATCATTGATGGAGCTAAGTTTGTCCCCAACAACTATGCTGCAGTTCTTGATCACACTGAAGCTCCATCTGAATTGTACTTTGTGCAAGATCTTCTTGCACATAGTGAGGTTGGGTATGCATTAACACAGCCTGAATTCTTTTCAAGCCAACAAGTTTTGAGGTTTTGGAGGACTGGAATTTTTGATGATGGTGGTCAACGTGGAACTCCCAGTATTATCTTCCAAGTGGGTGATTCATCCTTTGTAGTCACTCCTGGTACAGTACGCAGGGCTTTACATCTTCCAGAAGATTGTACTTTCTCAATTCCAGAGGACTCAGCCCTTTGGGAGTTAATGGCTGAATTGGGATATGAAAAGAGTCTGACGAAACTTGGACAGTTGAAACGGGCTAATATCAGAAGAGAATGGAGTTTCTTCTTTGATTGCATCACCAAAGCTTTTGGGAACAAATGTTCAAATTTTGATGCTATCCCAATTCTGAGTCAGCACATAGGGTATGCTATTATTCATCAAACTCATTTTGATTTTGCAACTGGAATAATTGGTTTTATTGGGGATAGGATGACAGAGGATCGAGATGTTGTTTATTTTGCTAGATTCTGTCAACTTATTTACACTTATTGTACTGATGAACCTCATTTAGTCAGCACTCAAACCCCACCTTTTAAGGTTGCAAAACGATACTTTAATGACCTGGTAAATGCTGATACTAAGAAAAAAGTGGTTAGACCATTACAGATTCCTAAGTCTGTAAAACAGATCCTGGTAAATGCTGATCCTGATACTTATAGATCTGTTTACTCTGATGTCCAACCAACTCCAAACACCCAAAATCCATCAACCTCAGTACCTACCTCTCATTCTACTCAACCTACCCTCAGAACATATCTCAAATCCTATCTCTCCACTTCACAGACTGCTTAACCTTCATCTTCAGCACCTACTGTGAAGCCTTCATCTTCCAAGCCAAAGAGGACAAAGAATGTTCCTCAAACATCTCAAAAGAGAAGGAGGATTGCATTGAGTGATGAATCTGATTCTGAGGAACACGTTTCTTCTAGAGAACCTGTTGTATCTGAAGCTGAGAAAGAGATTTCTCAGAAGGATTCTGAAATTGGGGGTTCTAGGCTTCTCAAGAGGCTTAGATGAATGACAGTTCCTGAAACTCCCAAGGAATCCAAATCAACAAGGAAGTACAAGAAACAGAGGGCACAAAGGCCAGTTTCAGATGATGAAGAGGAAGCAGCTAAGGAAGGGGATCAGGAATCTCTGATCTCACAAGACAAGGAATTTGCTCCAGTCACTTCTTCTCCATCAACTCCATCTCAGGAAGCTGTATCTGACAAGGCTAACTCACCATCTGGTGTCTCTTGTTGATCCAGGCACAAGTGCTGATATTGATGTTCAACACTTGGTTGTGTCTGAAGTATTTCTCTTAGAAGCTCCAACAGCAAATAATCCTTCCACAACACCTGTTACTGATGCTGTTCAAACTCCAGAGTTATCAACAACACCTTCTCTGCATCAAGATGCTGATGGTCAGACTTTAGGTGAGCATCAGGATATGGCTGTTGATCAGAACTTAGTATCAGATCAGTAATTATAGGATGCTGAAGCCTCCATTGCTACTCACACTATTGTCTTATCAGAAGATACTGATTCTTTAAGTTTTGATGCTGCAAATGCTGGAGATACTGGTGATGCTGCTCCGACTGTAGATGCTGATGAAGCAGGTCCTTCAGGACATACTCCTCAACAGACTCTTCCTAAGTCTGAACTGGTAAAGGAGTTTGTTATCGGGGATGCACCAGTACCTTGGAGTGAAACTCCTGCCGGTCAGGAGTGGACTAAGGAATGGAACTCAGTTTCATGTGTTCCAACTACAATACATCTTGTTGAGCACTTGACTAAAGCTGATGAAATGTTAAATTCTGATGATTTAAAAACCCAGCTTAGAGTCACTGCATTGAGTATTAAACATCTACAAGGTCTTCATTCAACTACTCATGCAGAGCTACACAAGATTCAGGAGAACTTTCTCAAACAAGAACAAGTTTGGAAAATTGATAAGAAAAAGTTCTTTCAACCTACCATTGACAGGATTGCTTATATTGAGAAAACTCAAGAGAAACAACAAGCTCAGATTGATGACATTTTGACAAATCAAGCTTCTCAGCAATCGCAACTTACTGAAATCCAATCCTCAGTGGAATTACTTATCTCTCTTTTACTACCTGCTGATGCCAAAAAGGGGGAGAAGGTAATTAAGTCCAAATGCAACACTAACAAGCCACTGCAAGGAAAGGATGATGGAAATGATGATCAAGGATACTCTGGAATGGGTAGCGGTCATAGTCAAGGTAGAAGGTTTACATCAAGACAAGCTAGTCACAGGACAAGTTCTGATACTGGGAAAAGAATAAGTTCTGCTGCTGGTAAAAGGATAAGTTCTGATGAACTTCTAGATCTTGATGAGGAAATGTCAAGACAATTATTTCTTCAAGAAAATCCAGGAATGGACTTGGAAAGTTTAAAGGAAGAAGAAGCTAGACTTAAATCAGAGAAAGTCACATCTAAATCTGAAGCTTCTGGTAAAAATTCACTTCCAAAACTCAAAGGCATTGTGATCAAAGAAAGGACACATACTGAAGCAACATTGGCTAGATCACAACCACAGATAGATCCAAGATCCAAGGGTAAAGAAAAGGTTGGTGAACCTATCAAGGTTTATGTACCTCTTGAGGAAGAAGAAATTACTGATGAAAAGGATGATCTTGCTCTGACTTCAAGAAAAGTTCTTAAAACAACCTCTGACATGGCTCAAGTTGTTCAGAGTCAAGAAATTGTAAGTTCTGATATTCAGAAGAAGCAAGTAACCTCTGATAGAGCTCAAGTTAACTTGATATCAGAAAATAGATCAAAGACACTCCTACCAGGATTCACTAAAGCAAAACAGACTCAATCTTTGAAGACTACTGCAAGTGGTTTTAAAGCAAGAGTAGTTATTGGAAAGGAAGCTAGAGATAAAACTGGATTGGGAAGTGCTGATGAAAGAAGAGTACACAACACTACCAATGATCCAACTTCCTTGAGTGAACCAGGTATTGGAGCAACTTCTGAGAGATTGAATCAACTGGAATCTGTACAGATGGTTTACCATACCTACTTGAAAGAATACATCAGGTTGTATTTCATGACAGATGGTAGGGTTTATCATATAAGACAAAATGCCATTCCATTGAAGTATTTTGAAGAATTGGAGCATGTACTTTTCTTACTTCAAGTGGATGACAGAATAACAGAGACTGCTGCAAACTACTTAAAAGAACAGATTCAGAGGCAGAAAAGGCTTTATTCTATTAAGTCTGACAGCATATATATTCCAAAGTGCAGAGATCACAATGGTGATATTGTTGATATGAAGCCTAATACTGCACAGATCAGAACATATCTTGGTATTAAGGGACTTGAATTCAATCTGGAGTCTGACAAAGCTTATGTCATAAGACTAGATCAGGAGTTGAGAAAAGCAAAGATCAATGATCTCAGAGCTGCAATCTTTCAAACTGGTGAAGATACTGCAGAGCTTAAAGATGTTAAAAGGAGAATGATTGATGAACTAAGATATGCTGAGAAATGTTTGTTGAAGAACTATCTCAGAACAACTCCTGACATCAGAGAGATCATAAAATGATGAAGCCAAGTCGAAGATCTACAACTGCTTAAATACTGATATTTATACAGACTGAAGTTTTTATCAGAAGTTGAAATTGGTAAAAGCTTTAAGGACTGTAAGTTGTAGTTATCTAGTCTAATTCTCATGCATTTGTACTTAATGTTTTTGACATCATCAAATATCTGTTAAACTTGTATATTATGTTAATTTACAAGTTGGGGGAGATTGTTAGATATATTTGATAATGTCATGGCTAATATGTTTTATGTTTAGCTTTCAGATCTTATTTGAACAGGATAAATCAGTACTTAACTGTTGATCAGTACTTATACTGGAAGTCAGGACTTAAGGATATCAGTACGTATGTTATCAGAAGATAATCATCAGAAGATAGATATCAGAACTTAAGTGCTGAAGGACAATCAGATAAGGACAGTAGCTGATTAAAGGAAAAAAGATCAAGATAAACATAAGAAGAGATATGCATGAAGAAGGAATTCCGTAAAGAATGGAATACTTGGAAGAAAAGATATCTGATTGATATATTTTAGGAAGCAGAATTATATTTCATATCAATTAGCGATTATCTTGTAACTGTGTAGTATATAAACACAGATATAGGGTTTACACTAAAAGTGTTATCATTATTAGAGAAGATTATTCATTGTAACCCTAGCAGCTCTCGTGATATTTGTTCATCACTGAGAGGTAACAGTTCCATACTGTAACAGAGTTTATTGTTTCAATAAAGTTTGTTTTCTGTTACTTAAGTTCTTAAAGTTCGATTTGAGTGTACTATACACTGTATTCACCCCCTCTACAGTGTGTGTGTGACCTAACAATTGGTATCAGAGCCTATCTGTTAACATACATACAGTTAAAGATCCAAACACAATCATGTCGGACACAGAAACTCCAACTAAGCCTACCAAAACTGAGGAATCACCAAAGACACAAATTCAGAGTCGGTATGAGACCATCTGAATATCCCATATGGAAGGTAAGGATGACCATGTTCCTGGAAGCAACAGATCCAGAATACCTTGATAGAATCAAGGAAGGCCCTCACAAACCAACCAAGCTTGCTGTTGCAGTTGCAGGTGAAGCAACAAAGACCGTACCAAAAGATAAGAGTGATTATACTGCTGAAGACATAGCATCAATTGCTAAGGATGCTAAGGTACGACACTTACTGCATAGTGCCATTGATAATGTAATGTCAAACAGGGTAATCAACTGCAAGAATGCTAAGGAAATATGGGATGCTCTGAAAATAAGGTGTCAGGGAACTGACACAATTAAGAAGAACAGGAAGACAATACTCACTCAAGAGTATGAACACTTTGACTCAAAGACTAATGAGTCATTGAATGATTTATATGATAGATTTGTCAAACTTTTGAATGATTTGTCATTGGTTGATAAAGAGTATTATCTTGAAGATTCAAACCTTAAGTTCCTGTTAGCTCTTCCTGAATGCTGGGATTTGAAGGCAACGACAATAAGAGACAACTACAATCTTGATGAAACAACTCTTGACGAAATCTATGGAATGCTCAAGACTCATGAGCTGGAGATGGAACAAAGAAGCAAGAGGAAAGGAGGAAAGTCAAGGACAGTTGCTCTTAAGGCTGAAGAAGAATTCCCCAAAGCAGCTTCATCAAAGAAAGACAAGGGTAAAGCTCTTTTCATAAAGTCTGATACTGAGTCATCAAGTTCTGAGAGTGATGATGACTCAGATTCTGAAAGCTTGCCTGAGACTGATGTTGATGAGGAGATGATGAAGCTGTGTGCTCTTATGGTGAAAGGAATCACAAAGATTGCATACAGGAAGTTCAGGAAGGGAAAGAAGTTTTCCAGGAAAGGCATAAGTTCTGATAAGAAGAATTTCAGAAGATCTGAAGGCAGAGGAGGGAAGTCTGACAGAGGAGATTACACCAATGTTAAACGCTATAACTGTGGTGAGAAAGGCCACATATCTCCTGACTGCAAGAAGGTAAAGGGTGACAAAGGCAAGGCTCTTGTCACAAAGCAGAAAAGCTGGATAGACACCTCAGACTCTGAAAGTGAGGAAAACTATGCATTGATGGCAAATGCTGATAAAGAAAGTGTTGAGAGCAGTTCTGAAGCTGCTGAAACAAAGGTACCTCAGACTACTTATGCTTTTCATACTGATGATATTAATGAGTTGAGAAGATATCTTAAAACCATGTTTGTTAGTTATAGAGATCAAACTTTAACAAATCAAATCCAAGTCAAAATCCTCAGCAGTCTTCTCATTCCAGTTCTCCTCCTCGGGCTTCCTCTCGCGCTGCCCAATCACACGGCGAATCGCCGCTGAGTGATAATCAACCGTCAGCCCTCGGACCACAGAAAACCCATTCTTCTCGGCCTTCGCGTTCGCATAGAACTCGCGAACCACGCTCATCGGCACTGCTCCGGGCGACTCATAAAAAGCTATCCACCCCTTCTCTGCTATCATGGGTAGCAACTCACCATCCCTCCCCGATGGTAAAAACCCTCTCTCCTTCAGAATCGCCTTCCCCAAAAGCCTAGTGTACTCCTCCTTCGCAGCTCTGTCATTCAACCGAGGCCTTGCAGCAGTACCCCTCGATGAATCAGCAGTAGGGACTGTGCTGCTGCTATCAATAGTTCGTGCTCTCTTGGGTGCCATTGAATCTTGAAGAAAAGTGTTAAAAACTGAGTTTTTGTGTTTGGGAGAGAGTTTAAGTGTATAAAGTTTGTGGGAGATATGTAGGATAGGTGTATGTATATATAGGGTGTGGATTAGGTTAAATTAGATTAGGAGTGGGGTTGAGCAATGAAATCATGGGGTATTAGGAAAAGAAGTCGTGGGTTTATGGGCTGTGTTTGGTTTTTTATTTTTTCTGATTTTTTTGGTTTTTTTCTGAACTTAAAAAAATTCTGGCAGTTGACCCTTGAGCGGTTGCTCAGCAGAGCTGAGCGGGCGCTTAGGGGGTCACTGGAATTTTTTTTTTCAGTCCCGTTTTTCTGATTTTTTTGTGTTTTTGGATAGGTTATTAACTTCTAAGGGTTCCTGTAACAACAAATCATGGGTTACCTGCCACGCAGCGCTTCTTTTTCGACAATAGCTTGACGTTGCGTACCTTTCTCAAGTAGTCAATAAAATGACACTAACCACTTCTCAGTTTGCCATATCCCCATAGTAGTGCTTCAAATGCTGACCAATAATCTTGAATGCTTGGTCCAGATCATTCTCAAAAATTTCCACCGCTCCATGTGGAAACACAGTTTTGACAATAAAAGGTCCAGACCACCTTGAATTCAACTTCCCAGGAAAAAGTCGGAGACGAGAGTTGAATAAGAGAACTTGTTGTCCCAGCACGAATAACTTAGGATGTAGCTTCCTATCGTGCCACCTCTTCACCTTTTCCTTGTACATTTTGTTATTCTCGTACGCTTGAAATCGAAATTCATCAAGTTCATTAAGCTGAAGCATTCTTTCCTTACCAGCTGCATCTAAATCCAGGTTCAACTTTTTCAACGCCCAGTAGGCCTTATGCTTAAGCTCCGCAGGTAAATGACATCCCTTACCATATACCAACTGAAATGGGGACATACCAAGTGGAGTTTTGTATGCTGTTCTGTAAGCCCAAACAGCTTCATCGAGCTTTAAGGACCAATCCTTCCTTGACGGACAAACAACCTTCTCTAGAATGCGCTTGATCTCTCTGTTAGACACTTCCGCTTGACCATTTGTTTACGGATGATAGGCAATAGCAACTCGATGATTCACATTATAACGCTGCATCATAGAAGTGAACTTACGGTTGCAGAAATGCGACCCTTCATCACTTATGATTACCCGAGGTATTCCAAACCTTGTGAAAATCTGCTTATGAAGAAAATTCAGCACTGCCTTTGCATCATTTGTCGGTAGAGCTTTGACTTCTATCCATTTTGAGACATAATCGACTGCCAGTAAGATGTACTGATTATTGCAGGACGAGACAAAAGGCCCCATGAAATCGATTCCCCAAACATCAAAGACCTCGACTTCAAGCATCACATTTAACGGCATCTCATCCTTTCTCATCAAATTTCCCACTCTTTGGCAGCGATCACACCTTAAAACAAACTGATGAACATCCTTAAACAAAGTAGGCCAGAAAAAACCTACTTACAGAATATGAGCTCCCGTCTTCTCACCATCGTAGTGTCCACCATAAACTGTGGAGTGGCAGTCTCGTAATATCCCCTCCGTCTCACAGAACGGGATACATCTCCTGATGATCTGGTCAGCTCCCTGTCTAAACAAATATGGTTCATCCCACATATACCACTTCACCTCATGCATAAACTTCTTCTTTTGAGCGGAGGTCAAATTAGGAGGCATTATATTGCTGACAAGATAGTTTACAATATCTGCAAACCATAGTTCTTCCTCCTGAACTGGGAACAACTGCTCATCCGGAAAAGATTCATTGATTAATGTCCTATCTTGTGAAGCAGACTCGGGATTCTCCAACCTAGAGAGATGGTCAGCTACTTGATTCTCAGTACCTTTTCGATCCTTGATCTCTAACTCAAATTCCTGAAGTAAGAGCACCCAACGAATGAGTCTCGGCTTCGAATCCTTCTTGGAAACCAAATAGCGAATGGACGCATGATCAGTGAATACTGTTACTTTAGTCCCAAGCAGATAAGATCGAAATTTCTCGTAACTAAAGACTATAGCCAAGAGCTCCTTCTCTGTAGTGGTGTAGTTTATTTAGGCCCCATTTAAGGTCTTACTCGCATAGTAGACCACATGAAAGAGATTATTCTTGCGCTGCCCCAGAACTGCACCTACCGCATAATAACTCGCATCACACATCATCTCAAACGGCTCTGTCCAATCTGGCGCTGTAATAACTGATGCAGTGATCAAACTCTTCTTGAGAGTCTCGAATGCCGTCAAACATTCCTCATCAAATTTGAAAAGCACATCTTTCTCAAGCAAATTGCACAACGGCTTAGATATCTTCGAAAAGTCCTTGATGAATTACCGATAAAAACCCGCATGACCAAGAAAACTACGGATTCCTTTCACAGAAATAGGTGGTGGAAGATTTTCAATGACTCCCACCTTGGCCTTGTCCACCTCCAGACCTTTGCTAGAGACCTTATGCCCAAGAATAATGCCTTCACGCACCATGAAATGACATTTCTCCCAATTGAGCACCAAATTAGTTTCCACGCACCTTTTGAGTACGACACGAAGATTATTCAAACATTCATCATACGAATGTCCAAAGACGGAGAAGTCATCCATGAACACCTCGACATTATTTCCAATCATATCAGAGAATATAGCCATCATACATCTCTGAAAAGTGGCCGGGGCGCCACATAACCCAAACGAAACTCTGCGAAAAGCAAACGTGCCAAATGGACAAGTAAAGGTAGTCTTTTCCTGATCCTCTGGTGCAATATAAATCTGATTATACCCTGAATAGCCATCCAGAAGACAATAATACTCATGACCAGCCAACCTGTCAAGCATCTGATCAATGAATGGAAGAGGGAAGTGATCCTTCCTCGTGGCTTTGTTCAACTTTCGATAATCCATGCATACTCTCCATCCTGTAACTGTTCGAGCGGGGATGAGCTCATTCTTCTCATTTGCTACCACAGTGATACCTCCTTTCTTAGGTACACATTGTACGGGGCTCACCCAAGAACTGTCAAAAATAGGATAAATGATGCCTGCATCTAGCCATTTCAGAATTTCTTTCTTCACCACCTCCTTCATGATAGGATTAAGTCTGTGCTGCTGTTCAACATTCGGCTTACTACCTTCCTCTAGCAGAATTTTATGCATACAATATGAAGGGCTGATCCCCTTGATGTCTGCTATGGTCCATCCAATAGCCGATTTGAATTCTCTCAAAATCCTTAAGAGCTTATCTTCCTCACTACCTGAAAGGTCAGATGCAATAATAACAGGTAAAGTAGATGCATCACCTAAAAAAGCATACCTCAAGTGTTCAGGTAATGGCTTGAGCTCCAAGGTAGGTGCTTCCTCTATTGATGGTTTGAGCTTTCCTTCAGTATTCTTGAGGTCAGAAGTACCAAGAGATTCAAACGGCATGTCCAGCTTTCACTTCCAGGGAGAAGCATTCAGATATTGTAATTGCTCATTGCCATCTTCATCATCACTGTCAAAATCCCCCACTAAGGCCTTTTCCAATGCATCAGACATTAGCATGCGATCGAGTTCCGAAGTAACCGCAGAATCAATCACATCCACTTTTAAGCACTCCTCATCTTCTGTAGGGAATTTCATTGCCTTGAATACGTTAAAGGTCACATCCTAATCTTGTACCCGCATAGTAAGTTCACCTTTTTGCACATCTATCAAGGCACGACCAGTAGCCAAGAAAGGTCTTCCCAAGATTATGGGAATTTTCTTATCTTCCTCAAAATCCAGAATAACAAAATCTGCAGGAAAGAAAAGCTTATCCACCTTGACTAGCACATCCTCCACTATGCCCCTTGGGTAAGTAATAGAACGATCAGCCAATTGTAGAGACATGTATGTGGGTTTTGGATCAGGCAAATCCAACTTTTTAAAGACCGACAATGGCATCAGATTGATGCTTGCTCCCAAATCACAAAGGCACTTGTCAAAAGTCAACTTCCCAATGGTGCAAGGAATGGTGAAGCTACCTGGATCTTTCAGTTTTGGAGGTAACTTTTGCTGCAGAACAGTGCTGCATTCTTCCGTGAGAGCAACGGTCTCAAGGTCATCCAGTTTCACCTTGAAAGAATACTCTTCATAAACTTAGCATAAATAGGCATGTGCTCCAGCGCCTCAGTGAAAGGTATATTGATGTGAAGTTTCTTGAACACCTCTAGAAACTTACCGAACTGTCTATCCAGCTTTTGTTGCTGCAATCTTTTAGGGAAAGGTGGTGGAGGATAGAGCTGTTTCTCCCCTATATTACCCTCAGGCAGAGTGTGTTCAACAGTAGTCTTCCTTGGTTCCGCCGCTTTCTCCTTTTGCTTAGCTTCTTCATCTCTAATTTCAGCTTCTCCTTCTTTTGCCTTTTCAGCATCAGCAACTTTCTCAGACCTTAAGGTAATAGTCTTGACTTGCTCTTTAGCTTCCTTCCTGCCTGGTACTTCCGTGTCCCTGGGAAGTGTGCCAGGTTGACGATTGAGCACTGCATTGGCTATTTGACCGATTTGATTTTCCAAGGTCTTGATAGAAACCGCCTGACTCTTGCATATTAGCTTAAGTTCCTCAAAATCAGCACTAGTAGGTGCAGATGCACTTCCCTGTTGAGGATATGATTGCCTTTGAGCATACTGCTGTGTTTGCTGGAATTCAGGTGGATTAAACTATTTACTCACACCTTGCTGATATGGTGGCTGAATAGTATTCTGATTATTACCCCAGCTGAAATTTGGATGATTTCTGTTATTAGGATGATAAGTAGCTGGCACAGGCTGCTGTTGTCACTGATAATTATTCATATACTGAACAGATTCGTTGACAAGAGAACACTAATCCATAGCATGAGAACCTGCACAAATCTCACAAACCATAGCTATTTGATTAACTCCATATGTAGCCAGAGAATCAACCTTCATTGACAGCGCTTGAAGTTGCGCTGCAATAGCGGTGGCTGCATCGACTTCCAGAATACCTGCTACCTTTCCAGGCATCATCCTCTGAGTTGCGTTTTGATGCTCATTTACAGCCATAATCTCGATAAGATTATAAGCCTCAGTATAGCTTTTAGCCCATAAGGCGCCTCCAGCTGCTGCATCGAGCATGGGCCGAGATTGGGCCCCCAAACCATTGTAGAAACCAGTGATCACCATCCAATCGGGCATTCCATGATGTGGACACTTCCTCAACATTTCCTTGTAGTGTTCCCAAGCTTCGCACATAGATTCTGTAGGTTGCTGCGCAAACTGAGTAAGAGCACTCCTCATAGCAGCAGTCTTTGCCATCAGATAAAACTTCACCATAAACTTTTGCGCAAGATCTTGCCAAGTAGTGATGGTCTGTAACCAGTCCTTAGCTTTGTCCTTCAGTGAGAATGGGAAAAGCCTCAGCTTGATAGCCACATTAGTCACACCATTATACTTGAAAGTGCTGCAGATCTCGACAAAATTCCTTATGTGCATGTTGGGGTTTTCAGTCGCAGCTCCTCCAAAAGAAACAGAATTCTGCACCATCTGAATAGTGCCCGGCTTGATTTCAAATGTGTTAGCTTGAATAGCTGGATGAAGAATGCTTGACTGAATGTCATCAATTTTAGGCCGAGAAAAGTCCATAAGAGCTGGATCAGGTCGAACAATACGATCACCCATGTTTACTGGTTCTTTCTGCTCAGTTCCTGAATCCGAATCTTCAAAATCTATCTTCTCCGGAATATCAAGAACTTTGTCTGTCTCCTCAGCTGTATCTAAAGTCCTCTTGTGAGTACGAGAACGAGTTTGCATAAACGCTCGCTAAAGTACCTGAAACACAACCGAAAACAATAAGTAACAACTACGTCCAAATCAGTGAGTCCTAATGACTAATGATGGTAAGTACATAAACTAAACAAATACGCGGAGTCTCCGGCAGCGGCGCCAAAAACTTGTTAGGGCGAAAACACGCGCTAATATTCACGCAAGTATACGTGTTCGCAAGTAATATAGAATACTTTCTAGTTCGTTCCCACAGAGACTCAGACTAATTATTGTTTAATTAAACTCGTGCACCAATGTATGATTACTTCTCAATGTTAAGACACTAACACTTAGAATTGTTGACTAAATATTAACTACAATTAACTACTTAATTAATCACTTAATTAACACTTCAAATTAACAATATTAAAACACTCATGAGATCACAACTTCATTACTACTTCCTTTAATAGTTATTGTTATTACCTTTAGCATGTAACAGTGATGATATTAATCGAATAACATGAAATTGATAAAAGCCAACTTTCATTGTACTAATACCAATCTACCAAGCATCCACAATTAAGATAGAAGTTGAATATGCATCAATTATGTTGAGTTCCTATATGTCTACAGAAATTGACAACACAACGACTTAAGCACAAGTTATTCCTTTTAATTACACAGGGCGAATAAAACTGTTAGAGTTATCCACTAATCATGCACACCGTACATGAACCTATGCTAGCATGGCAAGTTCTAAATCTCAAGATCCACCGTCGTTTCACAAGAGATTAACACCCTATCTTATATGTTCGCGACGCACATAAGACGAATACGCACAACCAATACTATATATCATACAATCATCACAGACTAAAGTATTAAACAATTAACTAAAGAATTCCATAATAAATCCATTGCAACCCCATGATCACGATTAGCCCATAATAGCACTTATCTCCATCACGGGTTCTTATGAAATCATGATAAACAAACACAAGAAAATAATAACTAAACTAATTATATTAAATCAGAGTATGTCACAAGAGTAATAGGTTCAAAGTAAGAACACTAGCATCCAACATTACAACGAAACAAGAATCACAAGAAAATATGCTTCCTCTTCGTTGCTGTGTGCTAAAACGGTCTTCTTCCTTATCTCCTTTTCTCCTAGCTTAATACCACGATCCAACCTCTCGTGAAAACGTCTCCAAATCTACTTATATAATAGTCCTATAAAACTCAGATTACATAGAAGTTGGAAGCCAAACAGAAGTAGAAGTCTAAACCAATTTATTATTTTTCCCGACCCTGCGCGGCCGCTCAGCATAGCTGAGCGGCGCTCAGCTTTCTGCGCGGCCGCTCAGCATAGCTGAGCGGGCGCTCAGGACCCTACTGGAAAATTCCTGAGTTTGCTCCGTTTCTTCGCCGTAATCTGCCCCTTTCTTTCCTCTCGCAATGGTGAACACATGCCAAGGCTTATTCTTAATGATTACTCCTCTGAAATGTAACTAATACCCTGAAATGCATAAACACTAGAAAAACGCATCAAATACACAAAATACTTGATTTCAAGGCACCAAATTTAAGCCATTTTAAGATATTCTAAGTGGTATAAAATGCCACTTATCAAAGATCTTAGGGAATTCTTTGATAACCTAAGAAAGCATGAACTCAAGCTGAATCCGAAGAAATGTAACTTTGGAGTTGGAGAAGGCAAGTTCTTGGGGTTCATGATCAGCAACCGAGGAATTGAAGCAAATTCAGAGAAAATAAAAGCAATATAGAAGATGAAGGCTCCAGGACCCAAAAAGATGTGCAGAAACTAGCGAGATCACTAACAGCACTTTGAAGATTTATTTTAAAGCTAGCAGAAAGGTGCTTACCCATCTTTGATCTACTCAAAGGAAGTAACAACAAGAGAGAAGTCAACTGGACCCCGGAGTGCCAAAGAGCATTTGAAGAAATAAAGGAATACCTCTCGAAGCCACCAGTCCTAACTAAGGCCAAACCAGGAGAGCCTCTCTACCTATACTTATCAGCCGGAGCCTTGGCAATCAGGGCTGCCCTAATCCGGGAAGAGAATGGAAGACAACAACCATTTTACTATGTGAGCCAAGTACTCAAGGATGCGGAGATCAGGTACCTAAGTCTAGAAAAGTTTTCTTTCGCCTTGGTCACAATATCAAGAAAGCTCAAACACTATTTCCAAGGAAGAGAAATCAGGGTAGTCACAAACCAGCCTTTAAGAAAAATAATTCACAAACCAGATGTCCCAGGAAGGCTAATTAATTGGGCTGTGGAGTTAAGTCAGTTCAATCTAACCTTCATTCCCAGGACTGTCATCAAAGCTCAAACACTTGCTGATTTTATAATTGAATGCAATTTTCTGGAGGCAGAACCAGAACCTATGAGCATAGACTCAGAAAGTAATCAAGCTAAAAACCAGAGAGCATGTACCTTAAAAGTAGACGGTTCATCAACAAGCAAAAGGTCGGGAATCGGACTCATCCTAAAGAGCCCTGAGGGATTCGTGATACAGACAACTATATCCTTCGGCTTTTGCGGCAATAAATATCCATGCGGAGTCTGAGGAATTGATTGCAGGACTGAAGCTTTCCAGGACTGAAGCTTTCCAGGACTGAAGCTTTCCAGGACCCTCACGGTCCAGGACCTAAACGTCTACGACTCCCAGATTGTAGTCAAGCAAACAAACGGAGAATGTGTAGCAAAAGACCCAATCATGGAAAAGTATCAATCCATGGTTCAAAGCTACTTGCAATCAATCCCAAGACATCAAATCCTGCAGATATGTCGAGAAGAAAATGAAGAAGCGTATACTCTGTCCAAGCTAGTCCGGAACTCATCAGATCTGGACTACTCTATTTATTTCGAAGAATTGCAAAGGCCATCTATTGAAAAGGAGAAGTATTAGAAATTGACAACAACCAGAATGTGGATGACTTTTTTATCAATTACTTGGAAAAAGGGGAGCTAAAAGTCTATAGTGACTCCCAGATTGTAGTCAAGCAAACAAACGGAGAATATGTAGTAAAAGACCCAATTATGGCAAAGTATCAAGCCATGGTTCAAAGCTACTTTGCATCAATTCCAAGTCATCAAATCTTGCAGATATGTCAAGAAGAAAATGAAGAAGCGGATACTCTGTCCAAGCTAGTCCGGAACTCATCAAATCTGGACTGCTTAGTTTACTTCAAAGAATTGCAAAGGCCATCTATTGAAACAGAAGAAGTATTAAAAATTGACAACAACCAGAACGTGGATGACTCCTTTTATCAATTACTTGGAAAAGGGGGAGCTATCAGAAGACAAAGGAAAAGCTCAAAGATTAAAAGCCAAAGTAGCCAAGTTCTTTCTTGAAAAAGGACTACTATACCACCAAACCTTCTCATCCCCTATATTGAAATGCGCCGTCCCAACAGAAGCTAATTACTGTTCAATGGAAGTCCATGAAGAGATCTACGGAGATCACATGTCTGCAAAAGCCCTAGCTCACAAGATCATAAGACAAGGCTACTACTGGCCAACTATTCACCAAGATGCAGTAGAGTTCGTGAAAAAATGCAAGGAATGCCAACTCTTCAGCAACGTGTACCGGATAAGCCCAGTCTTACCCTCCTCAGTCTTGTCTTCAATCCATTTTGCTATTTGGGGTATAGATATCATGGGAACATTCCCCCGGGCTAGAGGCGATCTCAGATACTTGCTGGTTTCAATTAATTACATGACAAAATGGGTTGAAGCAAAAGCAATGAGGACAATCAACCGACAAGACTGCATAAAGTTAATGGACAACATCTTGATGAGGTTCGGAATCCCAAGAGTCCTAGTTACATATAATAGGCCACAGTTCGTTAGAACAGAATTCGAGAACTACCTCCAAGAGCGCGGGATCAAGCACAAAAAGTCATCAGTAGTATATCCCCAGAGAAATGGTCAAGTAGAAGTCACAAACAGAATCCTGCTTCGAGGCATCGAAAAGAGACTGAGAGAAAATAAAAGCAAATGGCCAGAAGAACTGCAAAGTGTATTGTGGTCTTACTTGACAAGCCCCTGGACAAGCACAGGAGAAACTCCCTTCAAGCTAGCCTATAGTACAGAAGCAATGCTACCTATCGAAGTGGGATCCCCTTCCCACAGAGCAATAAACTTCGACAAAATAGCTAATGGAGAAGGATTCAGAATAAATATGGAGCTAATTGATGAAGTTCGGGACCAAGATGTAGCAAGGATGGAGAAATATAAGGAGAAAACAAAAGAGCACTTCAGTAAGAAAGTCAAGAGTCAAAAAATTTCAAGTTGGAGACCTGGTTCTTCGAGACACAGAAGTCTCGGATCCTACAAACACTGGGAAGCTAGTGCCAAATGGGAAGGACCCTATAAGTTCAAAGAAGTCCTAAGACCAGGAACATGAACTTACAAGCTAATGAATATGAATGACTCTGAAGTTCCCAACACCTGGCATAGACTCAGGCTAAGAAAGTTTTACCAGTAGCAAGGACAAAAGCAACCCCAGCAACCAAAAACTTGTATTCTATGGCAAGAAACTACTTTATCACTCTACATTTTGTATGAAGAAAATTTGAATCAATGAAAAGTATTTCTGATTATAATTAG
Organism: Apium graveolens; assembly: GCF_009905375.1. Classification (NCBI taxonomy): domain Eukaryota; kingdom Viridiplantae; phylum Streptophyta; class Magnoliopsida; order Apiales; family Apiaceae; genus Apium; species Apium graveolens. The sequence continues at coordinate 188,041,828 of NC_133650.1, forward strand.
CAATTTTTTACAAGTAATCACGGTCCAGGGGTCATATTTGAACCTGGAATAGCAAATTATTTTTACTTAAGAATATTATCTAAGTAAAAGCAACCTTAGTCCGGGGTCAATCTTAAAACCGGACTAGCCACCTAATTTACAAAGAGATATTTCTCTAAGTAAAAAGCAACCTCTGTCCGGGTCTAACCTTGAATCCGGACCAACCACCTATTTTACTAAGAGATATTTATCTAAGTAAAAACAACCTTAGTCCGGGGTAAACCTTGAAACCAGACTAGCCACCTATTTTACTAAGAGATATTTCTCTAAGTAAAAGCAACCTCAGTCTGGGATCAACGTTGAACCCGGACTAGCGACCTATTTTACTTAAAGTTATTTCTCTAAGTAAAATAAACCTCAATCAAGGGTTAACCTAGAACCCGGACTAGCAACTTCAATAACTCTAAGTAAAAAGAAATTTCATACCAGAGTCAACATTGAACCCGTACTAACAAGCTATTTCAGTCCAGGGTAAACTTTTGAATTCGACTTAGCCACAAAAATTGTTCTAAGAATTTTTTTTCAATTTTTTTAAGGCAAAAACAAGAGCTATTCACTTAGAACATTTTATAAGACAGAATAACGTTTTCAAAAATCAACAATAAAAACAGAAGAAAAGTGATTAAGGCAAATTGAAGCAACCAACCCCGACACAGAGAAGCCCGACCAAAAGTACAATTAGAGTATTAAAGTTTACAAGGAGAAATAAAAAATTCAAGTACAAATACTTCAGAACTAAAATATCAATCTACGACTCCAGCGCTTTTTCTGGAAGGAAGCTCGGGCACAGACCATCATACGGCTCCGACTCTCGAAGACCAGCCTCAATGTTTTGATTAGCTTTAATGAACTCCTGCACAAAGCTCTCCCCGTCCGCCTCCGAGTCCTTCTTGATATGATGCTCGACGACAGTCCAGCAGCGAGCCACCTCAGGAGCACCAGCATTAGCAATGGCCTGGTCATACACTCATACTCATCACATTTCTTATAAGCCTCGATCACCTCAGCCTCCAGCTTCAAATCAGAAATTACTTTCGGATCTCGGCGAGTTCAGACTTCATTTCAGAAGCCTCCTTCTCAGCGCTCTCAGCCCGGAGAGTAACATCACTCAGGTTCTTATTCAACCCAGAAATAGCAGCTACCTTGCCGAAGAGAGAAGTTTAAGGTCACCAAGCTCTTTATTCTTGTCAGATGAGAGCCCCCTGAGATGTTTCAGCTCCGAATAAGATATCGCGGATGCCCCTGCCATAGAAGCCCCAAGCTACAGATAATCCAAAATAAAAGAAGTCAAAATAAAGCCAAGGAAAAACACTAAGGCAGGAAAAAAAGAACAATTATCATACCTGACCCCAGAGCTAGGTATAATCTTTCATCACAGAGTCGAACCCGACCCGGTTCATGGCACCCCACTTTATTTAAGAAGGAAGCCCCGCCATAAACCGTGCAAGCCTCTCCTCCAGCTCCGAACTGCGATTCCCGGGAGAACCCTGCTCCACACCTTTACCCTTATCCCGGGCAGAATCAGAGACCGGAGGAAGCTCAAACCGAGGAAGCTCAAACTGAGGAGGCTTTGTGCCTTGTGTCCAGAGTCGCTTATTTTTCCTCCTTACCTCCATCTCTGGGACTTCATCCAAAGGCTCTATCTCCTCGAGATTTTCAAACTCATCCCCATCCTCCTTGTCAACTGCTTTATCCGGACCTTTCTCCTCCTTAACAGACTCCGGCTTCGAAACCGCGGTGCTCTGAGACCCCTCCTCCGGGTGGAGTTGAGACCCAGACCCAATATTAGAGGCCTTTTTCTTCTGCTTAAAAGCAGTTCCAAGACCCAATAGAGCGTCACTATAAGCAGAAGTAGACATAACAGGATTGTAGAAAAGAAGACACGGAAAATAACAAAAAGAAGCGATCAACAACAGCAAAGCAAAATACCAAACAAAAATGGGAGGACAAAAAACAAGTATAAAAGAAAACTAGTCTGGAGTAGAGGGGTCCGGGCCAAAACAAATAATGTTGTGCAAGACATGCATGTACTATAAAAAGACTAAGTTAAATTGACAACCCTAAGAATTAGTTGTATGATAATCTTAATTGTATTTTATACTGTATTACTAGAGTCTGTAAAAATATCAAAGACTAGACTGGAGTATTTTTCTGTAAATAATCTCAAGCCTAAGAATAAACTCTGGAAGAAGATCAAGAAGATCATGCCTCATAGAAATTGTGAAGAAGCTTGGAGTTGAATAAATCTGTTTTGGGAAAAATATTCTAAGTCAAGATATCTACAAGTCACAGATCAAGTCATAAAGAGAAGTTATTCGAGAACTCCAGAATGACTTATTGAGAACTCCCGAATGACTTATCGAAAAGTACAAAATAGCTTATAGAGAAGTCTCAGAGAGAGCGACAAGTCAAATGAAGATATGAAGATTGGAGATATCGACAAGTCAAATTATCATTAGAGATCTCAGAGATATCTACAAGTCAAAATGTATATAGAGATCTCTGAGATATCGACAAGTCATTTCTGCATTAGAGAACTTAGAGATATCGACAAGCCAAATGAAGACATGAAGATCGGAGATATCGACAAGTCAAATTCTCATTAGAGATCTCAGAGATATCGACAAGTCAAAATGCTTATAGAGATCTTAGATATATCGACAAGTCATTTCTATGTACAAAAATTTGGAGACCTCGACAAGCCAAGTTCACTTATAGATAACTCTGAGACCTCGACAAGTCAAAACACCTATAGAGAACTAAGAGATCTCGATAAGTCATTATACTTATCGAGATGTCAGTTCTCTATAGTTCAAACTAGAGATCTCGACATGCAGCTAAGTACATAATGCAGACAAGATATATATTCAAGATTATCAATCAAAAAAATATCTAATCAATTAGATTGAAAAGTCTACAAAAGCTGTTTGAAAAGTACAAGATCAAATGCTAAGATTAACTGACAAAGGAAAGTCACAGATCAATAGGATTTGCAAAAATACACTAAGCCAGAAATGGAAAGCTCTAGAGATAACTTAAAATATGGTTTAGTACATTCTATTACATTTTCTGTAAACCTATGTTTACTAATCTATAAAGTAAACACTGATCCTTTGTTTTTAAATGTATCAAACAGATCTAGAACTTCTTGCAACTCTCTCAAGGAAGAAACCAAGTTCTTTACTTACAAGGAACCCAGAATTTTTAGCAAAACACTAGCTTGATTTTAATACAAAATTAAGTTAGTTTTGAAATATTGTGTGCACTGTTTATTTCCAGTTAACATAATATTGCTCCATTTCTTATCTGCTTTATTCACCAACTAAAAAACATTCAACAAGACTTAAAAATATTTAAAACACATTCACCCCCTTGTGTTGTATTCATTATCTAACAAGTGGTCAGCAAAATATGAAAGCAAACAGATTAAAGATCTTGGAAGAATGAATACACGGAAGATTAACAGTATCAAGATTCCTGCTTTTGACAGATCTAACTACACATTACGGAAAAAGAAAATGTTACCGTGTATAAAGATGGCCAATTCATTAATGTTCAGATTCTCAAGAATGGCCCCTTCACCCCTATGGAATGAGTTGAAGAATCTATAGATGGAGACATGGTCATTCCAGCTCATTATGCTCCTAAAGATCCTTCACAGTATACTAAACCTGAAAAGGATAAAGTCTCTCTGGATAGTGGCTTGCAACTAATTTTAATAGAGTCACTTGAAAATATAATGTATATTAACATTATCAACTGTGACACAGCCAAACAGATCTGGGAGAAGATAGAAATTCTGTGTGAGGGAACAGAGGAAGTTATGTCAAACCAAAGAAGGATTTTGGTAACTCAGTATAAGGGGTTCATGGATAAACCTAAAGAAAGTATAACTGATATTTTTGAAAGATTCAATAAGTTGATTAATGACTTGCAACTTCATGACAAATACTATGAGGCTGAGGAGGTTATCCTAAAGTTTTTGCTCACCCTTACTGACCATTTGGAACAGAAGATCTCAGCTATAAGATAAGGGATAGACTTGAGTAGAATGGCATTGGAGGTTTTGTATGGCATCTTAAAAACCTAAGAACCGGAAATGATTCAAAAAAGTCTATAAGAGCTGGTCAATGGCATATTGTTGATAGATCAAGTGCTCTAGTGGTTAATGACATCCAGTCATCTGATGATGAATAGGAAATCCAGACTCCAGTTGTTTCAAGCAATTAGCAAAAGAACAAGGAACCACAAAAGTAAGTTATTCTTGAACTTGAAGAGGATGAATTTTATACCTTTGATGAACTGGTTGAGTTAGATCAGTCCATGGCTTACTTAGCAAGAAAATTCTCTAACATTAGTTTAAAGAAGCTAAAGTTCTTTAAAAATAAAGGACAAACATCCAACAAGGACAACAACTGGAAAGGAAAAACACAGTATAACTCTGGAAGCAAAAATGATTACAACACAGGATCTGTTGACAGATCAAAGATCAGATGCTTCAATTGTGATGAATTGGGTCATTTTGCTACAGAAAGCAGGAAGCCAAAGAAAGTGAAAAAGGGCAAGGCTTATATTGAATTGGAGGAAAAATATGAGGCTCTTCTAAGAAAGCGACAAGATAAAGATTATATTACAGAAGAAAAGAGTTGGGATGATTCAGGAAATGATGATGATGATGAAGTAGGAAACTATGCACTCATGGCCTTGGAACAAGGAGAATCATCCTCATAAAAAACAAAGGTACCGACTCTTACCACTATCGATTAAAATGAAAGTCAATATAAGGAAACTGTTGAAAAGATGAGCATAAAAATGTTCCACATCCATACTAGCATGGTAGCAGCTACTGAGGAGGTCAGTAGGCTGTTAAAAGCTAATGAGAAGCTTGAGAGTGAGAAACAAAAGTTTAATCTACTGCTTGTGGAGCTTGAGACAGTCAAACAAGAAAATGAATATCTAAAGAACAAGCTGGAGTGTGCTGCTGAGATAGAAGCTATTTTGAGGGAGAAGCTAGAGAAGAATGAAGTGAAACTGAAATCATTCAAAAATGCATCTCAGTTAGTTGGTCGGTACCATGCGAAGAAGAAGCTATGTGCTAACATAGCTATTGGATTGGATTATGATGCATTGAACATCAACAGGAAAGTTGAAGGTGATAAGGGAAAAACAACTACAAGTGAAGATGTCCCAGCTATGCTGAGAAAGGTTGATTCACCCATGTTCAAAGTATGTGAAGTAAATTTTAGTGAAGAAGAGTTAATCATAAAGCAAGAAATTGCTGATGAGGACAATGAAAAGAAATGTACAGAAACAACTCCAACTTCTAAAGCTAAGAAGAAGCCCATGGTTGATCAAAATCCCAAGAAGTCAGTCAAGAAAGTTAAAAATGAAGATGCAAGAAAGAAGAAGAAAAATAGAAATGGAGAGATTGGGATAAAAAAAAAGAAACAACTTTGCATTTGTTACTGATTCTCCTAGAAAATAATGTCAGAAATGTGGCTCTACAAATCATCTAACTCACCTTTGTAAAAAGGCTGTTAGTAAGCCAAGATTGGGAGCATGCAAGTATGGTGAAGCAAAGACTGAAGATCCCTATTACTTGTGTGATAAGTTTGATTGCATTACTAACATGAAAGTAATGACAAGTTGCCACGAGCTGAGAGTAGACCTCAAGAAAATTAATATTGGGTCTGCAACCAAAAAGGAACATGCAAATCAAGAAATGAACACCATTCTTTCTGATTTAACTCATTCTAATTCTGCACATTCTGTTAACAAGAAGAAAGTACCCAACACTTCTTGGGTAGCTAAAAACACTTAATCCTTACTGTGTGCAGGGAAAAATGAAGAAAGTCATATGAATCATAGACAGTGGATACTCAAGATATGTGACAGGTGATATGGCCCTGCTATCACAGTTTGAGGAGATGGCTAGCCCATTAGTGACCTTTGGAGACAACATCAAAGGTTTCACAATGTGATATGGCAAATAAATTTTTGGAAATGTTGTCATTGAAGATGTAGCATTGGTTGCTGGTTTGGAAGTAAATCTCCTAAGTGTTAGTCAGTTCACAGATAGAGGATTCAATGTCAAATTTGACAAAGGAGAATGCTTGATCATCAACAAAAAGACAAATGTAGTTGCTCTGAAAGGAGTAAGAAAGGGAAGCTTATTTGTTGCAGACTTGAACTCAGGAAATGAGGATGGAATTTGTTGCTTCTACACCAAGACATCTGAAGAACAAAGCAAGTTGTGGCATAAGAAGCACTCTCACTTGAATTTTAAAGAAATTAACACTATAGTCAAAAAGGAGTTAGTGAGAGATATGTCAAATTTGGAGTTTGCTCAGAATGAAGTCTGTGAAGCTTGTCAAAAAGAAAAAAAATAAAGAAATCAAGTCACAAGAGTAAAACTGTGAATTCCATAAGTGCACCTTTGCAACTTATTGACATGGACTTTTTTGGACCATTTAATGTCTTATCAATTTCAAGTCAGTCAAAGAAATGATGGGATTTTCATCAGCCAAACTAAGTATGTTAAGGATTTATTGAAGAAGTTTGGTATGGTTGATTGTTCACCTGCATCTACACCTATGTCTACAACTACTAAGTTGGATGAAGATTAGAAAGGAAAAAGTGTAGACATTTCAGGTTATAGAGGAATGATTGGATCTTTGCTGTATTTGACTGTTAATATACCATACATTATGTTTGCAACATGTCCGTATGCAAGATTTCAAGCCAATCCAAAGGAATCACATTTGATGGATGTGAAGAAAAGTTTCAGATACTTAAAAGGGACTCCAAATGTAACACCCCCAAATCCGGGGTCGGGGATCCGGGTTGTCACGAGTTCCATTTCCCTTAATAACACCCAATCTTAATAATTAATCAACTACTCTGTACTGTGACCCCACAATAAACACACACACCACACGTTATAGTCTCAGAGATGAACATCCAAAAATAATCACAAGTCATTTTATTCCACAATTATCTGCCAATACACTTTAAAAGGTTTTCTGAATAAATTTACATTTCTTTGCCATTATTACAATTCATAAATATACATAATCTGATACATCAAAAGTTGAAAGCCTAGCCTATTGGTAGTTCCTACCTCAGCTACAACGACATCAACGCCTATAGGAAACTGCGGAACGTTTCCTATCCGCTCGCGAATTGGGAGCTTGGTCCTGTTCATCTTGCCTATCTGATGTTGTGTGATGAAAGAAGAAAGCAAGGGTGAGCAGCAAGCCCACCAAAATAATATTTATAATAACTTACAATATATGAGCATTCTCATAGTACTCAAGAAAGTCTTGGTTAAGAAGAAATGAACGAAGTTGATATCTTAATGCGATGAAGTCGCAAAATATTCAGTATATATATATATATACTTTTCAAAATATTGGAAGTCCTCTTCCATGCATAATACACACAGAGTTCCAGTGTATAACTGTATAAAAATACCGTTGCAAGGTGATCTCATATATCTAACCTTGTCTCAACGTTTTTCTGAAAATCTTTGTCATGCATAAGATAATCATTTACTAGATATAAGTTTAAAAGATGAAGTTACAAGATACTCCAATATACTTATATCTTTTCCAAATACTACTTGAACTACCACCGTTCAAGTTATAATTAGTTCAAAAGTTCATCACATAGATGAGACTACAAGATAATACTTGAATAGATTCAACCTTTAAAATATCATCAAAATAAAATGAAGTTATGAGATACTTCATTTGATGCAAACATCATTTTGAAAACTTGACCCTGCCAACACTCAACAATCGCCCAACCGTAGCCTTTCTATCGAAGTGCTTTGGGTAGTGTTGCAGAAATATCCAATTGGATGATGAACTCATTACGGGAGTTTGCCGCGCCAGGAAGACCACTTACGATGATCAGTCGTAGTAGTGCAACCCCACCATTTTCTACATGTAGAGGAGAACCTGTCGGATTTACTTGTCAACCGAACACTGAACTCCTAAGGAATGGACCACCTTAGCGGAACTTCCAGGCCATTTGGGCCAATATAATAAGGCTGGGTCGGCGCCACTCGACCACTTACGCCACTCCTAGTTCAGATGAAATCCATGACTCTGAAACGTAAAGCTCGTCCCCACTTTCCCCAAGTAGAAACTTGTTGATACGGCTCCACCAAGAAGTCGTATCTAGTTGGAAAGGAAAACTCACCGATATTTCCCAGGCGATGCCTGTAAATGGATTAACTTGTTCCAAGAATTTTACTTCCCGAGTGTTGGGTAAGTAATCAATTCATTTAACAAAACAGCAACCTTGTTGCGAATATAAAACACACCACAGAGCCGGATCCCTCAGGTTTTGAGCGAGTATTTAAATCCCCTTTTTAAAAGGAAGATCTTAAATATAAAAATGAGTTTTGGGATCCGCTCTAACTTTTGAAAATCATTTTGAAGACTCGAAAACATTTTTAAGAATGTTTGGAGTGATGTTGATTTAGTAAAATAAATCAGTCCCAATATATTAGAAAATATATGAATATTATTATTTAAATAATATTCCCATAAAGAATAATCTTTATAAAAATAATTGAAGTAGAAGTTTTAAAACTCTTACTTGAATGAAAATTAAATAATTTAAGATATACTTATACAAAAGTACTATCTTTATTTGAATAATCAAAAATAAGTTTGATTATCGAAACATTATTCTTTAATAAAATAAAGAATATATTTCAGCAAATAATCGGAGTCATAGATCCTCAAATGAATATTCAAATAATATTTAATAAATAAATTAAGCTGAGTCATAAGCCCTCGAATGAATATTCGAAATAATATTCAATAATAAAATAAAGGAGTCATAAGTCCTCGGATGAATATTCGAAATAATATTCAATAATAAAATAAAGTTATCAAATAAACCTTATTCGATTAATAGTTTTGAAAACTAGAACCATATATATATATAAATATATATATAAAAAATCTACTCGGGATCCTCGACTCCCGGTTTTAGAAAATGTTTTCACCTTTGGGTCCCTATACAAAGGGTATATGCAATTTACCGCTATTCTCTAGCATAGGTATTATCAACTGAACCCACAGATATATATGGCAAGAATACGAAACAGGCATGCATATATATACCATATCAGCATGCTTCAATATATCACAAAATTTGCTAATTAACCAACATGCATCTATCACAAGATAATGCATATACATATATACATCACAACAACAGTATAACGGGTAAAAAACTTGCCTGAGCAACTGAGGGTTACAAATGGCTCGGGATGAGTCTGGTAACCTATAAACAACAAGTAAGTTGGAATTAAACCAAAGTCACTTGTAAATCTATACTTTAACCGACTTAGACTCTAACGCTCGTTTTGCGCTTACTGATTCTCTTAAGTCACTCGAGTACCCTTGCTTCCACCATTTTTAATAATTTAACCATTATGAGTTTTAAAACGATTCCTTCGCGAGTGTCTTACCAACTGCCTATTACACCTTACATAAATGTTTCATACTTCAATTAGTCCTTTAAGGTCTTTAACCTATGTTTCAAAGTAAGGCGAGGGGTAAGGGTTCGTTCGCGAAACGTCGTTACTTAAAACGGCCGTTTCTCCTAAACCGTTCATCGGAATCCAATGAACCACATATCAAAATGAAGCTCGTAACATGAACTATCTAAACATGGAAATGGTCAAAACCTAGCAGTGAGTTCAAGGGTTCTGATGTTAAGAACAAAAACAGTCTACGATAAATCGGGCATTATGACGGCTATGTTTACGCGATTTCCCAAATTTAAACCATTCCAAAACAACCACCAATCAACCCCAATTCACAACCCAATCAAAAATCCATCCATATTACTTTACAACAGCCCCAAATCAACTCATTATAATCAATTTACTTAATCCTAAAACTTGAATTTAAACTATACTACATTCTTTTAACCAAAACAACAAGATTCACCATCCATTTCACTACCACTCCAACCCAAATTCTAAACCAACAAGCATTAAGCTACTATATCACCATAACAACTAGAATCATCCTATTTAAGAAATTAAAGCTAGGGTTTGGAGATGATATACCTTCCTTGAAGTGGTGTGAGTAGCTAGGAAGCCTTAAGAAGTCTTGAGATGACTTAGGGATGCTTGGATCTTAAAGGAAAAACAAGAAAATCAAGTTAAAATTCTTGAAGTCACTATTCATTGTCTTCTTCATTGATTTCTTGAAGAAGATTGAGAATGAATGGGATGCTTAAATTCATAATATAGCCATATCTATGCATAAGGAATACTAGGGAATTATCTTACCAATTTAGGAAGCCTTGAACTTGAATTTTGAAAATTGTTTTCTTTGAAAATGGCAAAAGCCGAGTGCAAAGGGAGGATGAAGGAGAATTTTGTGTTTTTGTTTTGATGAAAATGAATATTTGCTTGGTTGGTTGAATTAGTTTTGTTTTGTTTTAGGTCAATTACCCATTTACCCTTGATTTTGTGTGGTTAATATTCCACCACATTTCCTTCCCTCTTATGTCATGCTTGCATCACTTTGTGATGTCATCACCCCTCCTTTGTCCTCTTTCTATTGGTTGGATGACACCATCCTCTCTTATCCCTTTGCTTAACTTCCTAATTGTTTGCCTAATGACCGCTGATCTGTTATACGGTTCACTTAACTTTCGTTTTCGTTTATCGTTTGAGGGATCATACCCGGGATCTTATTACTTAGGTTCCCTTAACCTTTCTCAATATATTATATTCCTTTTATGATCCTCTCTTATAATCCTTTAATTTAAATCCTTTTTATCATGTTACCTTTTACTCAATTCTTTCCGTATCTAGTGGATTTCCGGGAAAAATCAAAGTGTTCGGAATTGGATTCTGACGATCTTTACATACACCTATATACCATATAGAGTACTAATAAAATCTCAGAATATCCATAACAGAACCCCTACATAGTGTGGCATGAAAAGTTTTCTCATTCAGCAAAAACACTATTCATAAGGGTTTCAAAAATTTCCAAAAATTGGGGTTATTACAGTCTCCCCTCCTTAAAAGGATTCCGTCCCGGTATCAGATAGAAAATGAATAGGGATACTCTCTTAGCATTGCACTTTCTAATTCTTGAGTAAATTTTCCCACATTATGGTCCTGTCACCAAACTCTGCCTAGTTTGATAACCCTTCTCCTAAGCACTTGTTCCTTTTCACTCTATAACCCTTCCTGGTTGCTCCATATAGGTTACGTCGGGTTGCATGTCTATGCGCTCACATGCCCCTATATATCTGGCATCCAAATTACATTTCCTTAACATTGATACGTGGAACACGTTATGACTTGCTACATGTTCAGGGGTAGGGCTAGCTCATATGCCCACTTCCCAATATGTCTTAATACCTCAAAGGGTCCAACAATTCGTGGGCTTAGCTTTCCTTTCTTTCCGAACCTCATCCATCCTTTCCAAGGGAATACCTATAACAACACTAGGTCCCCTACTTTCCATTCCTTGTCCTTTCGTGTCAAATCAACATACTTCTTATGTCCATCTTGGGCTACTACCAGCCGTCCTCTGATTAAATCTATTAAATCCTTGGTCCTTTGGACCACTGCTGGTCCGAGTATCTTGCGCTCTATAACTTCATCCTAACATAAGGGGGATCGACATTGTCTTCCCTCAAAAATCTCATAAGACGACATCTCGATACCTGAAATACGATCTATTGTCGTAAGATAACTCAATCCGCATTAAGTGATCATTCCAATTTCTTTCAAGTCTATTGCACAGACTCTCATTATAGCTTCTAGCATTATAGCTTTGGCGTCTCAATACCCATTCTTTTCCAGTTCGTAATCGCTACTACCTTCTGTTCCTAATATTATACTGGTTATACTTTTGCTCGTTAGCGTTCTATAACCTTTTTATAACCACGTCAACCTTAGTATCACGAATGTGTTTCCATTCCGAATAATACCACAACTTTATTACTCCTTTTTCAGCTGTTTCTATTTCCCAAAGTTTGATCAATCATATAGAAGTAAATGAATTTGTTGAGAGATCACTATGATCATGAACACTTGTTATATCACATAGTTAGTACAGAAGGTGGCCAGCCTTTAGTACTTGACAAGCAATTAAACAATAGATGGTATCCTACTAGGCTTCTATCACACAGATAGATAGTCATTCGGCAATACCTCCCCTTCTGGAAGGGTTGTTCTTCTCAGTTTATATGAAATGAAAAGAAGAGAAAAGAACGAACTGAAGAGAATTGTATATACGTAAAAAAATTTATTGCCATAAAATATCTGGCTTGGAATCTACCTCTGAACTATAGAGGTCTGTCATAGGAGAACAAAACATATATGTATTTATATCAACATCAAGTATTATAGCATCGTATTTCTCATGCCTAAATATTTTCGCTATTCCGTCCATCCTTCTATGGACCCATGCTCTTCCTCGAGCTTATACACAATCACCTTTGAAACTCCCTCGATATTGAAAATCGAACCTGGGATCTCATTCTAGACATCATCGTTACTAGAATTCTATGCTTGCACCGCAACCTTCCTCATATAGTCATACGACTCTCTATTGATAAGAAGGAATAAATATTCAATAGGTAGATACTCTACTTAATTAGTCTATCAATGATAATTTATACACTACCACGACCCGATTAGTGGTACTCAATCTCAACATCCATTCCAATACAACTCTCACGGTTGTAATCAGCTCGTTACTCGCAAAATCATTGCTGCCTTACTATGGTCCACCACTGACCTACTGTCGTCATTCACATTCCATGAAATCTTAATATCTAACCATACGGAGTCCATACATGTCGTATAAATTCTTCTAAGGAGGTAACATAATCACCATTCATGATTCATGAAGAACACTCCTGATCCTGACATACATACCTGACATGAAGCAGATAAAATTACAGAAGAGTTTCAATCAAAGCAACGATAGCAGGTTAATACCATTCTAAATCATATGCCTTAAGTAGAAGACTTACTCAAAGGTTCGTCTAGTCCTTTTTGAAACATGGTCCTGGCTTATCTCAAGATAGTATCTTCTGAGATAGATAGCCTGCTCATGGCGATTACACGAATTAAACCTTTACCAACTATTATTATGGTTGGGTATTGCACAGTCATCAGAAGGAATGTCAATCTTTCAAACCATAATACAACCTTTACGGCTTCAACCATTATTATTGTATTCCTCTGGCACGAGCGCCTGTAATTGTCCTCTTACATTTAAAGTGTCGGCCACCTCTTTGGCCTTTCCTGATAGTAATATTTCCTTACAATCAATGCCATCTTAACCACTTTCACTAATTTTCTACCCCATTTCAATCACAGCTTATGTGAAGATGTTTTCCTTAAAATCTGATGAGTAAAAAAAAGCACCATTTTCCATAAGTTATTGCCTCAGTCTTTTAGAGGTTAATCACTGTCGCGACTGACTCTCGATCGTACTTAGAACATCTTTTATCTTAGGTCCTAATTGCCCTGACTAATTTCGACCTTTACTGGTTTGATCCATACTTTCTCGTGGTTTAACACGTGCCCCACTTGGCATTATTATAATTACGCCATATTTCCTTCATCAAAATTTCTGTTCTTGAGAACTTTGAATATTACCTTTCTCCTTGTAAAACTTCTAAGGTTATCCTTAAATCCTTCATCAGGTACACCCTAGGCACAGGGCGTATCAAGATACCATTTATTAATACCAGAATCATTGTCTATATACTTCTGAAAAATTTCTCCACTGATCCTTAAAGGTTGTTATTACCTTGATCCTTTCCAATTCATACTGTCAAAACTCATACTATCCCTATTAAGGGTGAAATGCCAATCTGTATGCATTCCCCTAGGATTCGTTTTAAGTTACCGATGTTCTATCTTTAATTCCACCTTTAAAAAGGTACATGCATCCTTTCATGGATAATCAAGTCATATATCCCTGATAAGGGTGTCTTATTCAATCATTCCCACCTCGATAGTACATGTCTAATTTCACAATAACATCTGTATTCAAACTGAGGTCAACCCATATGGCCTTCAAAAGATAACAACGGTTATCCTCTTTTCTTGCCTAATTTGGTAACGATAACAAGGATGTTCTGGAAGATATTGGTCGTGCTCAACGTGAACTTCTTCTTAATAATTCCTTATTTACTTTTGTTGTTTATCTCAATAGTTACCTCAATGTTGGGATATCTTTCATACCTGGCATCTCCCTTTCTGGGTATAAAGCCACCGGTCTTACACTTCACCTTCTTGAAGGTCACTTCCTTCATCCAATTTTCTTAATTTCTTACTTTCTTGTCTCCTCAGTCTATCTGCATCTCATTATTTATCCTTCGAATTATCTCAAGGTTTCCTCGAATCTTCCCAACTTACAGGGGATAAAATATATGTATCTCTTATGCCCTCAACCATCAATTTTAACTCATGGTGAATCACCCTCATCCTGACGATTACATACTTTTCTATTTCTATTACTACGAGTCTTTAGGGTTTCCTCATACCCAACTCCCTTATCATTCCTCAAACTCTATTGTCGTTATATTCCTTTCCACTTCAATTTCTTTTTATTTTCCTTTCTCTTATCATTATTTCATGAACCAACACAACATAAGCATTGATTTCAAACATCCCGTCATTCTGGATTCGTGTCCTCAGAACGAATCTTGACAACTTTTACAACTTAGATTCATAATTCATCATACTCTTCTGCCTTTGTTCTGGCTCTAAAGCTTTTACACTATCTCCATAACCTTGGGAATTACTTTCCCGAAAACAATTGACTGAACTTTAATCAGTTTATTATAATCTCTGGCTCCATGCCTTTCTTGGTCTTTCACCAGTGGGTGGCCTCTCTCTTAGAAGGGTAAGTGACAAAAACAGCCTTTTCTGATTCGTCCATCATTTAGAATCTCAAATGATTCCTATATTTCCTTTAGCCAGACTCTCGCCTCTACTGGGTTCGCTTGTTCCTTGGAACTCTGAGAGCTTAGCGATTTAAAGGTCCTGAAAGAATTTCCCACTACATTGTTTCCCTCAAGGTGGTGGTTGGGAATAAAGTATAAGTTCTGTTTAGACAGGTCCATGAATTTCCGTATAGGAGTACCGTCTCGGGTCTCCTTATCTCGCTCGACTTTTATTTTCTTAGTCTAAATATTTCTTCCTACTCCCCATAATTGGGGTCATCTTATACGTTAAAATCCTCATTTTCCACTTCATTATGTTATAGGTTCTTTTTATCTTGATGGCGACCTCCTTGACTATCACGTTCAGGGTTTGCTCTAAATCTTATTCCTCAAACTATCTTTCATCTAAGATCTCATCTTTAAGCTCTTGAACATTTGGAACCCAAATTTTGTAGGAATACCTCATTATTCCCTTATCATCTTTCTCGGTATTAATCTCTTATCTATTTGTTGGCTCTCTGCCTTCATTCATCACTTTCTCTGGCACAATATGTTCTTTTCCAATAATTCGGGCTGTATTGCAATCTCAAACATCTTTTCGGTACCGGCTCCGGTTACCTTCACTTCTATTTCCATTTTCTCAAAATCTCTTATAAACTCTCCCAAAGACATTATCATCTTGAGTTTCTCCTTTTTACTAAGGGCATCAGCCACCATATTGACTTTCCCCGAATGATAAAGAATCTCCCAATCATAATCTCTAACCGCCTCCTCTGGCGTATGTTGAGCTCTTTCTACGTAAAAATGTACTAGAGCTCCTATGGTTTGTGTAAATCCTGCACTTCTCTCCATACAAGTAGTGCCTCCAATCTTTAGGGTAAAACTATTGCCACGAGCCTAAGCTCATGGGCGGGGATATCGAATTTTATATTCCCTTAATTGTCTTGACGCGTACGCGATTACCTTACCGTGCTGCATAAGCACGCACCCTAAGCCCTTGTACGAAGCGTCACTATACTTCACAAAATCTCCTTTTCCATCCGGCAACGCCAGCATAGGGGTCGTCACCAACCTTTGCTTCAGTTCTTGAAAGCTGTTCTCGCATTTCTCTGTCCATTCAAACTTCTCAGTCTTACGAGTAAGCCACGTTAAAGGGGGCTACTATCTTTACAAACTTGAACGAACCTCCGGTAGTGATCGACCAATCCTACCTCTGGTAGTCGACCTAACCATGGTCATCAATTCATCAGTGGTCCTTTATTCATTCTTGTCAGGATCCGCCATGGGATCTTCCTCAGCAACTGTCCCTTCTAGGACAACATCCTCAACCGCTACATCCTCAATATGAACATCCTCCGATCCCGCGTTAGGACGCTCTATCGGATCCACAATCTGATCTCCAATAACTAATAAAACATCATCGCGTTGTTGCTCCTCAACCTTAGGGTTCGGAGTCCCGCTACAATCTATGATAACGAACTACGCTTCTATCACGATATTTATAAGGGTTCCTATAAGGGTTTTAACTGTCAGTACTACGTTAGGTAGCCCGACTATGAACTTGGCAAGAGTTCTTATTATCTTAGTGAACTTATTATCTTTACGTCACATCATCTCTGAGGTTTATAACGCTTAGCTCTGATACCACTTCTATAACACCCCCAAATCCGGGGTCGGGGATCCAGGTTGTCACGAGTTCCACTTCCCTTAATAACACCCAATCTTAATAATTAATCAACTACTCTGTACCGTGACCCCACAATAAACACACACACCACACATTATAGTCTCAGAGATGAACATCCAAAAATAATCACAAGTCATTTTATTCCACAATTATCTGCCAATACACCTTAAAAGGTTTCCTGAATAAATTTACATTTCTTTGCCATTATTACAATTCATAAATATACATAATCTGATACATCAAAAGTTGAAAGCCTAGCCTATTGGTAGTTCCTACCTCAGCTACATCGACATCAACGCCTATAGGAAACTGCGGAACATTTCCTATCCACTCGCGAATTGGGAGCTTGGTCCTGTTCATCTTGCCTATCTGATGTTGTGTGATGAAAGAAGAAAGCAAGGGTGAGCAGCAAGCCCACCAAAATAATATTTATAATAACTTACAATATATGAGCATTCTCATAGTACTCAAGAAAGTCTTGGTTAAGAAGAAATGAACGAAGTTGATATCTTAATGCGATGAAGTCGCAAAATATTCAGTATATATATATATATATACTTTTCAAAATATTGGAAGTCCTCTTCCATGCATAATACACACAGAGTTCCAGTGTATAACTGTATAAAAATACCGTTGCAAGGTGATCTCATATATCTAACCTTGTCTCAACGTTTTTCTGAAAATCTTTGTCATGCATAAGATAATCATTTACTAGATATAAGTTTAAAAGATGAAGTTACAAGATACTCCAATATACTTATATCTTTTCCAAATACTACTTGAACTACCACCGTTCAAGTTATAATTAGTTCAAAAGTTCATCACATAGATGAGACTACAAGATAATACTTGAATAGATTCAACCTTTAAAATATCATCAAAATAAAATAAAGTTATGAGATACTTCATTTGATGCAAACATCATTTTGAAAACTTGACCCTGCCAACACTCAACAATCGCCCAACCGTAGCCTTTCTATCGAAGTGCTCTGGGTAGTGTTGCAGAAATATCCAATTGGATGATGAACTCATTACGGGAGTTTGTCGCGCCAGGAAGACCACTTACGATGATCAGTCGTAGTAGTGCAACCCCACCATTTTCTACATGTAGAGGAGAACCTGTCGGATTTACTTGTCAACCGAACACTGAACTCCTAAGGAATGGACCGCCTTAGCGGAACTTCCAGGCCATTTGGGCCAATATAATAAGGCTGGGCCGGCGCCACTCGACCACTTACGCCACTCCTAGTTCAGATGAAATCCATGACTCTGAAACGTAAAGCTCGTCCCCACTTTCCCCAAGTAGAAACTTGTTGATACGGCTCCACCAAGAAGTCGTATCTAGTTGGAAAGGAAAACTCACCGATATTTCCCAGGCGATGCCTGTTAATGGATTAACTTGTTCCAAGAATTTTACTTCCCGAGTGTTGGGTAAGTAATCAATTCATTTAACAAAATAGCAACCTTGTTGCGAATATAAAACACACCACAGAGCCGGATCCCTCAGGTTTTGAGCGAGTATTTAAATCCCCTTTTTAAAAGGAAGATCTTAAATATAAAAATGAGTTTTGGGATCCGCTCTAACTTTTGAAAATCATTTTGAAGACTCGAAAACATTTTTAAGAATGTTTGGAGTGATGTTGATTTAGTAAAATAAATCAGTCCCAATATATTAGAAAATATCTGAATATTATTATTTAAATAATATTCCCATAAAGAATAATCTTTATAAAAATAATTGAAGTAGAAGTTTTAAAACTCTTACTTGAATGAAAATTAAATAATCAAAGATATACTTATACAAAAGTACTATCTTTATTTGAATAATCGAAAATAAGTTTGATTATCGAAACATTATTCTTTAATAAAATAAAGAATATATCTCAGCAAATAATCGGATTCATAGATCCTTAAATGAATATTCAAATAATATTCAATAAATATTACGACGGCTATGTTTACGCGATTTCCCAAATTTAAACCATTCCAAAACAACCACCAATCAACACCAATTCACAACCCAATCAAAACTCCATCCATATTACTTTACAACAGCCCCAAATCAACTCATTATAATCAATTTACTTAATCCTAAAACTTGAATTTAAACTATACTACATTCTTTTAACCAAAACAACAAGATTCACCATCCATTTCACTACCACTCCAACCCAAATTCTAAACCAACAAGCATTAAGCTACTATATCACCATAACAACTAGAATCATCTTATTTAACAAAGTAAAGCTAGGGTTTGGAGATGATATACCTTCCTTGAAGTGGTGTGAGTAGCTAGGAAGCCTTAAGAAGTCTTGAGATGACTTAGGGATGCTTGGATCTTAAAGGAAAAACAAGAAAATCAAGTTAAAATTGTTGAAGTCACTATTCATTGTCTTCTTCATTGATTTCTTGAAGAAGATTGAGAATGAATGGGATTCTTAAATTCATAATATAGCCATATCTATGCATAAGGAATACTAGGGAATTATCTTACCAATTTAGGAAGCCTTGAACTTGAATTTTGAAAATTGTTTTCTTTGAAAATGGCAAAAGCCGAGAGCAAAGGGAGGATGAAGGAGAATTTTGTGTTTTTGTTTTGATGAAAATGAATATTTGCTTGGTTGGTTGAATTAGTTTTGTTTTATTTTAGGTCAATTACCCATTTACCCTTGATTTTGTGTGGTTAATATTCCACCACATTTCCTTCCCTCTTATGTCATGCTTGCATCACTTTGTGATGTCATCACCCCTCCTTTGTCCTCTTTCTATTGGTTGGATGACACCATCCTCTCTTATCCCTTTGATTAACTTCCTAATTGTTTGCCTAATGACCGCTGATCTGTTATACGGTTCGCTTAACTTTTTTTTTCGTTTATCGTTTGAGGGATCATACCCGGGATCTTATTACTTAGGTTCCCTTAACCTTTCTCAATATATTATATTCCTTTTATGATCCTCTCTTATAATTCTTTAATTTAAATCCTTTTTATCCTGTTACCTTTTACTCAATTCTTTCCGTATCTAGTGGATTTCCGGGAAAAATCAAAGTGTTCGGAATTGGATTCTGACGATCTTTACATACACCTATATACCATATAGAGTACTAATAAAATCTCAGAATATCCATAACAGAACCCCTACATAGTGTGGCATGAAAAGTTTTCTCACTCAGCAAAAACACTATTCATAAGGGTTTCAAAAATTTCCAAAAATTGGGGTTATTACACCAAACTTGGGATTATGGTATCCTAAGGGAACGGGTTTTGAAGCTGTTGGATACACAGATGCAGATTTTGCTGGATGCAGGGTTGACAGAAAGAGCACTACTGGAAGCTGTCAATTTCTTGGACAAAGACATGTATCCTGGTATAACAAGAAATAACAATCTGTGTCAACTTCCATAGCTGAGGCTGAATAAATAGCTGCTAGAAGTTGTTGTGCTCAAGTGCTTTGGATTTGAAATCAGCTAAAAGATTATGGCCTAGTGTTACACAAAATTTCAATTATGTGTGACAATACTAGTGCTATATCTATTGTGGCTAATCCAGTTAATCATTCTAGAACAAAGCACATTGATGTAAGGTACCATTTTATTAGAGAACATGTTGCAAATGGTATCATTGAGTTTATTTTTGTTTCAACAGAAAAACAATTAGCAGAAATTTTACTAAACTTTTGGATGAAGCAACTTTCACTAGACTTGTAGGTGAAATTGGAATGCTAAATTCTTCATCCGAAAGGAAATAACTCAGCTAATATTTTGCAGCAGATTAAATTTCTAAAAAATCAAAATTATTTTGATTTAATTGGAAATTAACTGAATATGAGTTATAAATACTTCAGAAATCTCTAAGAAAATTTAATTTCAATTTAGCTTGGAATTTTTCAATTCTAAGAAAACTATTTAAGTGTTGATTTACAATTTCAATATGTGAAACTAGCACAAGACAGAGTCAAAAAGAACAAAAGTATTTAGAGAATTGGTTTCTCGATAAGTCTAATTGACTTCTCGACAAGCCATTTTAAGACCTCTTGAGTGAGTTCTCGGTAAGTCATTTTTCTGACTTCTCGAAGGACTTCTCGACAAGTTTTATCATGACTTATCGATAAGTCATTGTAGAGTTCTCTATAAGTGTTAACTCACAAAATTCACTACAAGTATAAATTTTAGACCTATCAATAACTCAGAACTGAGATAATTTAATTTACTTAATTATTTTGGTAAAATACTTTTGACAAAATTAATCTGATTTATTTAAATAAAAATTGAAAACAATTCAGTCTATTCAGGACAAACTAGGTATTTATTTGACATCTCGACAAGTCATTTTCTAGTTCTCGATAAGAGTCAGAAAAATGACATATCGATATGTATCTATTCTCTCAATATGACTTCTCGATAAGTAAATTCCAAACATCCATTTTTAGTTCTCGATAAGTCATTTACCTTTTACTATAAATACCCAAACATCTCGACATACACCTCTTTACGCTTTCGAGATCTCTAAGTGACCTAATTTTTCCATTTCTCAACCATCCTCTCTCGTTTTAAACTCACTCTCTACTTTTTCTTACCCACTCAAATTCAGACTATTTCAATGGAATCAAACACAGTTACACCTTTCATCCCAAAGGAGGGCACCGATTACCTCGCTTTTACTGATGCAAATCAGGCTCCTGATGCTTTCAAATGTTTTGTGAAGTTTCTTTATGAAATTTATTTTGCAGGTGCTTTGACAGCAAATCCAGTTCTATACTCGGATGTTCTGGGGGATTTTTGGAACACGGCTGTGGTAAGGACTGTGGTGCATGAAAACCAGGATGTATCTATTGTGGTGAATTGCTCCATTAGAGGCCAACAAGTGGAATTTTCTGAAGAAGATGTCAATGTAGCTTTGGGCGTCCCAACTGAAAAGTTGGTGGAGGTTCCAACACAGGATGCGCTAGATGAGTTCATGAACTTCATCAATTATAGTGAAAGAATCAACCTGGCTAGCCTGAACAAGAAGTTTCTCAAGAGAGAATGGTCTTTGTTGTTTGACTCTATTGTGAGGGCCTTCACATACAGAAAGACAGGGTATGACAACATCTCTAGTGTTGTCCACAAGCTGGTGTTCTCAATGACCCACAGCAGACACCTTAATGTAGGTCATCTTATCATGGAGGAGCTAAGCACCAGGCTCAATATGCCTTTGACAGCAAGAGGTAAGGAAATTTTTCTTCCTAGATTTATAATATCTGCTTTAAATCATAAAATGCATGACATTTATATGCTTAATGTTATAGATAGGACTAAAATAGGCAATTGTAAGCAAGTGTATTTGGCTCACTTACTACTAAAAATAAAGTACCTGTAATTCTTAAACTCACTCCATTTATGATTGAGAGATTTAAGACTTACCCTTACCCTATGTCTGACATGAGATCTAATAGTGAACCTAGTACAACTATGGCTCCTGTCTCAGTGGAAGTACAAATACAGAACAACCAATAGGGGCCTTCCCAAGCCGAGACATTCCTTATGTGCCAATAAAAGCTAGGAAGCCAACCACTTCATCCTCTTAAAAGGGTGAAGTGAGTAAAAAGAAGAGAAAGCAGACACCATTAAAAGTAGTTATTGAGAGTGGTGATGACCTAACTGAAAAAGAGTCACCCTTGGTCAGAAAAACAAAGAAGGTAAAACAAATTGAGTTGACCACTCAAGCCACCTATGCACCCTCCCAACATGATGCAGTTATAAAACAAGGACTTAAAACAGACTCTAGACGCATCCTCTCAATAGGGTGTCTCTATTGAACAAACATTCACCCTAATGCATCTTGTAAAGAGTCTGCACCATTATTTGAATAAATTCAAGTGTATAAAAGGAGAAACAAGGATATCACACAGAAAGAGAGCACATAAGCTCCCTCATTCATTCAAGGGGAGCTGCCAAAACTCAAATATGAAATCCAAACCCTCATTTCTCAAATTTCTTCTTCATAAAATGAAGCACTTGAATCTGACTCTCAAGTGCTGCCAACTTCAAGTGATATGGTTCTTGAAACTGTTTTCACCACCCGAAACCAAAATTTAGTTGGTGAAAGGCTACATGCTGGGGTAGACTTTGATGACACCAACACAAATACAGAGGTTTCATCAATTTTTACTAAAGACCCTGTGGTACTTATAAATGCACCTTCATGTGCAAATCAACCTTCACAGGGTGCGAGGTTTGAGGGTAGTACTCCTGAGGGGGAGCTATCTAAATCCTCTCCAATTCAATTGGAGGTTCCTCTTGTGGGAACAACTCCCCTCAAAATCCTAGCTGAGATTGCACTCATAATTGAAGCTAGGAGTTCAATTACCAATGATCCTGCAATGGGGGAGGCAAGTACATCACTTTTAAGTGACAGTGTTTTGAAAGAAACACAAGGGTTTGAGACTAAAGTAAATGACAGTAACCTAGTTAACTCCCCTCCAATTTAGATGGAGGTTCCCACCACATGTGGAGAACAATAAACTGTCATAACCACATGTCACCCTAAAAGTCAAACTGTGACATCTGTCACAAGTGGTTCTACTGAAACTCTACCCTCCAACTCATAACCCACAGATATTCCTTCATCATCCAACCCTTCACAACAACCATATCATCCAATTCAACAGCAACTACAAAATGTTCAATCTCAACCAAGCATTGTGGATGATCTTCTAGTTGATCAAGTTTCTGGTCTTGCTAACATCTCACAACATCTGCTCACTTGAGACATGACAAATCAAGATTATCAAACAATTCCACTCAATTATAATGAAGATGTTGAGAAGAAAAAGTAGAAGATTGTGAATAAAGCTGAGCAGGATGGTAATGTAGATGTCTGACTATCTAAAGACTTCACACTGGAGATGGATCAGGTCTTGGCAAGATTCAGGGAGGAGTATGTCATAATTTTTGGGAGCAATGCCAAGGTCCTGACTCCACAAGAATTGTATGATGCAGTCAATGAAGTCTACAAGGCTCAAATCAAAGATTTTCATCTATTTGGTAAAGCACTAGAAGTGACTTTGACTGGTCATCAAGACAAGATCAGACGGTAAGGGACAAAATGGATGAAATCATACCTTCACAAGTTAAGATCCAATCAAGATTCCAACATTTTGCTGACCAAATGGAAAGATTTGATCTAACTTCAATAGATACAAATGTCAAAAATCTCAGGCAATCTTTTGTGGCTCTGCATGAAGTGGTTCAACAACACATTACCAAATCTAATGACACCAGACTCAAGCTAGAACAACTTTATCAAAGCATGTATGAGTCATCTGCTCTTTTAATGGAAGGAATCAAGGAAGTTGTGCAAGCCACATTTGGTACCTCAGTTTCCTCCACCTCTCTACAACCCATCTCAACATCTACAAACTTGCAAATCCAGTCTCTCCAAAATCAAGTCTCCACTCTGCAATCAGCAAATGAGTCCTTGACAAATCAAGTATCTCAACTCACAGCAATGGTGTCAAGTAAACAAGATGATATTCAAGCTCTGGTGGACTCTCACAAGTACCTCCAAATGCAAAATTTTGTATTTTTGGGAGCCATCATGGGTGCACTCAACATTCAACGGTCTGCACTTCCAAAAGTTGTGAGGCCTGAAATCCCTGCACCTCTTATCATGCCTGCCAACAAGACTAAGGGGGAGATAGAGGCTAGGTTACTAAAATTATCCCAAACATCTACATTTGTTCAAGCTCAAGCTTCTAACTTAATGGACACACTTTTAAACCACAGAATTCAAAAGAGTGATCAACTTGATGAAGGATAATGATACTATTATAAGGGCTTGAAAGGCTGTACTATGTGTATGAGTGAGAGAAAGGGATGAAAGAAATGCAAGAGCAAAGGCTGAAAAGGAAGAAAATGATAGAAAATATGCAGAAGAACTTGAAAGAATTGAATAAAGATCAAATGAGCTCAAGGCAAAGGGGATGAGCAGACTATCCAAGGATGGACATTTTCTGAACATAAAAGCTGGCAGATTTTTAAGATTTAGAGCTGGTTACCTAAATGGTTATTCATTAGATGAGTGGCTCAAGCTTGTGGAAGCTCTAAGAGGTACTGGGATCATAGAAGAACTTCAAGTGTTAGTAAATCTTAAAGACCTTACAAGAAAGGAACAAGGCTATGAGGATTTCATGTAATGCATGTACCTGCCAAACTCATGTAATCAGTCTATGTATAAAAATTGTACTTATATTTATGTTAATTTTTTATGTAATCTTTATTATTTTATTTTCACTTGGGGTTAGTCTTGTTACCAGACATGAATTTGTGATAAACAATCTTCTCACAAATTGGGGGAGTTTGTTGTGCAAGACATGCCTGTAATATAACAAGACTAAGTCGAATTGACAACCCTAAGAATTAGTTATATGATAATCTTAATTTGTATTTTGTACTGTATTACTTGAGTCTGTAAAAATGTCAAAGATTAGACCAGAGTATTTTTCTGTAAACAGTCTCAAGCCTAAGAATAAACTCTGGAAGAAGATAAAAAAGATCATGCCTCAAAGAAATTGTGAAGAAGCTTGGAGTTGAATATATCTGTTTTGGGAAAAATATTCTAAGTCAAGATATCTACAAGTCATAGATCAAGTCATATAGAGAAGTCATTCGAGAACTGCAGAATGACTTATCGAGAAGTCCAAAATAGCTTATAGATAAGTCTCAAAGATATCGACAAGCCAAATGAAGACATGAAGATTGGAGATATCGACAAGTCAAATTATCATTAGAGATCTCAGAGATATCTACAAGTCAAAATGTATATAGAGATCTCTGAGATATCAACAAGTCATTTCTACATTAGAGAACTTAGAGATATCGACAAGCCAAATGAAGATTGGAGATATCGACAAGTCAAATTCTCATTAGAGATCTCAGAGATATCGACAAGTCAAAATTCTTATAGAGATCTCAGAGATATCGACAAGTCATTTCTACATGCAGAAATTCGGAGACCTCGACAAGCCAAGTTCACTTATAGAGAATTTTGAGAACTCGACAAGTCAAAACACTTATAGAAAACTAAGAGATCTCAATAAGCCATTAAACTTATCGAGATGTCAGTTCTCTACAGTTCAAACTTGAGATCTCAACATGAAGCTCAAGTACAAAATGCAGAAAAGTTAAATATTCAAGATTATCAATCAATAAATGATCTTATCACCTAGATTAAAAAGTCTACACAAGCAGCTTGAAGAGTACAAGATCAAAGGCCAAGATTAACTGATAAAGGAAAGTCACACATCAACAGGATTTGCAAAGATACACTAAGCCAAAAATGGAAAGCTCTAGAAATAACTTAATATAGGGCTTAGTACATTCTATTACATGTTGTGTAAACCTATTTTTACTAATCTATAAAGTAAACACTGGTCCTTTATTTTTAAATGTATCAAACAGATCTAGAATTTCCTGTAATTTTCTGAAGGAAGAACCTGAGTTCTTTACTTACAAAGAACCCAGGATTTGTAGCAAAATACTAGCTTGATTTTAATACAAAATTAAGTGAGTTTTGAAATATTGTGTGCACTGTTTAATTTCAGTTAACATAATATTGTTGCATTTCTTATCTGCTTTGTTCACCAATTAAAAAACATTCAACAAGACATAAAAATATCCAAAACACATTCACCCCCCTCTGTGTTGTATTTATTACCTAAAAAATAAACTTACAGCCAAGTTTATTCATAAGTTTATGATTCATAAAGGTGTCCTGGATCAACTGGAACCCGATACGCTCACAAAATCCAAACACCAGCTGAAGAGCTTCACCCCTAAGAACTGAGCGTCTAAACTTAGTTTGGACACCATCCAGAGCTATATAAGGCAAGCAAAAGAGATCCAAGCCTTTCAACAGAATCATCTATCCATTCCAGTGCTTCAAAGATGACTGCTGAATGACAGGCCTGAACCCGGACCCATATCCACACTCCGCAGCCCGGAAGCGTATCTCATATAAGGGCGGTTGGCTGGACTTAACTATACTGAAGACATGGTGCCAAAGTCTAAAGGTAGGCTGGACTTTAAACTTGTTGCAACAAACAATGAACCAAGACATTCATTTTATCCCATTAGGGGTTATCTGCATTGGAGATAACTTGTATATGTACTTGCACAGATGTTTAAGAAAAAGGTGTCAATGGGGGTTCCACCCGGACCTAAGGTGCTCCTGCCAGACAGGAACAAATCCGGCAGCCGGTATATGCTAAATCTTCTCTCTAGGTAGAGGCCATCTCCATTCAATCAGGGAGTCTAACTAAAAAGCAGACCAGATCGACGAATCCTGGGCTGCGTGGTCCAGCACAGCGTATTCATCTTTCAACGGATATGTATCCTTAACAACGATCATCCCCGCGAATCTCCGATCGAACTCATGCTCATCATATACCCTCGGACCAGGATTCAGCTGTCTAGCATATCCGTACCTAATACTCCTGTAATACCTGCTATTTTCGATCTCTTCACTCTTGGTAATAAAATAGTTCGGAACATCTACCCAGAGTCCCTCCAGAGTGCAGAGAACCTTCCTAGGAAATATCTTACCAATCATCAACTTCCTAATGGCATCAGAGTCCAAAGTAGAAACTTTCTTCCCCATATTTATCCCGCCAGAACTAGCTTCAGAGTCCAAATCGGAGGGTCCCGGGTAGCAGGAGAAATATACTTTGCCTCGAGCTTTAGTCGGAACCATAAACCTAAAATCAATAAGACAGGTTAGTCTAAATCCCTACAAATTCTTAATTTTGTAACCTATAATGGTTCAGACTATCCTATGTTCAATTTTATTAGTTATAAAATATTAGTCCGGGTTTCCCCCGGAAAAAGAAAACTCCTATTACCCCAAAACCAAATACTGAGGGAAGCCCAACAAACAACTGCAACTAAACCTAAATAACATAAATCTGGACCAATACATATAGTCCGGACTCAAACACGAAATTCTAAACACAGAAATATCCTAAACCAAAATCAAACACCAAAATATGAACAAAATAAAGATATATACATACATTCTAAAACACGAACACAAGAACAATCATCCCATTAACACAAACACAGAAAAAAGCATAACATAGAAGTTTATACAATAGAAAATAAGAGTAATACAGAAGGGAAAAAAGAATCACTGATAAGAAGATCACAAACGAGAAGGAGGCAACTCAACAAAGCACTCGAAGATCCTCACGGCTGTTGAAACTCAGAGAAAGAGATTTACATAGGAGAAAAGACTGAGAGCTGTAAAGGTAAAAACACAGAAAGAGTAAGTGGGGGAGGCCTTTTATAGGTGAAACCTGGAATCCCCACAGTCGTCCCACGTGGCAAAATCGGAACCCTTCATCAACAATATATATATATATAAGATTATATATATATAACAGTTATTAAACATTATAATTATTATGGCACGTCTTTTGAAATAAGACAGTTGTTAAAATTCAAATATTGGGGGGAAATCCCAAAGATTGCTTTAACTTCCAGTCGGGACTCATTTACCTCAACACAATCTGGGGCGGAGGTAAGCAAAACTCAAATTCTTCTAAAAGACAATCTACCTTAGTCCGGCTTCGCCTACCTCAACACAATCCGGACTGGGGGAAATGAAAGCTCAAATTCTTCTAAAAGACAATCTACCTTAGTCCGGCTTGGCCTACCTCAACACAATCCGGACTGGGGGCAAGGAAAGCTCAAATTTTTCTAAAAGATAATTTACCTTAGTCCGGCTTGGACTACCTCAACACAATTTGGACCGGGGGTAAGAAAAGCTCAAATTCTTCTAAAAGCCAATCTATCTTAGTCCGGCTTGGCCTATCTCAACAAAATCCGGACTGGGGGCAAGAAAAGCTCAAATTCTCCTAAAAGACAATCTACCTTAGTCCGGCTTGGCCTACCTTAACATAATCCAGTCTGGGGGTAAGAAAAGCTCAAATTCTTCTAAAATCCTATCTACCTTCGTCCAGCTTGGCCTACCTCAACATAATCCGGACTGGGGACAATGAAAGCTCAAATTCTTCTAAAAGCCAATCTACCTTAGTCAGTCTTGACTTATCTCAATACAATCCGGACTTGGGGACAAGAAAAGCTCAAATTTGTCTCACAAGCAACAAACCACAGACATTATCAACCTTACTCCCCCATCCAGAAAATCTGCATAAGGGAGTGGGGGGGCACATAATAGTACATATGGCTCCTAGAAGGAATCGGTCCGGACTCCTAACTCCATCCAGTCCAACATACCACTAGTCCAGACTATCTAGTCTTAGAGGCCCAATTATTGGAAGCCCTAGCACGTGAGGCACGCTCCCAAACACATGATAGGGACAACTGTCATTGATCAATCATGAGCACAATCATGGCACATTCCAGGAGATCCTTAGAACATTCATCAACCATTTCCATCATGACACGTGTAAGGCATCCAACCCAGCCAGGTGTCCTCCACTTCTAGAATCAACGACTACGATTCAGAGGTATCAACCCCTAAACACTATCATTGGGCTATAAATAGTCCAATGAGGAAAGGTTTTAGGGTTAATCACTCTCTTACATTCATATACACAAACAACCACCTTTCATTCCTATATATCTTCATTTTTCCCAAAAGCAAGTCTTACTTTCACACCGGAGGCGTCACGGGCCCAAACCCCCCTTCCGGTATTATTTTGCAGATACCCCACGATAGCTACACCACCACCGCGGTGAAGGATCCAGGAACGACGTCGAAGGAGCAGCCGCGCACCCAGGAGTTATCACCAACCATACCCACCCCTTATCTATAATTATAGCCAATCTCCTATGGATGACTATATTTTTCGATCCACTACATGTCTGTAAAAAACCAGTAGGAAGATTACACATCAGTTATTACCATATTAAATTGATATAT
The DNA here is from genome assembly GCF_009905375.1 of Apium graveolens. Classification (NCBI taxonomy): domain Eukaryota; kingdom Viridiplantae; phylum Streptophyta; class Magnoliopsida; order Apiales; family Apiaceae; genus Apium; species Apium graveolens. Next base: position 188,071,438 of record NC_133650.1, read on the forward strand.
TCTATTTATAAAAATCTAAAATATTAATATCATACTATTTTTAAATTATAGCCAATCAATATAGCCAATACCATCGAAGCAAAATGTCTTATAGGTTCAACAAATTTTACATAATGTCTTACAGGTCCAAGTTAGCCAACCATTATAGCCAACCCCATTGTAGATGCTCTAACTAGTTTCAAATTTATATATTTTTTTTTAATTTTTATCCTAATTCAATATAAATTTGGTACTTTGTGTGGTACAATACAATAATTGTTTAACTTTTTTCTTACAATAATAGTAATAAATGACGTGGAAAGTATGCATATATGCATTCTTGATTTCAAATATAAAACCAAGGATGCATATATGAATATTTGCATCTAAAGCAAGTCCAACAATGGTACTAAAGCGGATGCTATTGTTATAATATGCAACACACATAAAAAAAAGCAATTCTGATGGGGTGCTTATATTTAAAACCAAGTATAGATGGTGTATAATTGTCATATAAGCATGCAAGTGGAAAAATACATTAATAAAGTAATAGTGACAAGTATAATTAGAGCTAAGAAAAACTGAACCGAAACCAAAAAAATGAACTAAACAGAACCGTGTTAATTCGGTTCGGTACTTATTTACCGAATACACCGAAATAAAATTCGGTTTGGTCCGGTTCTTGTAATAAATACTTCGGTCTGGACCGAATAAACCAAATTATAAATATTATAATTTTATATTATATATTTTTTACATATATCTTAAAAATTATAATCATAATTTTTAATTTTTAATTATATTTATACACTTTTAGAACTCTGCATATCACCTTACTTTAATTATATTTAAATTTTATAATTTTTGGTTTAAAATTCTAATACAATTTATTTTTTAAAAAAAAAATTGGTTCGTTGGGTCCAAAACCGGACCGAACCGAAAAAATTTTGGTTTAAAATTCTGATACAATTTCATTTTTTTAAAAAATTTGGTCCTTTGGGTTCAAAACTGGACCGAACCAAATTATTTCGGTTCTGTCCGGTCTATAGTATAATTTATGTCTAGGGATCACTAGTACAGAAAGGTTCTTCTGCGTCGCACTTTTTGCGTCGGTTGAATATAGAACCGACACTTAAACACACTTCAAGCATCGGTTGTAACTTTAACCGACGCCTGAAGGCATTTGTGCATGGTCTGTTGCATCGGTCTTTGATACAGCCGACGCTTTTGATAATCTGTAGCGTCGGGCTTTAAAACGCCGACGCCTAAAATCACATATAGCGTCGGTCTTTATAATGCCGATGTTGTAGCTTCTACGTACAGCATCGACATTTAAAGTGCCGACACTGTAGGTTTGGTTCAAAGCGTCGGCTTGTAAATGCCGACGCTACAAATTTGGTTTAAAGCGTCGGCATTTAATTGCCGACGCTGTAGATTTGGTTTAAAGCGTCATATTTAGTAAAATTTTAAATAATAAAAATTTTAAGTATAGTTATGAAATATGAAATAAAATTAATAAAATTATGGATGGGAAATTATTAAAATCATTAAAAAACAGTAGAAAATTAAATATCTGTGATATACTAAACTCTAAATTCTTTTAAAATATAAATAAAATTGAATAAAATAATTTTGTAGTTACAAAAGAATTGATATTTCACCAAAAAATATAATAATAAATTAACTAATTAATTTAAATACTAATAATAAGTAGATTTGAAATTTTAGTTTTCAATTTTTATGAAAATTAATTGAAATTTTAATTTTATATTAATAAACACACATGTACTAGTGGATAATGCACTACATGCAAATACTCCCCCGGCCGTGTCCATAATACATGTCTTTTTTGAACAAATCTTCCATAATAAAATTGAGTAAATTACAGAGGGCTGACAGCATTTTACATCGATTTTCAAAATAGTTGCCAAGTTTTTAAATTTTCAAAACAATGGCCAACTTTTTGTTCCGCCTTTCAAAAAAATGGCTGCCATCAACTCCCGTTAAGTCTTCATCGTTAAATAATATATTTAAAGCGTAAATTATAGAATGGTGGCTGTTCTTCGTACTTATTTTCAAATAGTGGTTAAACTTTTATAAATTGTTGAAATCTTTTTTCACCTTTTAAAAGAATGGTTTCGTCAAATTGCTACCCGGACTCACATCTTTATCGTCATAAAAAATATATAATATCGCTAAATAAATAGGTACAGACACAACTTATATAATTATCAGTTTTTTCACTTCTATGCTTTTTCAACCTCCTCACATAAAAATATGTAAAAAAAAATTTTAGCAAAAATATAGAGAAGAATATCCACCCATTGAAAAAACTTATAATCAAAGTTATAATGATTTGTCAACCGACACCTAGTAGATCAATCTAGGAAAAATCTTTAAAACTCTTCGTACAATGAAATTTAAAAATCTCATTATTTAAAAATTTTAAAAATGTAACCACTATTTTAAAAATAAGTGTGAAGTACGGCCACCAGTATGCAATTTACACTTTAAATATATTAGATAATGGAGAAGACTTAACGGGAGTTGACGACAACCATTTTTTTGAAAAGCAGAAAGAAAAGTTGGCCACTATTTTGAAAATTTGAAACTTTGGCAACTATTTTGAAAATCGATGTAAAGTACGACCAACACTCTGTAATTTACTCTAATTTTTTTAAACATAAATAATAATTTTCATCTTTACCTACATTAATTATGTTGTATATTATAATGAAAATTAATCATATAATATATATAATTGTGTAGAGAATAGATATGTACAAGTATTGTGCGATAATTAATCTCCAAGGGAGTATTTTTAAAAAAAATATTTTAAAAAACAAAAATTGAAAACATACTAACTTATTACAAAGAAATTAATAAATAATATTTATACATATATATATATATATGTTACGGGTGTATATTTATTTATCTGTAGTTATTGTCGAGTTTTAAAATATAAATTATGATATTTTTAGAAATATAGTTTATAGTTATGTAATTTAATAATTTTAAATTTTAGTAGTTATTTGATATCTTTAATAAATAAATGAAAAAATATAATTAATTTTTTGAAGAATATTGATATATAATTAGTACAAACAAGTATTATTTTAAAGTAAGTCTATAAGTATTTTAAATATTTAAAAATTATTTGTTTTTTATTAACAAAGCAAAAGGGACTACCCTGTTCTTCTTCCCCACTACTAGAAAAAGTAGAATAGACATCAGGGATTTAACATCGTTTAAAGTTACCACCCATGTAAAAAGTATTTTTTATATCACTTTTCACATAACCGATGTCTAACGTTTATTTGGACATCAATTTCTCCTTCAACCGATGTCTTAAGCTTCCCTTAGAAAAAATCCCGCCTCTTCCCCTCTCACATTGAACCAAAATTTTACCATGCCTTAACCAAAATTCATCCCCCGCCTTGAACCAAAATGACAAAAACATAAACTTAAAACTCAAAACATAAACTCACTAAAAATAAAAATTCTAAAAACATAAAACTAAACACACACATGACTTATCAAACACTTCCTCTCACTCATCGAACACATTCCCCTGAAGAACCCTAGCTCTATTCAGTCCCTTCAATTAGTTCTATTTTTACTTGTCTCAATCGCTAAATTAGCTTATCATCGTGTATTGCTCCTTTGTGCTCATCGTATGTTGCCCATCTGTGCTGTTCTTGCGGTACCGTGCCTGTATCATCTCCTCTATCTTTGTTGTGTGCCTCTATATTCAAGTAGTTAGATTGTTTATCTGGTTTGATTGTTAATCTCTTAGAAATTGTTGATAGGTTTATTATTTACTTAGGTTTTAGTAATTGTATGTACTCACTGTTGCAGCAGAGACAACGCGATATTGAGTTTAGAGAGTCTGCTAGTGAGCAGAGACAACGGTATTTTAGTTTGGATTTTGTATTCACATTTTGATGGACTGTATCGTTAGCTTATTTATTTCGTTGATTAAATGTCGTATAGAATACGTGAAGCTGCAGGTAGGATTCCGTTTTCTTATGTAAGTGGAGTAGATGTTACAATACATTAATAGCTGATTGGTAAATTTTATATGATATGTAATTTGTCTCAGTACAGGAGAGGTTGAACCAAGTAGTAATGGAGAAAAAGAAGCAATCTAGATCAGGCATGGAAATAATGAATCTACTTCAGGTAATGGGTTGCTATTCAACAATCCTAATTGAAGATATAGTTTTTTTTTAAATGTCTTTATATATTTTGAATAGAAAGAAGGGCGGCAACATGGGACGTGGAATGGAAAGAAGGCTGGCAATAACTTCTATAAGAAATTGTATGGAGTTATTAGTATTAGTATTGCTATCAGGTGGATGCTTATGAGTCAAAAAATCAAGAGTTAGTTGCTGAGAACGTTGATTTGAGGGCATTATTACGGTCGATGCAGGTAATTTGTCCCACAAGAATTGATAGTTATTGTTTAAATGATGTAATTATCACTTGTAGAGTGAATTTGATGGCAGTGTCTGCTGTCTGGTATTCTCTTTATCAATGACAAACTAGTGTGCAAGTCTGCTGACTATAAAATTTTTGTTACTAGTAGAGCTTTCGATAAGCTTACTATGTTTTGTAATAATTTTGTTTCTTATATTTTGCAAATCCAGTTGTTGTGTTTTCAATTTTGCGGAACAAGTGAATACAGAGGTATTTTATATATTTTATTTTTCCTTAATCTAATATATTTTATATTGATGCTTGAAAGTTCTTGTTATATATAGGCCATTGTAATGTATGTTGTGATTAATTAGTGATATTTCAGCCGGATATAATTGCCCCAGGAGTGGCTGTTTTGGCAGCATTTTCACCAGCTGCTTCACCTTCAGACGACATCAAATACGATAAGGATCTCTGAAATATAGTATATTATCGGGAATTTCAATGGCCTGTCCTCATGTTTCTGGTGCAGCAGCTTATGTAAAATCATTGCACCCCAAATGGTCTGCTTCAGCAATACAATCTTCCCTCACGACTACTGGTAATTTTTTTGTTTATTACATGATAAATTATCAAATTAAGTTGTGTTTGCATCAAACATTTTTCATCAAACAACTTAATATGTATGCCATGATCATTTTTCATCAAACAACTTAATATCTAGGAATGGGCTAGCTATTTATTAAGCATTTTTTTATTGTGTTATATTTTATACATCTCTATTCCAGTTCTGTTCAAATCCTTTCACCAATCTGAATGTTTTCATGTTACAGATCATTTTCCGATCATGACTCATTTTCCGGTCATCACTGATACTGTATTATATAATTTAAGGTTAAGAAACATTGAATATTTCTCTTTGATCTTTTCGTAGGACTTGCTCTGGGCATTAATTGGCTGTTATATCCCTAGATTGTGAGACATTGCCTGCTGCAATTTGTTTTTAAAATTGTCTATATTTCATATTTTCATCCTCTGCTATAATTCATACCGCGATATATCTGAACTATACGTGACAGTGGTAAACCAGAAGTAGAAGTACTAGTATTCCACGGGCCATTATATATAATAAAAATCTCTGCTTATCAAATAGGCATAGGGGGTTGTGTTTTAAGACAAAAGGTTGTTTCGTTAGTCACTTGGTGGACAGGCTTGAGAAACAAGCTTCTTGGTGGTTTCCAGACATGAAATGCACTGTTGGATACTAAACACTCACAATATACGTAACAATCTGGTTGTTTTCCCTACATCGCGTACTGTGATAGTGTTCTATGTGCCCTGAGATTCTGTCTTACTAGCTGTTAAAATGTTCTTGTTTGTTTCGTTTAACGATGAAAATTCCTATGGAACCTTCAAGGGTCTGAATATGATCAATGATCATGGCATACATTTTGTTTGGTGAAATACATATTAAGTTTTGCGCTTGTAACTTCAAACATTTTGACTGTGATAAGTGGTTCCCCTTGGCATCAGATAATTATCAGCTGCAAATTCCTGATGAGGTCTTAACTGCATGTCTGCATATTTCTGCCTTTCTTTTCCTACTTCTGCTGGCTCTGTCATATCCTCAATCTTTGTATTCTCTTCACTTTTAGATGCAAGTACAACCCCTTTCGAAGCTGCAGATAATGTAGACGATGGACCCTTAAGTTGCATACACTGAGCAGACTCCGTAATCACTTCTCTGATATATTTATGTGTAAAATGAATCCTTTTTGCTAATGTTTCTTTGATTTTATTCTGGAATTTAATTTGTATGTCATACTCCAACCTTCAATCATCACAATATGTTTTTAATATTAAATCTGCCATAGTGATAATACTAGGAATTAGTACTAGACTACTAGTCCTATGTGTCAGCAATCAATTACTTTATATGTGCACATTTTATGATACTCTCATTGCCATTCCCCTGTACTTTCTCAGCTTATATATTCAAGCATGCTGAGAAGTCGTGTATTGTATTACTAAAAGCTGATTCAAGAGCAATTAAAAAGTATTTTGTGCTTAGGATTTTTTTGTACAATACAACAAAACTATAACCTCTGATACTGATTAAGAGAACATAAAGATGTCTCAGACAACTCTTCTTGCTAAATGATTTATTTATCAAACTCAAGTAAAATGCTTAGGATTAATTTACTTGCACTTAATATCAGTAAGTAAACTCAAACTATATTGGCAACTTTGCATAATGTATTGTATAAATTTCATAATAAATGTGAATAATGATGTATGCTTAATTTACAGGGCGTATAAATTATACGTACGAGAAGGTGGATTAATGAATAATAGAAAAGAATTTCTCTGGCATCATTCTGAGGTTCAGGTATTACTTGTTTACATGTTTGATCTTTATGTTCTCTTAATCAGTATCAGAGGTTATAGTTTTGTTGTATTGTACAAAAAAATCCTAAGCATAAAATACTTTTTTGTAATAACCCCAATTTTTGGAAATTTTTGAAACCCTTATGAATAGTGTTTTTGCTGAATGAGAAAACTTTTCATGCCCCACTATGTAGGGATTCTGTTATGGATATTCTGAGATTTTATTAGTACTCTATATGGTATATAAGTGTATGTAAAGATCGTCAGAATCCAATTCCGAATACTTTGATTTTTCCCGGAAATCCACTAGATACGGAAAGAATTGAGTATAAGGTAACAGGATAAAAAGGATTTAAATTAAAGGATTATAAGAGAGGGTCATAAAAGGAATATAATATATTGAGAAAGGTTAAGGGAACCTAAGTAATAAGATCCCGGGTATGATCCCTCAAACGATAAACGAAAACGAAAGTTAAGCGAACCGTATAACAGATCAGCGGTCATTAGGCAAACAATTAGAAGCTAATCAAAGAGATTAGTGGGGATGATGTTATCCAACCAATAGAAAGAGGACAAAGGAGGGATGATGACATCACAAAGTGATGCAAGCATGACATAAGAAGGAAGGAAATGTGGTGGAATATTAACCACACAAAACCAAGGTTAATTTGGTAATTAGCCTAAAACAAATTAAATAAGCAACCAACCAAAAAAAATCAAAACAAAAACACAAAACATTTCATCTTCTCCAAGCTTTACTCTCGGCTTTTGACTATTTCAAAGAAAAGAATTTTCAAAATCCAAGTTCAAGGCTTCCTAAATTGGTAAGATAATTCCCTAGTATTCCTTATGCATAGTTATGGCTATTCTATGAGTTTAAGCCTCCAAATCATTCACAATCTTCTTTAAGAAATCAATGAAGAAGACAATGAATAGTGACTTCAAGAATTTTAACTTGATTTTCTTGTTTTTCCTTTAAGATCCAAGCATCCCTAAGTCATCTCAAGGCTTCTTAAGGCTTCCTAGCTACTCACACCACTTCAAGGAAGGTATATCATCTCCAAACCCTAGCTTTACTTTGTTAAATAGGATGATTTTAGTTGTTATGGTGATATAGTAGCTTAATGCTTGTTGGTTTAGAATTTGGGTTGGAGTGGTAGTGAAATGGATGGTGAATCTTGTTGTTTTGGTTAAAAGAACTTAGGTATAGTTAAATTCAAGCTTAAGCATAAGTATAAATGTTAATATTGAATTGATTGGGGCTGTTATGATGTGGTATGGATGGAGTTTGGATTGGGATGTGATTGTGGCTTGATTATGGGTTGTTTTGGAATGGTTTAAATTTGGGAAATCGCGTAAACATAGCCGTCGTAATGCCCGATTTACCGTAGACTGTTTTTCTTCTTAACATCAGAACCCTTGAACTCACTGCTAGGTTTTGACCATTGCCATGTTTAGATAGTTCATGTTACGAGCTTCGTTTTTGATTCCGATGAACGGTTTAGGAGAAACGGTCGTTTTAAGTAACGACGTTTCGCGAACGAACCCTTACCCCTCGCCTTACTTTGAAACATAGGTTAAAGACCTTAAAGGACTAATTGAAGTATGAAACATTTATGTAAGGTGTAATAGGCAGTTGGTAAGACACTCGTGAAGGAATTGCCTTAAAACTCGTAATGGTTAAATTATTAAAAATGGTGGAGCCGAGGGTACTCGAGTGACTTAAGAGAATCAGTAAGCGCAAAACGAGCGTTAGAGTCTGAGTTGGTTAGAGTATAGATTTACAAGTGACTTTGGTTTAATTCCAACTTACTTGTTGTTTATAGGTTACCAGACTCGTCCCGAGCCATTCGTAACCCCCAGTCGCTCAGGCAAGTTTTCTACCCGTTATACTGTTGTTGTGATGTAAATATATGTATATGCATTATCTTGTGATAAGTGCATGATTGTTATTAGCAAATTCTTGCGATATATTGTAGCATGTGATATGGTATATATGCATGCCTGTTTCATATTCTTGGATTATATATCTGTTGGTTAAAATGCTTACAGTTGCATAATACCTATGCTAGAGATAAGCGGTATTGAGTTTACCCTTAGTATAGGGGATCAAAAGGCGAACATATTTCTAAACCAGGAGTCGATGTTCCCGAGTATAATATATATATATATATATTTTTATATATATATGGTTATAGTTTTCAAAACTATTAATCGAATAAGGTATATTCGATAACGTTAACTTTATTTTATTATTGAATATTATTTCGAATATTCATCCGAGGACTTATGACTCCTTTATTTTATTATTGAATATTATTTCGAATATTCATTCGAGGGCTTATGACTCAGTTATATTATTAATGATTATTAATTGAATATTCATTTGAGGATGTATGACTCCTTTATTTATTTAATGAATATTATTTATAATATTCATTCGAGGTATTATGACTCCGCTTATTATTTAATAATATTCTTTATTTTATTAAAGAATAATGTTCGATAATCAAACTTACTTTTGATTATTCAAATAAAGATAGTACCTTCGTATAAGTATATCTTTGATTATTTAATACTCATTTCAAGTATAAGTCTTACAACTTCTACTTCAATTATTTGTATAAAGATTATTCTTTATGGGAATATTATTTAAATAATGATATTCAGATATTTTCTAAATACATTGGGACTGATTTATCTTATTAAATCAGCATTACTCCAAACACTCTTTAAAGTGTTTTCGAGTCTTCAAAATGATTTTTAAAAGTTAGAGCGGATCCGAAAACTCATTTTTATATTTAAGATCTTCCTTTTAAAAAGGGGATTTAAATACTCGCTCAAAACCTGAGGGATCCGGCTCTATGGTGTATTTTATATTTGCAACAAGGTTGCAGTTTTGGTAAATGAATTGATTACTTACCCAACGTTTGGGAAGTAAGTCCATCTATCGAGTCGGCATAAGCAACATGGGCTCAGTGGGCGTCCATGATAGTGTAAGTGGCTCAGTGGGAGTCCATCAAATGCATAAGTGGCTGAGTGGCAGTCCAGCATAAGGTCCTATTGCGACCAGGGTGATGACCAGTGGGGAATTCATCCATCTACTAGTAGAAAAGGTTACTTATTGGTATCTTTGCCTGATCAGCAAGATATCAGGTTTATGCCAAAATTCTTTCCTTTCCAAATTTATTGGATATTGCAATTCTGTTCATACTTTACATGACAGAGGTTTTCAGGAAACGTATGTATATATATAGGTGTATATATATATCGGGACTTAATGAAGTATATCATAACTTCATTTCCTTCAAAATATTTCAAAGATTGAATCTATTCAAGTCTTATCTTGTAGTCTCATCAGTATGATGAACTTTTGAAACTAATTATAACTTGAACGGTGGTAGTTCAAGTAGTATTTGGAAAAGAGATAAGTATATTGGAGTATCTTGTAACTTCATCTTTTAAACTTATATCTAGTAAATGATTATCTTATGCATGACAAAGATTTTCAGAAAAATGTTGAGACAAGGTTAGATATATGAGATCACCTTGCAACGATATTTTTATACAGTTATACACTGGAACTATGTGTGTATTATGCATGGAAGAGGACTTCCCATATTTTGAAAAGTATATATGTATATATATATACTGAATATTTTGCGACTTCATCGCATTAAGATATCAACTTGGTTCATTTCTTTTGACCAAGACTTTCATGAGTCCTATGAGAAGGCTCATATATTGTTAATCATTATACATATTATTTTGGTGGGCTTGCTGCTCACCCTTGCTTTCTTCTTTCATCACACAACATCAGATAGACAAGATGAACAGGACCAAGCTCCCAATTCGCGAGCGGATAGGAAACGTTCCGCAGCTTCCTATAGGCATTGATGTCGCTGTAGCTGAGGTTGGAACTACCAATAGGCTAGGCTTCAACTTTTGATGTACCAGATTTATGTATATTTATGAATTGTAATAATGGCAAAGAAATGTAAATTTATTCAGAAACCTGTTTAAGGTGCATTGGCATATAATTGTGGAATAAAACGACTTGTGATTATTTTTGGATATTCATCTCTGAGGCTATAACTTGTGGTGTGTGTGTTTAATGGTGGGGTCACAGTACAGAGTAGTTGATTATTTATTAAGATTGGGTGTTGTTAAGGGAAATGGAACTCGTGACAACCCGGATCCCCGACCCCAGATTTGGAGGTGTTACAGAAGTGGTATCAGAGCTAAGCGTTATAAACCTCAGAGATGATGTGACGTTAAGATAATAAGTTCACTAAGATAATAATAACTCTTGCCAAGTTCATAGTCGGGCTACCTAACGTAGTACCGACAGTTAAAACCCTTATGGGAACCCTTATAAATGTAGCAATAGAAGCGTAGTTCATTATCATATATGGTAGCGGGACTCCGAACCCTGAGGTTGAGGAGTAACAGCGCGATGATGTTTTATTACTAATTGGAGATCGGATTGTGGATCCGATAGAGCGTCCTAACGCAGGACCGGATGATGTTGATATTGAGGATGTAGCGGTTGAGGATGTTGTCCTAGAAGGGATTGTTGCTGAGGAGGATCCCGTGAAGGATTCTGACAAGAATGAATAAAGGACCACTGAGGAATTGATGACCGTGGTTAGGGCAACTCCCAGAGGCAGGATTGGCCGGTCACTACCAGAGGTTCGTTCAAGTTTGTAAAGATAGTAGCCCCTTTAACGCGGCTTACTCGTAAGGCTGAGAAGTTTGAATGGACAGAGAAACGCGAGAATAGCTTTCAAGAACTGAAGCAAAGATTGGTGATGGCCCCTATGTTGGCATTGCCAGATGGAAAAAGGAGATTTTGTGATTTGTATTGACGCTTCGCATAAGGAATTAGGGTGCTTCTTATACAGCACAACAAGGTAATCGCGTACGCGTCAAGACAATTAAGGGAATATAAAATTCGATATCCCCACCCATGAGCTTGGGCTCGTGGCAATAGTTTTGCCCTAAATATTGGAGGCACTACTTGTATGGAGAGAAGTGCGAGATTTACACAAGCCATAAGTGCTCTAGTGCATTTTCACGTAGAAAGAGCTCAACATACGCCAGAGGAGGCGGTTAGAGCTAATCAAGAATTATGATTGGGAGATTCTTTATCATTCGGGGAAAGCCAATGTGGTGGCTGATGCCCTTAGTGTAAAGGAGAGACTCAAGATGATAATGTCTTTGGGAGAGTTGATAAGAGATTTTGAGAAAATGGAAATAGATATGAAGGTAACCGAAGCCGATACCGAAAAGCTGTTTGAGATTGCAACACAGTCTGAATTATTGGAAAAGAACATATTATGCCAGAAAAAGTGATGAAGGAAGGCAAAAAGCCAACAATTAGATAAAAGATTAATACCGAGAAAGATGAGAAAGGAATAATGAGGTATTCCTATAGAATTTGGGTTCCAAATGTTCAAGAGCTTAAAGATGAGATCTTAGATGAAAGCTAGTTTGAGGAATAAGATTTAGAGCAAAACCCTGAACGTGATAGTCAGGGAGGTCGCCATCAAGATAGAAGGAACCCATAACATAATGAAGTGGAAAATGAGGATTAAAAACATGTAGGATAACCCTGATTATGGGAGAAGGATGAAACATTTCATACTAAGGAAACAGAAAGTCGAGTAAGGAAAGGAGACCCGAGACGGTACTCCTATACGGCAATTCATGGACCTGTCTAAAAAGAACTTAGACTATTATCCCCAACCACCACCTTGAAGAATCAATGCGGTAGGAAATTCTTTCATGACCTTTAAGTCGCTAAGCTCTCAGAGTTCCAAGGAACAGGTTGACCCAGTCGAGGCAAGAGCCTGGCTAAAGGAAATAGAGGAATCATTTGAGATTCTAAATGATTGACGAACCACAAAAGACTGTTTTTGTCACTTACCCTCCTAAGAGAGAGACCACCCGCTGGTGAAAGGCCAAGGAAGGCACGGAGCAAGAGATTATAATAAACTGATTAAAGTTCAGCCAATTGTTTTCGGGAAAGTAATTCCCAAGGTTATGGAGATAATGTAAAAGCTTTAGAGCCAGAACAAAGGCGGACGAGTATGATGAATTATGAATCTAAGATTGTAGAAGCTGTCAAGATTCGTTCTGAGGACACGAATCCCAGAATGACGTAATGTTCGAAGTCAATGATTAGTGGGTTCATGAAATGATTGTAAGAGAAAGGAAAATAAAAAGTAACTGAAGTGGAAAGGAATATAAAGGCAATAGAGTTTGAGGAATGATAAGGGAGTGGGTATGGGGAAACCCTAAAGACTCATAGTAATAGAAATAGAAAGGTATGTAATTTTCATGAGGAGGGTGATTCACCATGAGTTAAAGTTGATGGTTGAAGGCATAAGAGATATATATATATTGTACCCCCTTTAAGTTGGGAGGATTCAAGGAAACCTTGAGATAGTTCGAAGGATAAACAATGAGACGCGAATAGACTGAGGAGACAAGAAAGTAAGAAATTAGGAAATTGGATGAAGGAAGTGACCTTCAAGAATGTGAAGTGTAAATAACACATGTGGTTTGATACCCAGAAAGGGAGACTCCAGGTATAAAAGATATCTCATCATTGAGATGACTGTGGAGATAAACAACAAAAGTAAATGAGGATTTAGTAAATAGAAGTTCACGTTGAACACAACCAATATCTTCCAGAACATCCTTGTTATCGTTACTAAATTAGGCAAGAAAAGCGGATAACCGTTGTTATCTTTTGGAGGCCATATTGATTGACCTCATTTTGAATACAGATGTTATTGTGAAAATTAGGCATATACTATCGAGGTGGGAATGATTGAATAAGATACCCTTATCAGGGATATATGACTTGATTTATCCATGGAAGGATGCATGTACCTTTTTAAAGGTGGAATTAAGGATAGAACATCGGTAACTTAAAACGAATCCAAGGGGAATGCATAAAGGTTGGCATTTCACCCTTAATAGGGATAGTATGAGTTTTGACAGTATGATTTGGAAAGGGTTAAGGTAACAACAACCTTTAAGAATCAGTGGAGAAATTTTTCAGAAGTATATAAACAATGGTTTTAGTATTAGTAAATGGTATTTTGATATGCCCTGTATCTAGGGAATACAGGAGGAACGATTCAAGGATAACCTTAGAGGTTTTACAAGGAGAAAGGTAAAATTCAAAATTTTCAAGAATAGAAATGTTGATAAAGGAAATATGACGTAATTATATTGATGCCAAGTGAGGCACGTGTTAAACCACGAGAAGGTATGGATTGAACCAGTAATGGTCAAAATTGTTCAGGGCAATTAGGACTTAAGATAAAAGATGTTCTAATTATGATTGAGAGTCAGTCATGACAGTGATTAACCTCTAAAGACTGAGGCAATAACTTATGGAAAAATGGTAATTTTTTTTTACTCATCAGATTTTAAGGAAAACATCTTCACATAAGCTGTGATTGAAATAAGGTAGAAAATTTATTTGGAGGTGGTTAAAATGACATTGACTGTAAGGAAATTTTACTATCAGGAAAGGCCAAAGAGGTGGCCGACACTTTAAAGGTAAGAGGATAATTATAGGCGCTTGTGCCAAAGGAATACAGTGATGATGGTTAAAGTTATGCAGGTTGTATTATGTTTTGGAAGATTGACATTCCTTCTGATGACTGTGCAATACCCAACCATAATAGTGGTTGGTAAAGGTTAATTCGTGTAATCGCCATGAGCGGGCTATCTATCTCAGAAGGTACTATCTTGAGAATAATCCAGGACCATATTTCAAAAAAAGGACTAAACGAACCTTGAGTTAAGTCTTCTATTTAAGGCATACGATTAAGAATGGTATTCACCTGCTATCGTTGCTTTGACTGAAACTCTTCTGCAATTTTATCTACTTCATGTCATGTATGTATGTCAGGATCAGGAGTGTTCTTCATGAATCATGAATGGTGATTAGGTTACCTCCTTAGAAGAATTTTATACGACATATATGGACTCCGTATGGTTAGATATTAAGATTTCATGGAAAGTGAATGATGACAGTAGGTCAGTGGTGGACCATAGTAAGGCAGCAATGATTCTGCGAGTAATGAGCTGATTACAACCATGAGAGTTGTATTGGAATGGATGTTGAGATTAAGTACCACTAATCGGGTCGTGGTAGTGTATAAGTTATCATTGATAGACTAATTAAGTAGAGTATCTACATATTGAATATTTATTCCTTCTTATCAATAGAGAGTCGTATTACTATATGAGGAAGGTTGCGGTGCGAGCATAGAATCCTAGTAACGGTGATATATAGAATGAGATCCCAGATTCGATTTTCGATGTCGAGGGAGTTTCAAAGGTGATTGTGTATAAGCTCGAGGAAGAGCATGGGTCCATAGAATGATGGACGAAATAGCAAAAATATTTAAGCATGTGAAATGCGATGCGATAATACTTGATGTTGATATATATACGCATATGTTTTGTTCTACTATATCAAACCTCTATAGTTCAGAGGTAGATTCCAAGCCAGATATTTTATGGCAATAATTTTTTTTTACGTATATACAATTCTCTTCAGTTCGTTCTTTTCTCTTCTTTTCATTTCATATAAGCTGAGAAGAACAACCCTTCCAGAAGGGGAGGTATTGCCGAATGTCTATCTATCTGTGTGATAGAAGCCTAGTAGGATACCGTCTATTATTTAATTGCTTGTCAAGTACTAAAGGCTGGCCACCTTCTGTACTAACTATGCGATATAACAAGTGTTCATGATCATAGTGATCTCTCAATAAATTCTTTTACTTCTATATGAAGGACCAAGCTTTCGAAGATGGAAGCAGCTAAAGGAAGTAGTATCAGTACGGTGGTATTCCGATTCTAACGCGTTCGTGATACTAAGGTTGACGTGGTTATTAAAAGGTTATAGAACGCTAACGAGCAAAAGTGTAACCAGTATAGTATTATGTACGGAAGATAGTAATGACTACAAACTGGAAAAGAATGGGTATTGAGAAGCAAAAGCCATAGTGCTAGAAGCTATGATGAGAGTCTGTGCAATAGACTTGAAAGAAATTGGAATGATCACTTAACACGGATTGAGTTTTTACGACAATAGATCATATGTCATTATCGAGATGTCGCCTTATGAGATCCTTGAGTGAAGATAATGTCGATCTCCCTTATATTAGGATGAAGTTGTAGAGCGCAAGATGCTCGGACCCTCAGTAGTCCAAAGGACCAAGGATATAATAGATCTAATCAGAGGACGGCTGGTAGTAGCCCAAGATGGGAACACGAAGTATGTTGATTTGACATGAAAGGACAAGGAATAGGAAGTAGGGGACCTAGTGCTGTTATAGGTATTCCCTTGGAAAGGATGGATGAGGTTCGGAAAGAAAGGAAAGCTAAGCCCACGAATTGTTGGACCCTTTGAGGTATTAAGACATATTGGGAAGTGAGCATATGAGCTAGCCCTACCCCCGAACATGTAGCAAGTCATAACGTGTTTCACGTATCAATGTTAAGGAAGTGTAATTCGGATGCCAGATAAATAGGGGCATATGAGCGCATAGGCATGCGACCAGACATAACCTATATGGAGCAACCAGGAAGGGTTATAGAGTGAAAAGGAACAAGTGCTTAGGAGAAGGGTTATCAAACTAGGCAGAGTTTGGTGATAGGACCACAATGTGGGAAAATTTACTCAAGAATTAGAAAGTGCAATGCTAAGACAGTATCCCTATTCATTTTCTATCTGATTCCGGGACGAAATCCTTTTAAGGAGGGGAGACTGTAATAACCCCAATTTTTGGAAATTTTTGAAACCCTTATGAATAGTGTTTTTGCTGAATGAGAAAACTTTTCATGCCCCACTATGTAGGGATTCTGTTATGGATATTCTGAGATTTTATTAGTACTCTATATGGTATATAAGTGTATGTAAAGATCGTCAGAATCCAATTCCGAATACTTTAATTTTTCCCGGAAATCCACTAGATACGGAAAGAATTGAGTGTAAGGTAACAGGATAAAAAGGATTTAAATTAAAGAATTATAAGAGAGGGTCATAAAAGGAATATAATATATTGAGAAAGGTTAAGGGAACCTAAGTAATAAGATCCCGGGTATGATCCCTCAAACGATAAACGAAAACGAAAACGAAAGTTGAGCGAACCATATAACAGATCAGCGGTCATTAGGCAAACAATTAGAAGCTAATCAAAGAGATTAGTGGGGATGATGTTATCCAACCAATAGAAAGAGGACAAAGGAGGGATGATGACATCACAAAGTGATGCAAGCATGACATAAGAAGGAAGGAAATGTGGTGGAATATTAACCATACAAAACCAAGGTTAATTTGGTAATTAGCCTAAAACAAATTAAATAAGCAACCAACCAAAAAAAATCAAAACAAAAACACAAAACATTTCATCTTCTCCAAGCTTTACTCTCGACTTTTTACTATTTCAAAGAAAAGAATTTTCAAAATCCAAGTTCAAGGCTTCCTAAATTGGTAAGATAATTCCCTAGTATTCCTTATGCATAGTTATGGCTATTCTATGAGTTTAAGCCTCCAAATCATTCACAATCTTCTTCAAGAAATCAATGAAGAAGACAATGAATAGTGACTTCAAGAATTTTAACTTGATTTTCTTGTTTTTCCTTTAAGATCCAAGCATCCCTAAGTCATCTCAAGGCTTCTTAAGGCTTCCTAGCTACTCACACCACTTCAAGGAAGGTATATCATCTCCAAACCCTAGCTTTACTTTGTTAAATAGGATGATTTTAGTTGTTATGGTGATATAGTAGCTTAATGCTTGTTGGTTTAGAATTTGGGTTGGAGTGGTAGTGAAATGGATGGTGAATCTTGTTGTTTTGGTTAAAAGAACTTAGGTATAGTTAAATTCAAGCTTAAGCATAAGTATAAATGTTAATATTGAATTGATTGGGGCTGTTATGATGTGGTATGGATGGAGTTTGGATTGGGATGTGATTGTGGCTTGATTATGGGTTGTTTTGGAATGGTTTAAATTTGGGAAATCGCGTAAACATAGCCGTCGTAATGCCCGATTTACCGTAGACTGTTTTTGTTCTTAACATCAGAACCCTTAAACTCACTGCTAGGTTTTGACCATTGCCATGTTTAGATAGTTCATGTTATGAGCTTCGTTTTTGATTCCGATGAACGGTTTAGGAGAAACGGTCGTTTTAAGTAACGACGTTTCGCGAACGAACCCTTACCCCTCGCCTTACTTTGAAACATAGGTTAAAGACCTTAAAGGACTAATTGAAGTATGAAACATTTATGTAAGGTGTAATAGGCAGTTGGTAAGACACTTGCGAAGGAATTGCCTTAAAACTCGTAATGGTTAAATTATTAAAAATGGTGGAGCCGAGGGTACTCGAGTGACTTAAGAGAATCAGTAAGTGCAAAACGAGCGTTAGAGTCTGAGTTGGTTAGAGTATAGATTTACAAGTGACTTTGGTTTAATTCCAACTTACTTGTTGCTTATAGGTTACCAGACTCATCCCGAGCCATTCGTAACCCCCAGTCGCTCAGGCAAGTTTTCTACCCGTTATACTGTTGTTGTGATGTAAATATATGTATATGCATTATCTTGTGATAAGTGCATGATTGTTATTAGCAAATTCTTGCGATATATTGTAGCATGTGATATGGTATATATGCATGCCTGTTTCATATTCTTGGATTATATATCTGTTGGTTAAAATGCTTACAGTTGCATAATACCTATGCTAGAGATAAGCGGTATTGAGTTTACCCTTAGTATAGGGGATCAAAAGGCGAACATATTTCTAAACCGGGAGTCGATGTTCCCGAGTATAATATATATATTTTTATATATATATGGTTATAGTTTTCAAAACTATTAATCGAATAAGGTATATTCGATAACGTTAATTTTATTTTATTATTGAATATTATTTCGAATATTCATCTGAGGACTTATCACTCCTTTATTTTATTATTGAATATTATTTCGAATATTCATTCGAGGGCTTATGACTCAGTTATATTATTATTGATTATTAATTGAATATTCATTTGAGGATGTATGACTCCTTTATTTATTTAATGAATATTATTTATAATATTCATTCGAGGTATTATGACTCCGCTTATTATTTAATAATATTCTTTATTTTATTAAAGAATAATGTTCGATAATCAAACTTACTTTTGATTATTCAAATAAAGATAGTACCTTCGTATAAGTATATCTTTGATTATTTAATACTCATTTCAAGTATAAGTCTTACAACTTCTACTTCAATTATTTGTATAAAGATTATTCTTTATGGGAATATTATTTAAATAATAATATTCAGATATTTTCTAAATACATTGGGACTGATTTATCTTATTAAATCAGCATTACTCCAAACACTCTTTAAAGTGTTTTCGAGTCTTCAAAATGATTTTTAAAAGTTAGAGCGGATCCCAAAACTCATTTTTATATTTAAGATCTTCCTTTTAAAAAGGGGATTTAAATACTCGCTCAAAACCTGAGGGATCCGGCTCTATGGTGTATTTTATATTTGCAACAAGGTTGCAGTTTTGGTAAATGAATTGATTACTTACCCAACGTTTGGGAAGTAAGTCCATCTATCGAGTCGGCATAAGCAACATGGGCTCAGTGGGCGTCCATGATAGTGTAAGTGGCTCAGTGGGAGTCCATCAAATGCATAAGTGGCTGAGTGGCAGTCCAGCATAAGGTCCTATTGCGACCAGGGTGATGACCAGTGGGGAATTCGTCCATCTACTAGTAGAAAAGGTTACTTATTGGTATCTTTGCCTGATCAGCAAGATATCAGGTTTATGCCAAAATTCTTTCCTTTCCAAATTTATTGGATATTGCAATTCTGTTCATACTTTACATGACAGAGGTTTTCAGGAAACGTATGTATATATATAGGTGTATATATATATCGGGACTTAATGAAGTATATCATAACTTCATTTCCTTCAAAATATTTCAAAGATTGAATCTATTCAAGTCTTATCTTGTAGTCTCATCAGTGTGATGAACTTTTGAAACTAATTATAACTTGAACGGTGGTAGTTCAAGTAGTATTTGTAAAAGAGATAAGTATATTGGAGTATCTTGTAACTTCATCTTTTAAACTTATATCTAGTAAATGATTATCTTATGCATGACAAAGATTTTCAGAAAAACGTTGAGACAAGGTTAGATATATGAGATCACCTTGCAACGATATTTTTATACAGTTATACACTGGAACTATGTGTGTATTATGCATGGAAGAGGACTTCCCATATTTTGAAAAGTATATATGTATATATATATACTGAATATCTTGCGACTTCATCGCATTAAGATATCAACTTGGTTCATTTCTTTTGACCAAGACTTTCATGAGTACTATGAGAAGGCTCATATATTGTTAATCATTATACATATTATTTTGGTGGGCTTGCTGCTCACCCTTGCTTTCTTCTTTCATCACACAACATCAGATAGACAAGATGAACAGAACCAAGCTCCCAATTCGCGAGCGGATAGGTAACGTTCCTCAGCTTCCTATAGGCATTGATGTCGTTGTAGCTGAGGTAGGAACTACCAATAGGCTAGGCTTCAACTTTTGATGTACCAGATTTATGTATATTTATGAATTGTAATAATGGCAAAAAAATGTAAATTTATTCAGAAACCTGTTTAAGGTGCATTGGCATATAATTGTGGAATAAAACGACTTGTGATTATTTTTGGATATTCATCTCTGAGGCTATAACTTATGGTGTGTGTGTTTAATGGTGGGGTCACAGTACAGAGTAGTTGATTATTTATTAAGATTGGGTGTTGTTAAGGGAAATGGAACTCGTGACAACCCGGATCCCCGACCCCGGATTTTGGGGTGTTACATTTTTAATTGCTCTTGAATCAGCTTTTAGTAATACAATACACGACTTCTCAGCATGCTTGAATATATAAGCTGAGAAAGTACAGGGGAATGGAAATGAGAGTATCATAAAATGTGCACATATAAAATAATTGATTGCTGACACATAGGACTAGTAGTCTAGTACTAATTCCTAGTATTATCACTATGGCAGATTTAATATTAAGAACATATGGTGATGATTGAAGGTTGGAGTATGACATACAAATTAAATTCCAGAATAAAATCAAAGAAACATTAGCAAAAAGGATTCATTTTACACATAAATATATCAGAGAAGTGATTACGGAGCCTTCTCAGTGTATGCAACTTAAGGGTCCATCGTCTACATTATCTGCAGCTTCGAAAGGGGTTGTACTTGCATCTAAAAGTGAAGAGAATACAACGATTGAGTATATGACAGAGCCAGCAGAAGTAGGAAAAGAAAGGCAGAAATATGCAGACATGCAGTTAAGACCTCATCAGGAATTTGCAGCTGATAATTATCTGATGCCAAGGGGAACCACTTATCACAGTCAAAATGTTTGAAGTTACAAGCGCAAAACTTAATATGTATTTCACCAAACAAAATGTATGCCATGATCATTGATCATATTCAGACCCTTGAAGGTTCCATAGGAATTTTCATCGTTAAACCAAACAAACAAGAACATTTTAACAGCTAATAAGACAGAATCTCAGGGCACATAGAACACTATCACAGTACGCGATTTAGGGAAAACAACCAGATTGTTACGTATATTGTGAGTGTTTAGTATCCAACAGTGCATTTCACGTCTGGAAACCACCAAGAAGCTTGTTTCTCAAGCCTGTCCACCAAGTGACTAACGAAACAACCTTTTGTCTTAAAACACAACCCCCTATGCCTATTTGATAAGCAGAGATTTTTTATTATATATATAGATGAATGTCCTTGGAATGTGACATTACTAACAGCTGGTTCTGTTAACACTAGGGGGCAGACATGGGTGAAGACCAATACCCGGAGTATAGGAATTGTTTGGCCGATATATCAAACAAATCTGGCATGTGCCACAGCAACGATGGTTGCATAGCTAAGTCACACATGACTTGAAAATATTTTGGGATGTGCGAGACTGTGTGCATATCTTAAATGCAAATCACTGGCGTATGATTCTTAAATGTGAATCATTTGTGCATCATGCTGGAGTTGCTAGCTCATTCTAATAATATGGGATAACAAAAAAATACATAATGGCCCGTGGAATACTAGTACTTCTACTTCTGGTTTACCACTGTCACGCATAGTTCAGATACATCGCGGTATGAATTATAGCAAAGGATGAAAATATGAAATATAGACAATTTTAAAAACAAATTGCAGCAGGCAATGTCTCACAATCTAGGGATATAACAGCCAATTAATGCCCAGAGCAAGTCCTATGAAAAGATCAAAGAGAAATATTCAATGTTTCTTAACCTTAAATTATATAATACAGTATCAGTGATGACCGGAAAATGAGTCATGATCGGAAAATGATCTGTAACATGAAAACATTCAGATTGGTGAAAGGATTTGAACAGAACTGGAATAGAGATGTATAAAATATAACACAATAAAAAAATGGTTAATAAATAGCTAGCCCATTCCTAGATATTAAGTTGTTTGATGAAAAATGATCATGGCATACATATTAAGTTGTTTGATGAAAAATGTTTGATGCAAACACAGCTTAATTTGATAATTTATCATGTAATAAACAAAAAAATTACCAGTAGTCATGAGGGAAGATTGTATTGCTGAAGCAGACCATTTGGGGTGCAATGATTTTACATAAGCTGCTGCACCAGAAACATGAGGACATGCTATTGAAATTCCTGATAATATACTATATTTCAGAGATCCTTATCGTATTTGATGTCGTCTGAAGGTGAAGCAGCTGGTGAAAATGCTGCCAAAATAGCCACTCCTGGGGCAATTATATCCGGCTGAAATATCACTAATTAATCACAACACACATTACAATGGCCTATATATAACAAGAACTTTCAAGCATCAATATAAAATATATTAGATTAACGAAAAATAAAATATATAAAATACCTCTGTATTCACTTGACCCGCAAAATTGAAAACACAACAACTGGATTTGCAAAATGTAAGAAACAAAATTATTACAAAACATAGTAAGCTTATCGAAAGCTCTACTAGTAACCAAAATTTTATAGTCAGCAGAATTGCACACTAGTCTGTCATTGATAAAGAGAATACCAGACAGTAGACACTGCCATCAAATTCACTCTACAAGTGATAATTATATCATTTAAACAATAACTATCAATTCTTGTGGGACAAATTACCTGCATTGACCGTAATAATGCCCTCAAATCAACGTTCTCAGCAACTAACTCTTGATTTTTTGACTCATAAGCATCCACCTGATAGCAATACTAATACTAATAACTCCATACAATTTCTTATAGAAGTTATTGCCAGCCTTCTTTCCATTCCACGTCCCATGTTGCCGCCCTTCTTTCTATTCAAAATATATAAAGACATTTAAAAAAACTATATCTTCAATTAGGATTGTTGAATAGCAACCCATTACCTGAAGTAGATTCATTATTTCCATGCCTGATCTAGATTGCCTCTTTTTCTCCATTACTACTTGGTTCAACCTCTCCTGTACTGAGACAAATTACATATCATATAAAATTTACCAATCAGCTATTAATGTATTGTAACATCTACTCCACTTACATAAGAAAACGGAATCCTACCTGCAGCTTCACGTACTCTATACGACATTTAATCAACGAAATAAATAAACTAACGATACAGTCCATCAAAATGTGAATACAAAATCCAAACTAAAATACCGTTGCCTCTGCTCACTAGCAGACTCTCTAAACTCAATATCGCGTTGTCTCTGCTACAACAGTGAGTACATACAATTACTAAAACCTAAGTAAATAATAAACCTATCAACAATTTCTAAGAGATTAACAATCAAACCAGATAAACAATCTAACTACTTGAACATAGAGGCACACAACAAAGATAGAGGAGATGATACAGGCACGGTACCGCAAGAACAACACAAATGGGCAACATACGATGAGCACAAAGGAGCAATACACGATGATTAGCTAATTTAGCGATTGAGACAAGTAAAAATAGAACTAATTGAAGGGACTGAATAGAGCTAGGGTTCTTCAGGGGAATGTGTTCGATGAGTGAGAGGAAGTGTTTGATAAGTCATGTGTGTGTTTAGTTTTATGTTTTTAGAATTTTTATTTTTAGTGAGTTTATGTTTTGAGTTTTAAGTTTATGTTTTTGTCATTTTGGTTCAAGGCGGGGGATGAATTTTGGTTAAGGCATGGTAAAATTTTGGTTCAATGTGAGGGGGGAAGAGGCGGGATTTTTTCTAAGGGAAGCTTAAGACATCGGTTGAAGGAGAAATTGATGTCCAAATAAACGTTAGACATCGATTATGTGAAAGGTGATGTAAAAAATACTTTTTACATGGGTGGTAACTTTAAATGATGTTAAATCCCTGATGTCTATTCTACTTTTTCTAGTAGTAAGGAAGAAGAACAGGGTAGTCCCTTTTGCTTTGTTAATAAAAAACAAATAATTTTTAAATATTTAAAATACTTATAGACTTACTTTAAAATAATACTTGTTTGTACTAATTATATATCAATATTCTTCAAAAAATAAATTATATTTTTTCATTTATTTATTAAAGATATCAAATAACTACTAAAATTTAAAATTATTAAATTACATAACTACAAACTATATTTCTAAAAATATCATAATTTATATTTTAAAACTCGACAATAACTACAGATAAATAAATATACACCCGTAACATATATATATATATATATATATAAATGTATAAATATTATTTATTAATTTCTTTCTAATAAGTTAGTTGTTTTCAATTTTTGTTTTTTAAAATATTTTTTTTAAAAAATACTCCCTTGGAGATTAATTATCGCACAATACTTGTACATATCTATTCTCTACACAATTATATATTATATGATTAATTTTCATTATAATATACAACATAATTAATGTAGGTAAAGATGAAAATTATTATTTATGTTTAAAAAAATTAGAGTAAATTACAGAGTGTTGGTCGTACTTTACACCGATTTTCAAAATAGTTGCCAAAGTTTCAAATTTTCAAAATAGTGGCCAACTTTTCTTTCTGCTTTTCAAAAAAATGGTTGTCGTCAACTCCCGTTAAGTCTTCTCCATTATCTAATATATTTAAAGTGTAAATTGCATACTGGTGGCCGTACTTCACACTTATTTTTAAAATAGTGGTTACATTTTTAAAATTTTTAAATAATGAGATTTTTAAATTTCATTGTACGAAGAGTTTTAAAGATTTTTCCTAGATTGATCTACTAGGTGTCGGTTGACAAATCATTATAACTTTGATTATAAGTTTTTTCAATGGGTGGATATTCTTCTCTATATTTTTGCTAATTTTTTTTTTTCATATTTGTTTGTGAGGAGGTTGAAAAAGCATAAAAGTATAAAAACTGATAATTATATATGTTGTGTCTGTACCTATTTATTTAGCGATATTATATATTTTTTATGACGATAAAGATGTGAGTCTGGGTAGCAATTTGACGAAACCATTCCTTTAAAAGGTGAAAAAAAATTTCAACAATTTATAAAAGTTTAACCACTATTTTGAAAATAAGTACGAAGAACAACCACCATTCTATAATTTACGTTTTAAATATATTATTTAACGATGAAGACTTAACGGGAGTTGATGGCAGCCATTTTTTTGAAAGGCGGAACAAAAAGTTGGCCATTGTTTTGAAAATTTAAAAACTTGGCAACTATTTTGAAAATCGATGTAAAATGCTGTCAGCCCTCTGTAATTTACTCAATTTTATTATGGAAGATTTTTTCAAAAAAGATATGTATTATGGACACGGCCGGGGGAGTATTTGCATGTAGTGCATTATCCACTAGTACATGTGTGTTTATTAATATAAAATTAAAATTTCAATTAATTTTCATAAAAATTGAAAACTAAAATTTCAAATCTACTTATTATTAGTATTTAAATTAATTAGTTAATTTATTATTATATTTTTTGGTGAAATATCAATTCTTTTGTAACTATAAAATTATTTTATTCAATTTTATTTATATTTTAAAAGAATTTAGAGTTTAGTATATCATAGATATTTAATTTTCTACCATTTTTTAATGATTTTAATAATTTCCCATCCACAATTTTATTAATTTTATTTCATATTTCATAACTATACTTAAAATTTTTATTATTTAAAATTTTACTAAATATGACGCTTTAAACCAAATCTACAGTGTCGGCAATTAAATGCCGACGCTTTAAACCAATTTTGTAGCGTCGGCATTTACAAGCCGACGCTTTAAACCAAACCTACAGCGTCGGCACTTTAAATGTCGATGCTGTACGTAGAAGCTACAGCATCGGCATTATAAAGACCGACGCTATATGTGATTTTAGGCGTCGGCGTTTTGAAGCCCGACGCTACAGATTGTCAAAAGCGTCGGCTGTATCAAAGACCGACGCTACAGATTGTCAAAAGCGTCGGCTGTATCAAAGACCGACGCAACAGACCATGCACAAATGCCTTCAGGCGTCGGTTAAAGTTACAACCGATGCTTGAAGTGTGTTTAAGTGTCGGTTCTATATTCAACCGACGCAAAAAGTGCGACGCAGAAGGACCTTTCTGTACTAGTGTGGGATGGTATCCGACAAGAGGAGAGGGTGATCACGGTGGTGTAATTTACATAAAAAGAGATTTTGGTGCTAGGGCGCAGTTCCTGTGTATCCAAAACAAGCAGGTCAGACATAGATAAGAAAAGTCATCCATACCTTTTGTACCACAAGCCCCACAAATGAACATGGATTTGAGAGGCAGTAATGTTAATGAATGGCTATGGAGTTGGTGATTTAGAATGTGATCCTGCATTGTACATTTCAAGCAAATCCAGCGGTCTCGACATACTAGGCATTCATAGCCAAAACCACTCGCACCGCTGATCGCCGAGCTACCACAAACTTCACAGTTTATCCAAGTAATACTGCCGTTATCACAGAGATTTAGAAGGTGTTGATTGTGTCTAGGATGTTGTATTCTTAGAGGTAGTTCTGAACATATTTTGTGGAGAAAAAAACTAGCACAAGTAGAATCAAGACTGACATTAACACTTGTCTTGCGAGTTTTGTAGCATATGTAAACTGATGTGCTTACCATAATAGTATCATGGCAGACAGCATTCTTTGGTGTATTATTATATGTGGATGTGGTAAGTATTAGTGTATGTGAATGGCTCATGCTGTAAGTATTATTGAATGTGTATGGGTTATATGTTTCATTAATTATATCCTCCAATTCCATTATAGCCTACACCCCGATAATTGCCTTATGTAGCTACACACCAAAATGGAATTGTGGATTAGTACTTGAGACAATGTGGGCTTTATATTATGAGTTCAAGTTTCCAAACAAAACTTGTTCAGATTGTCAAAAAATTTAGTAAAGCAACACTACATGTAAAAGAAAAGAGTGAAAAAAGGGGAAAGGTAAAGAAACACAGTGTTATTATAATATATACATGGCCGCTTTATTCAGTTTTTCTCTTGACGCCAAGTTTTGTTCGGTTTCTAGGCGTACATAATATCGATCGCTCGAACTGGCAAAATGGATTCACCTCCCAAAATTTGAATCCAAATTCGTAAAATTGAAATTCAATTTTTATCCAAATTACAAATTTGATATGATTCGAAAATTAATTTGATCCGATTCCTAAATTATCATAAACGAATCTCACTCAAAATACGAATAGATTATATAGAAATTTGAATTAAAAATAGTGAATTTAGTATTACTTAACTAACTATATTTTAAATAATTTAGCAAAAAAAACTATATTTTAAATGAATTTTAACTCATTATCCATACTCCCCGTTCCACTCGATTCTTTACACCAAAGAACGGGAGATCAACATTCATTTTAAAACTCCCGTAAAATATGGTTTCATAAATAATTTTAAATAATTTTTTTAAATAAAAATATAATATTTAAACTTTTATATAGAAAAAAATTAAAATAAAGTATAGAACTGTTAGATATATTTGTGATGTCATGCACTACAAGAAATTTGCAATCAGACAATGGTTAAAAAAAACTGTCGTCCTAAAAAATCATACAACAGTGATATGATTTTGCAGAAAAAACAATTGTGTGAGCTCCAGAAAAAAAATGGATATCCACATTTTTTAAACTGTTTTACAAGTTGTATCCACTCATCGAGTCAAATAACGGTTTTTTAAATATAGTGTTGTTGTAGATCTTTAACACAATGATTACAAACCGTTGTTACTATGTTAACGTATTGGGATATAAGACAACGGTTTTGACATTACATTGTGTAATTCAGACAACAGTTTTTCAGAAAGGTTGTCCTCTAAACCATCAAATAACGGAATAAAAACAGTTATCTGTGAAAATATCAATGGGTACCACGTATTGAGGTGGCAGCACATGATATGTGGTAAATCATTCACAAGGATTGCTGAGGTGACAAAATGAGAGCCTTTCATTGAAATAAGATTTGATATCGTCCGTCAGATCGAAAAATAGCTGATATTCTTATACAACGGTTTTATGTTAAAACAAAAGTGTTGTCTTAGTTGGCCTCATACAAGCTTTTAGATATTACGTTATGTAATTCACACAACAGTTTTTAGAAGGGTTGTCTTAAAAACCTTCATACAACGGAATAAAACAGTTGTCTGAAATACTTATTTTATAATTTAAATGGGCACCACCTGATGAGGTGGCACTCCATGATAGGTTGTAAACATTTTAATCGGATTGCTAAAGTGTCTGAATGACAGCCCTTGATTGAAATGAGATTAGATATTAGTCGTTAGATTGAAAAAAGCTAATATACTTACACAACAGTTTTATAATAAAAAAAAGTGTTGTCTTAGTTTATCTTTCACAATGGTGTTTCAAGGAAACCAATGTAAAAGTATAACTGTACAAAATGAGATTCCCGGTTAACAAGTTAAATTTTTAAATGATTTTTTCAATGATCCAACCGTACGGATGTTAAGATATATCAATTTTAGTCATATGAAAAAATTATTAAAAAATTTAAAATTTATCTTGCAAGTCAGGATTAGAAAAATCTAGTAAAAGTACCACTCGCGACAATGAGACTCCTTCTCGATTTACAAGATTAATATTTAAAATGATTTTTGCGACGATCCAACCGTACGGATGTTAAGATATATTGATTTTAGTCATATGAAAGAATTATTAACAAATTTGAAATTCATCTTGCATGTCAGGATTTGAAAAATCCAGTAAAAGTACCACTCCCGATAACGAGACTCGTTCCCGATTTACAAGATTAATTTTTAAAATAATTTTTTGGACGATCCAACCGTACAGATTTTAAGATATATCGATTTTAGTCATATGAAAAAATTATTAACAAATTTGAAATTAATCTTGCTTGTCAGGATTAGAGAAATCCAGTAAAAGTACAACTCCCCACAACGAGACTCGTTCCCGATTTACAAGATTAACTTTTAAAATGATTTTTGTGACGATCCAACCGTACGGATGTTAAGATATATCGATTTTAGTCATATGAAAAAATTATTAACAAATTTGAAATTCATCTTGTAAGTCAGGATTCGAAAAATCCAGTAAAAGTACCACTCCCGATAACGAGACTCATTCCCGATTTACAAGATTAATTTTTAAAATAATTTTTTTGACGATCCAACCATACGGTTGTTAAGATATATCGATTTTAGTCATATGAAAAAATTATTAACAAATTTGAAATTCATCTTGTTAGGATTAGAAAAATCTTGTAAACGTACGACTCCCCACAACGAGACTCGTTCCTGATTTATAAGATTAACTTTTAAAATGATTTTTTTGACGATCCAACCGTACGGATGTTAAGATATATCGATTTTAGTCACATGAAAAAATTATTAAAGAATTTGAAATTCATCTTGCTTGCCAGGATTAGAAAAATCCAGTAAAAGTACCACTCCCGATAACGAGACTCGTTCCCGATTTACAAGATTAATTTTTATAATGATTTTTTGGACGATCCAACCATATGGATGTTAAGATATATCGATTTCAGTCATATGAAAAAATATTAACAAATTTGAAATTCATCTTGCTTGTCAGGATTAGAAAAATCTAGTAAAAGTACAACTCCCGATAACGAGACTCGTTCCCGATTTACAAGATTAACTTTAAAATGATTTTTTTGATGATCCAACCGTACGGATGTTAAGATATATCGATTTTAGTCATATGAAAAAATTATTAAAGAATTTGAAATTCATCTTGCATGTCAGGATTAGAAAATCCAGTAAAAGTACCACTCCCGATAACGAGACTCGTTCCCGATTTACAAGATTAATTTTTAAAATGATTTTTTTGACGATCCAACCGTACGGATGTTAAGATATATCGATTTTAATCGTATGAAAAAATTATTAAAAAATTTGAAATTGCATCTTGCTTGTCAAGATTAGAAAAATCTAGTAAAAGTACCACTCCCGATAACGAGACTCGTTCCCGATTTACAAGATTAATTTTTAAAATGATTTTTTCGACGATCCAACCGTACAGATATTAAGATATATCGATTTTAGTCATATGAAAAAATTATTAACAAATTTGAAATTCATCTTTCATGTCAGAATTAGAAAACTCTAGTAAAAGTACAACTCCCAACAATGAGACTCGTTCCCGATTTACAAGATCAATTTTTAAAATAATTTTTTCGACCATCCAACCGTACGGATGTTAAGATATATTGATTTTATTCATATAAAAATATTATTAACAAATTTAAAATTCATCTTGGATGTTAAGGTAATTTTATAATAATCAAAATTCATGTATAAAAATAATTGTTATTTTTAAATAAGAAAATTTTAAATAATTCTTTAACACTAATATGTAATATGATAAATATAATAATATAATAATATTTGTAAATTAAAAAATTTATTAAACTATTCTCACATTTTCACCCAATTTTTTTATTCCCTCCAATGAAATTTCATTTCCCCCTTCCTCCAAATTTCATTTCCCCCTTATCTCCCCTTTTTTTCCCAATCACACTACTTCTTTCTTTAATTAATTTTTTTTCTGCTCCCCCAATTTTTCATTGTTCCTCTACCATTCTTCCATCTCCGATTTCTAACCTTGATTTGTTTAAAATCATGTCACCTCTCCAGTTTCTTACCTAATTTTGTTTTTCAAAATCACATCGATTAAGTGATTTTCATCAATCTCCTTGTTTGCTGATAGTAATCTAGATAGGGAAGGGGTATTGAATTCAAAATTCCACGGTAAGCTAATCATAACCATCCACCGTATCTTCTCCTCAGCCCTATTCTCCCACACATCACTCCACTTCAAAAAGCCCAGCCCATTCCCCACTCTCACCAACCCGACCCGAAAGGCCCTCCTAGTCTCCTCAATTTCACCCCAACTCGAAATCCTCGACACCGCCACAATCGCCGTCATTGGAACCAGCTCCGTCGCCGCCCTCACTCTCACCGACCCCGAGAAACGCCGTCAACTGCAAGCCGAAGAAGTCTGCGGCGGCGATAACAATGAGTTTGATAGGTGGAAGAAGATATATGGAGATACTGATGAGGTGCGATTGGATATTAGAATTGGATATATGCGAAAACTGTGGAAAGTGTTATTAAAAATAATGAAAGATGATGGTTACGGTTTGTGATGCGGGGTGTGGGACTGGGTGTCTTTCGATTAGTGATATCATAATAGTGCTCGCACAAGTTGTCTCTTGAAACTCCTACGACTCTATAGTTTTGTCCTTTCCATGATCCTAAAGGTTGTTCCTCATTACCCAACTTAACTGCTCCTATATATATACTTACATAAACACTACTTTTTACCTCATTTTCATGACTAATTCTGCTATTGCATAGGTTTCTGTTCTAACCTTTATCTAATTTAGGTTTACTTTCTTCATTTTAATTAGATTGTAATTAGTTTTACATACCCATGTCATTCATTTTATTTAATTTCTTTGGTTGTAGCTTTCCGTGTCTGTTCCTCTCAGTGATTCATCTATTCGGAGATCGCTGTTTAAGGTACTTGAGATTTTATTTTATTTCATTTATGTGATAATGATGATTATGTTTTGTAATTGTGTTCTTTTTTAGTATTTGATTCTGTAAAGTTTTTGGTTGGATATGATTGTATGTATACTTGTGTATAGAGAGTCCTGAAATAATCAAAATTAGAATGATAACTGAGAGCTACTAATTTGTACTGTTAAGACCAGTTATTTTTTGAACGTCGATCATTAGTGATTAGTAATTTGTGTCATTTTAAGGGGCTGTATTTAAATCGTAACTAGTGATTTACATCTAAATGGCCATATTAGTGATAACTGGTGTTCTTTTTTATCTGTTAAATGATATTTGAATAGTATAAAAGGAGCATGATACAATAGCTTCCTACAGACTTGACTTCATAGTAGTATTCCGACAAACGGAATTTAAAGTTTGCATTTTTTGGTCTTTTCTAGTGTATTTTTGTAGAATTTTGAATGTTTATATAGTATGTAGTCAGTATGCATGAGAATGGCTGATGAGCATTTTAAATTCTTTATGGTGAGAATTGCAAATGTCCTTGTACCTGGCCCTGCATATGTTGACACATGGCTTATCTAGCGTTAAAATCTAATAAAAATGAATAATTTGGTTATAAAATTTCATGACTTGGGAACTATTTTGTTGCAAGACTTTCAGTGATTCGGAGTTTGGACATTGATATACAGATAACATACAGGTAAATCTTGCTACCACTCTTTTATGTTTAAATAAAGAAATTTGTGCACTATTCTTTTGGTATAGAAAAAAAAGCAAGCTCAAATGATAAGGAGCTTCAGGTTTAGCTACCATGTCTGATGCTGACAATTGTCATTTCTTAGTAGCTATAAAAAAAATTTGTCTGGAATTTGAATTTACAATGTTGGGCTGGTCTTGTTTCTGCTGTTAACAGGCCAGGGCTCTGCCTTTGCCTTTTCTCATAGGTGAGCCATGTCCATAAAAAAATTAATACTAATTTATAAGCCAATCTTGACTCACATAGCCCACACCTCTCAAGTCTCAATGTTGGGGTAGTCAACTAGTCAAGCAAGCCACTACAAACAGCTAGATTTTGTGGTAGAGTGACTAGAGTCCAGGTAATATAGACACAAAACTCCAATAAGGACCTGTGCGTAGGGTACATGAATTTAGAGTAAAGCACAAGTACTAAATGATGAAAGCTTAATGGTAAAAATAGGTCATGATAATAAATTTAAAGTGTGCGGACTTGACTTACTACACACTTAACAACTCATGGTAAAGAGATCACAGACGTCTGCATGTTTTGTCCTCAAGTTATATGATCTGAAGTGAGTTAATGTAACATAATGCGTGATTAAGTTACAGATCTTCTGATCAAACTGCTACTAATGAGCTAAAATTTACGTTGTTAATAATATGTGCAAGATACTCTGTTTCATTGCCCTGGTTGACGAGATTAAAGATTGCAGTTGGTGCTGCAAAAGGCCTTGCTTTTCTTCACGGAGAAGAACAGCCAGTCATATACCGGGATTTCAAAGCTTCCAACATCCTGTTGGACTCGGTAATCCTATTCATGCCACTGAGCAGGGTTTTGCAATTGGAATGCATGCAGCTCTACACATTAATCTAAATAGGAATATGTATACAAATTAGTTATTGTGTACCTTAATGAGAATGTTTAGAAATAGATTTGAAGTTATAGTTGTAATTCTTGTAGAGAACCTTTGTATTATAAATTTAATTTTAATTTTGAAATAACAATTAAATTAATATAATAACATTTTATTTTAAAATTGATTTATTTTAAATAATGAGATTAATTTTGTAAACAGTTGTGTGAAACCCACTTAAAAAATGATGAAAACCGTTGTATGTCTCATTGCACATATTTTTTTTAAAAAAAACTGCTGTCTTTTGATATTTTTTACAATGGTTTAAATCTTTTACACCATTTTCTTTTAAATAAAAAACATTCATGACAACGGTTTTAATGAGTTAAAAGAAGTATATAAACTGTTGTTTATGAAAATATCGAATAAATTAACAACAATGGTTTTTCTACAAAACCATTATTGTTAAGTTAGGTAGACAACAGTTAAATAAAGAAACAGTTGTTTAAAGAATTTCCTAACAATGGTTAATATAGAGTACCCGTTGCGAATTCTTGATTGTAACCAGTATTAAAAAAATGTTATTGAATCTCGCTTATTACGAGTTTATAAACAACCGTTGTCCAATCTTTGATCACACGAGTGTTGGATAGACAACGAAAACTCTACCTATCACATAACGGTAATAAAACAGTTGTATGATTGCAAATATGTTGTAGTGATGTCTAATCTATTGTGTTTAGTTTCAGAACTTAATATCAGGACTTATCAGGACTTACTGGAAATCAGAACTTACTGAAGTCAGAACTTATATCAGAACTTAAGACCGTCAGAATTTATATCAGGACTTAAGTGCGGGTACACTTCAGATAAGGAATGCAGCTGATTTATAGGAGAGGATCTGGACTAAAACAAAAGAAGATATGCATGAAGAGTTGGACAGCTATATGACTACAGAAGATAATATCTGATTGATATATTTTAGGAGACAAAATTATATTCCATATCAATTAGAAGATATCTTGTAACTGTGTACTATATAAATACAGCTTAGGGTTTATACTATAAGTGTTATCATTCACGAGAAAGATTATTCATTGTAACCTAACAGCTCTTAGTGATATTGTTCATCACTGAGAGTAACCTACTTTTAACAGAGCTTATTATATTGAATAAACTTGATTACTGTTACATACTTGTATTCTAAATCGATTTGATTGTATAAACACTATATTCAACCCCCTTCTATAGTGTTGTGTGACCTAACAAGTGGTATCAGAGCCTCTCTGTTGATATACAAACAGTGAGATCTAGTTTATAATCATGTCTGACGAAACACAAACTCCACCTAAGCCCACCAAAACTCAAGATACTCAAAACAATCAAACACACAGTCGATATGAGAGTATTAGGGTTCCCATACTGAGAGCATCCGAGTATCCTATATGGAAGGTAAAGATGGCTATATTTCTGGAAGCGACCGATCCAGAATACCTTGATAGAATTAATGATGGACCATATAAGCCTACCAAGCTCTCTGTTGCAGTTGCTGATCAACCAACAAAGATGATACCAAAGGAGAAATGCGATTACACACCTGAAGACATCTCATCTATTGCCAAGGATACAAGGGTAAGGCATCTGCTTCATAGTGCAATTGACAATGTCATGTCAAATAGGGTAATTGGATGCAAGACTGTAAAAGAAATATGGGGTGCTTTGGAGAAAAGATGCTAGGGAACTGAAGCCATCAAAAAGAACAGGAAGACTATACTCACACAAGAGTATGAGCACTTTGATTCAAAAGCTGACGAATCATTAACTGATTTATATGACAGGTTTGCCAAACTCTTGAATGATCTGTCACTGGTGGACAAGGAATATGATCTTTAAGATTTAAATCTACAATTCCTTTTGGCTCTTCCTAAAAATTGGGATTAGAATTCTACTACCATAAGAGACAACTATGACCTTGTTGAAAATACTCTTGATGAAATTTATGGTATGCTCAAGACTCATGAACTTGAGATGGATCAAAGGAGCAAAAGGCATGGAAGAAAGTCAAAGAAAGTTGCTTTTAAATCTGAGGAGGAATCTCCTAAAGTGGTTGTCTCAAAGAGGGGCAAAGGAAAGGCTCTTATCATACAGTTTGATTAAGAGTCATCATATTCTGATGATGATGATTCAGAATCTGAAAATTTATCTGAAGTTGATGTTGATGCAGATATGATGTGACGGCCTCAACCCCGGGGTCAGGAGTTGACATCACTAAACACAATTACCAAAAATATAAACAACAGAATTATTATTAAAATATACTAACTCGACCCCGAACCAAGATCTGATCCAGGTTCAAGTATAATTCAGGTTCTCATTATTACAAACTCTTTATTCAACATCTAAGACACACAAACTTTATTCAACAACTCCTCAGACCTCATGGCCTGATACAAACTACCTCAGAGGAGCCAGGTCCAGTAGGGGCGGGAACATAGGTCGGTCTGACTGATCTTCTAGGCATCTGCGAGATATACTTAACAGTTTGCAAGGGTGAGCATAATCGCTCAGCGATACCAAAATATGAATAACAGGATAAATCAATAATGCAACAATAATAAGAACAGAACTGTAATCATGATATCAACATTTTACAACAAAATTTAGAGAAAAACCGGATATCACTAACTAGCATGCTTCATTAAAACAACGTAGCAGTGTGCTATAAAAATACCAGAGTCCAATTTTAGCATACTAGTCACTACTATAAAATCACTGTATCAACTACCCGTACTCTTACGGGAATCACAAAATCCAAATCAGATACATAATGGATATGTGAAGACAGCTAATCCTGGCTATCAACACTAGACGGCTCCAACTGCCATCTTATTCATGGCTCCAACTGCCATTTCAATTACCTGTTCCGGAACTCAGAGACTAGCTAGGTCTCTGACCTGCTGGACTAATCGGTTATACAGTGTGCACAACCGAATTAGCCTCTTACGCCAACTCAATAGGCCTACTCTGGCCCCAACGTATCCCATATCTGATCGTTTTAATCCAGTTTTCAAAATCGTCACATTTACCTATCTCTTTTCAAAATCAATTTTATCACAGCACACTATTCAAATCCTCTTTTCATTTAAATCACGTTTAGAGATAGGTGTTTTCAGAAGTTACTTTTCCCCAAAACATCATTTAAACAACATTTTCAAATACAGGGGATACGTAACTTAAAATGTTTATGTTACATTACGAAAGTAAAACATTTAGTTATTCACATATACTGAACCATAAAAGAATGGTCAGGGGTACTTGCCTTGCACCGCTTTACAAAACCCTAAGTAGCTTTTAAGCTGACTTTAGTCCTGAGAAAACTCGCTCGGAATCTACAAATACAGAATACCCTAATCAATTACACCGACATGCTTGATATCCTCAAATTCTAACAATTCAATTCGATAACCCGACTCGTATTATTATTATACACACAAACCCGTAATCACCTAGTCACGTAGTCGGAAATAGTGTTAGGGGTAATATGTAGAATGTAATTATGTACATTTTCGAATATATATTTTTAGGAAATTTGACAGCATCTTATTTATTTATAAGACTACCCGTCGATTACAATCGACGTCAACAATCTCAACAATTTATATTTATCAAATTCACCAGTTCCATACAACTTGCACCACAACACAATTCGTAATACAATTAAATATTTAAGTCCAAAAATATTTTACGCAAATCATCACGGTCCACCGTTCGCTCGTAAAAAGTCATCGCAAATGATGACAAAATTTCGCGGGTACCCGATAAATTCTCGGGTTTCCAGCGCAAAATTTCACCGATTAATCCTTAAAATTACTATGCATATATAATTAATATCATCAATATTAATCAAAAGCCCAGCAGAAAATAGGAAATAAAAATTAGAAGTTATAACAATCAAGCCTAACTGCAGAGTTCGGCCCAACCGTAGAGGCCCAAAATAAGGCCCAACAGCAAGCCCAAAGCACAGAAAGCCCAACACAGAACCAAGCCCAAGACAGAACCAAGAACACAGCTGCACACACTGCACAACCGTCGTCCACCGCACACACGGCCTCACAGCCATCACAACACACACACACAAAACACAATCACGCACACATATACACCATTACATAGAGCACACACACATATATATATATATATATATGCATAAACCAACTGAGCAACAGAGTCACCAAGCTCACCGGAGCAAAAGCACGGCGGCGGCGAAACCTGAGTAACAGGGGAAACCGGAGAAGAACGCCGGAAACAAACAAAGAAAGAAGGGGAAAAAGATACGGGAAATGAGAGATAAGGAGGGAGAGAGATAACGAGAGATGAGAGAAGAGAGATTTTGAGAGAGAGACAACAGCCGAGCAACACAGTGAAAAGGGGAAACCCCCCTTTTGATTTTTTTTTTTTGATTTTCTGATAGCAAGCCACGTATCAAAGAAATGGACACTCAGCAATTTAACCATCTGCAAGAATTACACGTATACCTGTCTCGTTCTTTTTAAATTCTGGTTTGTTTTCTTTTAAAATAACGAACAAGCTGCACATCAAAATGTACCAAAAAAATTACGAAAATAGCACTAAAATATTATAAATATCCCGAAGTAAATAAAAACGTAAATTTCGAAATTTTTAAACAATTTTTAAGGTACGCTTTATACCCGCTTTTTAACCAATAACGAAACAACGCACGGGTAAAACGATTTCCGAAAATTTCCAAAACAATTTTAAAATTCTCAGAATAATACGAACTTAATAAAATATAAGTTTCATAATTTTTAAAGATTCCCATAATTAAATATGGATTTTAGCATTTAACACACTCAGAAAATCATTTAAAAAAAATGAATAATTAACAAAATATTGATTTCTCAATTTTATAAAGTCCTAAAAATAATTATTGAAATTATAAAATTAGAAAACCAATTTTAAAGACAACCCAAATATTTATGGAATTAAAATTACAATAAAATCACTTTTACAAGCGAAATAAAATCATATAACTCACCAATAAATCACATAATTCCAATCCCACATATCAACAAATTATAAATAATTAAATAACAATCAGTAACCGCTGACAAAATCAATACACAACTTTTATTTATTTACTTAAACTTTTATTACACCTCTGAGTATAAAATAATAAATAAAAATTCACGAGTCGTTATATTCTTTCCCCATTAAAAAGATTCTGTCCCCAGAATCTAATTCAACTAAACAAATGAGGATATTTATCAAGCATGTCTGACTCCAATTCCCAAGTAGACTCTTCTACTCGAGGATTTCTCCACAAAACTTTTACTATAGAAATCGATTTATTCCTAAGGACTCGTTCTTTACGGTCTAAAATTTGGACCGGTTGTTCCACATAAGACAAATCTGGTTGAAGCTCAATCGGTTCGTATTCTATGACTTGATTCGAATTAGGGACGTAGGGCTTCAACATAGACACGTGGAATACATTATGAATGTGCTTCCACTGCGGTGGTAACGCTATCTCATAAGCGACCTTTCACTTTCTTCAAAACTTCAAAGGGTCCTATGAATCTAGGGCTAAGTTTACCCTTCTGACCAAATCGTACTAACCCTTTCCAAGGCGATACTTTTAGTAACACCAAAGCTCCTATCTCAAAGTCCATGTCTTTCCTATACATATCTGCGTATTTTCTTTGTCTATCTTGAGCTGCTTCCAATCTTTTCCGAATCAATACTATGGCATCTCTAGTCTGCTGAACCAACTCAGGGCCTAACACTTTCTTTTCTCCTACCTCATCCCAGTACAATGGTGATCTACACTTTCGTCCATACAAAGCTTCATAAGGTGGCATCCCTATACTGGCATGGTAGCTCTTATTATACGAGAACTCAATCAAAGGTAGGTGCTCATCCCAATTACCCTTAAAATCTAGAACACAGACTCTCAACATATCCTCTATGGTCTGAATCGTCCTCTCACTTTGGCCATCCGTTTGAGGATGATATGCGGTGCTCATATTCAATTTTGTTCCTAGGCACTCTTGGAATTTAGTCCAGAACCTGGAATTAAATCTCGGGTCTCGATCCGACACTATAGAAACAGGAACTCCATGTTTAGTAACTATCTCATCCAAGTATAACTTAACTAACCTTTCCAATGAATACCTTTTATTAATCGGAAGAAAATGCGCCGACTTAGTCAATCTATCAATGATTACCCAAATAGCATCATGATTCGCTCTCGTCTTTGGTAATCCCACTACAAAATCCATGGCAATGTCTTCCCATTTCCACTGGGGAATCTCCAAAGGTTGTAACAATCCACTCAGCCGTTGATGCTCTGCTTTCACCGTCTGACACACGTGACACTTACTTACCCAATTGGCAATATCCTTCTTCATTCCTGGCCACCAAAAATTTCTCTTCAAATCCTGGTACATCTAGGTGCTACCAGGGTGTATAGAAAACCTAGAGTTATGTGTTTTCTATAATACTTCGTTCTTCAACTCTGTTACATCAGGAATCTAAACTCTGGACGAAAACCTATATAAACCTTGACTATCTTTTTGAGTACACAACTCTTCTCCTGTCAAAGTATCTAACTCTTGTTCCATAACTCCTTCTTGACATCTTCTAATCTTTTCCATCAATGCTGGCTGGAAAGTAATTTCATATAGTTGCTCTTGACTTCCGTTAGATCCTTGAACTTCAATTTCCATTCTTTCCAAGTCTCGTGCCAATTCCTTAGTCATCTTAACCATATTCAGCCTTTCCTTCCTACTTAAGGCATCAGCCACTACATTGGCTTTACCTGGATGATAATTAATCGAACAATCATAGTCCTTAATCAACTCCAACCACCTTCTCTGCCTCATGTTCAGATCTTTCTGCGTGAATATGTACTTCAGGCTCTTATGGTCTGTATAAATATCGCATTTCTCGCCATACAAGTAGTGACGCCATAACTTTAAAGCAAATACTATAGCCGCCAATTCAAGGTCATGAACTGGATATTTCTGCTCGTGAGGCTTTAGTTGTCTGGAGGCATACGCAATCACTTTGTCATGCTGCATTAACACACGTCCCAATCCTTTCAGAGAAGTATCACTATAAATGACAAAGTTTCCCATCTCATCTGGCAATGCTAACACTGGAGCCGTCACTAGTCTTCGTTTTAACTCCTGGAAACTCTCTTCACACTTTTCCGTCTAAACGAACTTCTCATTCTTCCTGGTCAACTTAGTTAGTGGGGATACAATCTTCGAGAAATCTTTTACAAACCTTCGATAATATCCTGTAATCCAAGAAAACTTCTTATTTCCGTTGGTGTTTTCGGTTGCTCCCATTTTGATACTGCTTCAATCTTTACCGGGTCTACTTTGATACCTTCTTTACTTATTACGTGACCAAGGAACTGTACTTCCGTCAGCCAAAACTCACACTTCGAAAACTTAGCATACAATTGCTTTTCTCTTAACTTTTGAAGGGCAATCTGCAGATGCACCGCGTGATCTTCTGGATTCTTTGAATATATGAGGATGTCATCAATAAATACAATAATAAACTTATCCTAAATTCAATAATAAACTTATCCAGATACTCCTTGTATACCCTATTCATCAAATCCATGAAAGCCGTTGGCGCATTCGTCAATCCAAACGACATTACTAGAAACTCGTAATGGCCATACCTTGTTCGAAATGCAGTCTTGGGGATATCCTCGAGCTTTATCTTCAATTGGTGGTAGCCTGACCTTAAGTCAATCTTTGAAAAGTAACATGCTCCCTTAAGCTGATCAAACAAATCATCGATTCGCGGCAAAGGATATTTATTCTTTATCGTCAACTTGTTCAGCTCTCTGTAATCAATACACAATCTCATACTCCCATCCTTTTTCTTCACAAATAACACTGGAGCACCCCACGGGGAAATACTGGGTCGAATAACTCCTTTATCCAATAACTCCTGAAGTTGCTTAGCCAATTCTTTCATTTCCATCGGGGCCATTCTGTATGGAGCCTTAGAAACTGGTTCAGCTCCAGGTATCAAGTCAATGGAGAACTCTATCTCATGATCAGGTGGCAATCCTGGTAATTCTTCTGGAAAAACGTCAGGGAATTCTCTTACTATAGGGATGTCATCCAAAATAGAGGTCTCTTTCTTCGTATCCACTACATGAGCCAAGTACGCTTCACATCCTTGTCTCAGCAATCTTCTTGTTTGCATCACTGAGAGAAACTTCCTATCTTGCCTCTGCCCTTGGTAACTGATCCTTCTATTATCGGAGATGTACAGAACAACTCTCTTTTTCTTACAATCAATATTTGCCCTATATCGATACAACCAATCCATACCTAAAATAACATCAAAGTCTCCCAACTCGAAGGGTATTAAGTCAACAGGGAACATATACTCCGAAATCTCTAGGGAACAACTAGGACAAAATTGCTTTACAGGTAATTTATCTTTATTAGCCATTTCTATAGTTAGAGGTTCGTCTAAGTCTTCTAACATCAACTGCATTTTATTCATACAATTCACAGATATAAAAGATTTGGACGCTCCCGAATCAAACAAAACGTTAACAGGTACGAAATTAAGGATAAGCGTACCTGCAACCACATCAGAGTCATGAACCGGAGACTTATGGGTCATCTTAAAAGTCCTAGCTCTCGCAGTACTGGTTTCTGGTCCTTAGGACACACTTCTTCCAGCATTACCTTGAGTCACTGACTTGCAATTCCTAGCTATGTGTCCCACTTTGCCGCAACTAAAACAGGTAACTCCTTGAATCTCAGACTTACATTCCGTGGAATAGTGACCTTTCTGTCCACACTTAAAACAACTAACATTCTCTCGGCACTGTCCACTATGCTTTTTCCCACACATCTTACAATCAGTCACTGGCTTACTCATTCTCGTCGGGGCAGAGTTAACTGAAGTAGTACCGGGTTTCGCCTGAGGAACATCCTGCCTCTTGAACCTCTTATTCTTATTCCTTCCAAACTAACGCTGAAACTTCTGACTCGCTATTCCTACTTCTGATCTAGCGGGTCCACTTTCAAATTTTCTTTTCTTCTAACCCTGCTCCTTTGCAGCTAATTTCTGATCACTTTCTATCACTAGGGCAGCCTGAACTACCGAAGTATATGTCTTGAGTTGTAAGGCTAAAACTCCACTCCTTATTTCTGGCTTCAACCATTGCTGAAACTGCTTCGGTTGTTGAGCTTCTGAACTCACATATTCTGGTGCTATACGGGCCAACTCCGTAAACTTTGCTTCATATTCCGTGACACTTTTATCCCCTTGTTTCAATTCCAAAAATTCCACTTCCATTTGACTATAGAGACAATCTGGAAAGTATTTCTCCAAAAACAACTCTGTAAATCTGGTCCATGGAACTGGACCTTCTCCTTCTAGGGCTCACGTAGACTTCCACCAATAATTTGAATCATTCTTTAGAAAATAACTAGCATAATCAGTCTTTAAATTCTCACTCACCTTGGTGAGCGCAAACACCTTTTCCATCTCTTTTAACCATATCCTGGAAGCAACAGGATCTACCTCTCCCTTAAACTATGGGGGCTTCACTGCTTGAAAAGATTTAAAACTAACATCCTGATTTGCCCCTCTTATCTCATGCTGTTGCTGGATTTGTAGTTGCTGCTGTTGGATTTGCTGTTGTTGTTGTATGAGCTGTTGTTGTTGTTGTTGTTGTTGTTGTTGTTGTTGTAATTGTTGTTGTTGCTGCTGGAATTGTTGTTGCTGTTGGGCCAGCTGTACAGATTGCTGGCACAACAAATTCATCATGTCACTCACGGAAGGATCCCCAGGAGACCCGTTATTGGGCTGAGAATTTCTCTTTGGTGGCATCTCCAAAAAAATAACAGTCATATATAAGAAAATGGATTGCTCCAACACTTTATGGTTGTGCAATCAGGAGAGCGTTGCCACTAAGACAATATTCTCATCCCTCATTAAAATTGGATCCGTCCTAAGTGAATGATTATGATCCAAAAATGCCAGCAACAGAAACAACAATAACAATAACAACAATAATAGCAACGCACAATATATATATATATATAAACTGAACAATAAGATAAAGCAGCTGGAATACAATAACCAACAGAATCCACTAGTACAACTGAAAATCCAACTAAAAAGAACCATCCGAATACACACCAAAATTGGATGTCATAACAGCCTCGCCTACTACAAACTATCACAACATAATGTACATATACAAGGAAAACAACCACAGAACTCCTAGAAGTCACTCTGAGCTCTGCATCCCTCTATAGCAGCTCTGTTTAGCCACTACCACTGCCACCAATGGAACC
This sequence comes from Apium graveolens, assembly GCF_009905375.1. Lineage (NCBI taxonomy): Eukaryota > Viridiplantae > Streptophyta > Magnoliopsida > Apiales > Apiaceae > Apium > Apium graveolens. The sequence goes on from NC_133650.1 coordinate 188,115,323, forward strand.
TAGCTCAAACACTAGCCAGTTCACTAGGTCCCGATACTGCACAGCTCTGAACTCTGAACTATTAAAACGGTCAACAGATCTAGCCCTCTCTATAGCCATATGGGTCAATGCTCTCACACGGGCTCGCACCTCAGGGGAAGGGGTAGAAATACCCTGAAACGGTGCAATAGGTACCTGGTCCAACTGGGCAGCAAACTCTGGACTCTGATATCTGATAAAGGAAGTATTCACCGCCCTATGAACATGATAAGGGATCGGTAAAGAAGTACCACTAGGGGCCACAGGAGGTACTGGAGGTCTCACCATGGAAGAAATGGGACTGCAGCCAGGAGGGAAATCCCTGACAGCAGACACAGACCTACATACCCAACGGGGACGAGGACCAGATCCAGGGATGTCTCGAGGCACAAAAGAAGGGACTGGGGGAGGAGGCATAGGGGTCTCCTCAGTAACAGCATCAAGGGGTTTCTCCGAATCTGAGCTATCCGAATAAGAAGGATTCTCCCGAGATGGAGAACTAAAAATCGTAATAGGCCACTGCCAACATAATAAATATACAGGCAAGACACAACCAGGTCAAGGCAATTCTATCAAAACATTTAATAGATGCTAGGGTAACGGCATCGGAACCCTCGACTGACTCTAAAGGTTTGCTCCTCTATATGAGTTGCTGACTCACACTTAAAGACTCACGTTATCACCTACTTGACACAATCCCTGACCTGAATCAGGGAATTGAACCTGTAGCTCTGATACCAACTGTGACGGCCTCAACACCGGGGTCAGGAGTTGACGTCACTAAACACAATTACCAAAAATATAAACAACAGAATTATTATTAAAATATACTAACTCGACCCCGAACCAAGATCCGATCCAGGTTCAAGTATAATTCAGGTTCTCATTATTACAGACTCTTTATTCAACATCTAAGACACACAAACTTTATTCAGCAACTCCTCAGACCTCATGGCCTGATACAAACTACCTCAGAGGAGCCGGGTCCAGTAGGGGCGGGAACATAGGTCAGTCTGACTGATCTTCTAGGCATCTGCGAGATATACATAACAGTTTGCAAGGGTGAGCATAATCGCTCACCAGTACCAAAATATGAATAACATGATAAATCAGTAATGCAACAATAATAGGAACAGAACTATAATCATGATATCAACATTTTACAACAAAATTTAGAGAAAAACCGGATATCACTAACTAGCATGCTTCATTAAAACAACGTAGTAGTGTGCTATAAAAACACCAGATTCCAATTTTAGCATACTAGTCACTCTTATAAAATCACTGTATCAACTACCCGTACTCTTACGGGAATCACAAAATCCAAATCAGATACATAATGGATATGTGAAGACAGCTGATCAGACTATCAACACTAGACGGCTCCAACTGCCATCTTATTCATGGCTCCAATTGCCATTTCAATTACCTGTTCCGGAACTCAGAGACTAGCTAGGTCTCTGACCTGCTGGACTAATCGGTTATACAGTGCGCGCAACCGAATTAGCCTCTTACGCCAACTCAATAGGCCTACTCTGGCCCCAACGTATCCCATATCTGATCGTTTTAATCCAGTTTTCAAAATCGTCACTTTTACCTATCTCTTTTCAAAATCAATTCTATCACAACACACTATTCAAATCCTCTTTTCATTTAAATCACATTTAGAGATAGGTGTTTTCAGAAGTTACTTTTCCCCAAAACATCATTTAAACAACATTTTCAAATACAGGGGATACGTAACTTAAAATGTTTCTGTTCCATTACGAAATTAAAACATTTAGTTATTCACATATACTGAACCATAAAAGAATGGTCAGGGGTACTTGCCTTGCAACGCTTTACAAAACCCTAAGTAGCTTTTAAGTTGACTTTAGTCCTGAGAAAACTCGCTCGGAATCTACAAACACAGAATACCCTAATCAGTTACACCGACATGCTTGATATCCTCAAATTCTAATAATTCAATTCGATAACCCGACTCGTATTATTATTATACACACAAACCCGTAATCACCTAGTCACGTAGTCGGAAATATTGTTAGGGGTAATATGTAGAATGTAATTATGTACATTTTCGAATATATATTTTTAGGAAATTTGACAGCATCTTATTTATTTATAAGACTACCCATCGATTACAATCGACGTCAACAATCTCAACAATTTATATTTATCAAATTCACCAGTTTCATACAACTTGCACCACAACACAATTCGTAATACAATTAATTATTTAAGTCCGAAAATATGTTACGCAAATCATTTTTTTTATTTATAAAATTTCGGACTCAGAATAAATCATCACGGTCCACCGTTCGCTCGTAAAAAGTCATCGCAAATGGCTGCAAAATTTCGCGGGTACCCGATAAATTCTCGGGTTTCCAGCGCAAAATTTCACCGATTAATCCTTAAAATTACTCCGCATATATAATTAATATCATCAATATTAATCAAAAGCCCTGCAGGAAAATAGGAAATAAAAATTAGAAGTTATAACAATCAAGCCCAATTGCAGAGTTCGGCCCAACCGTAGAGGCCCAAAATAAGGCCCAACAGCAAACCTAAAGCACAGAAAGCCCAACAGAGAACCAAGAACACAGCTGCACACACTGCACAACCGTCGTCCACCGCACATATGGCCTCACAGCCATCACAACACACACACACAAAACACAATCACGCACACATATACACCATTACACAGAGCACACACACACACATATATATATGCATAAACCAACTGAGCAACAGAGTCACCAAGCTCTCCGGAGCAAAAGCACGGCGGCGGCGAAACCTGAGTAACAGGGGAAACCGGAGAAGAACGCCGGAAACAAACAAAGAAAGAAGGGGAAAAAGAAACGGGAAAGGAGAGATAAGGAGGGAGAGAGACAACGAGAGATGAGAGAAGAGAGATTTTGAGAGAGAGACAACAACAGAGCAACACAGTGAAAAGGGGAAACCCCCCTTTTGATTTTTTTTTTTGATTTTCTGATAGCAAGCCACGTATGAAAGAAATGGACACTCAGCAATTTAACCCTCTGCAAGAATTACACGTATACCTGTCTCGTTCTTTTTAAATTCTTGTTTGTTTTCTTTTAAAATAACGAACAAGCTGCACATCAAAATGCACCAAAAAAATTACGAAAACAGCGCTAAAATATTATAAATATCCTGAAGTAAATAAAAACGTAAATTTTGAAATTTTTAAACAATTTTTAAGGTACGCTTTATACCCGCTTTTTAACCAATAACGAAACAACGCGCGGGTAAAATGATTTCCGAAAATTTCCAAAATAATTTTAAAATTCTCAGAATAATACGAACTTAATAAAATATAAGTTTCATAATTTTTAAAGATTCCCATAATTAAATATGGATTTTAGCATTTAACACACTCAGAAAATCATTTTAAAAAATGAATAATTAACAAAATATTGATTTATCAATTTTATAAAGTGCTAAAAATAATTATTGAAATTATAAAATTAGAAAACCAATTTTAAAGACAACCCAAATATTTATGGAATTAAAATTACAATAAAATCACTTTTAGAAGCGAAATAAAATCATATAACTCACCAATAAATCACATAATTCCAATCCCACATATCAACAAATCATAAATAATTAAATAACAATCAGTAACCGCTGCCAAAATCAATACACAACTTTTATTTATTTACTTAAACTTTTATTACACCTCCGAGTATAAAATAATGAATAAAAATTCACGAGTCGTTATATATGATGCAACTGTGTGCTCTTATGGTGAAGGGTATCACAAAGATAGCCTACAAGAAATTCAGAAAGGGCAAGAATTTTTCCAGGACAGGTGGAAGTTCAGAAAAGAAAGGGTTCAGATAGTCTGCAGGCAAATGAGGAAAGTCTGACAGAGGAGACAACTCAAATGTCAAATGCTACAATTGTGGTGAAAGAGGCCACATCTCTCCTGAATGCAAGAAAGGAAAAAGTGATAAAGGCCAGGCACTTATCACAAAGAAGAAAAATTGGGCAGACACTTTAGATTCTGAAGAAGAGGTGAACTATGCCTTGATGGCAAATGCTGATAGCAGTTCTGGAACTGCTGCATTGAAGGTACCTCATTTAACTCTTGTTTTTCATATTGATGATATTTCTGAGCTAAGATTATATCTGAAAACCATGTTCATTAGTTTTAGAGATCAGACTTTAGAAAATGAAAGATTAAAATCTGAAAGTCTTGCTCTTAAAAACAGAATTGACTACTTAGAAAAAGAGTTAGTTATATTTCATCAAACTCAGAAAGAAAGAGATGAGGCTTTGTATGTTAGAGATGAACTGCTAAAATTGAATAAATCTTTTAAATCTGAACTGGAAAAGGAAAAGGAGATAATCAAAACTTGGATTAACTCTAGAAGAACAACTTAGAAAATCTTAGAAAATTGAAATTGGAAAGAAGGATTAGGTTACCTAGATGATAAAGAAGAAAAGGAAACTGTGTCATCTACACCAAACTTTACCAAGAAAGCTGAAAAGCCAAAGGTAAATCTTGTTAAATTTGTTACAAAAACTGATGTGTCAAAATCTGAAAAGATGAATAATTCTAAAACATAATTCAAAGAAAAGTCAACTTCTGACAAATTAAAACAGGATAAACCAACTGTAGTAAATGTTGGCTTAATGACAAAGAAGCAGCATAAGTATAAGCTGAAAGAGATTAAAAATGTGAACAAGGTAAATGAAGCTAGGAAAAATAGGAATGGAAAGGAAGGTGTGAATAAAAACAATAATTATATGCTTGTTCCTAATGCTCCTAGAAAAAAATGCTATAATTATGGAAACTCTAACCATCTTGCTTCTTTTTGCAGGAAAAATAAAGATATAAACTCTTTACCTCCTAGATCAGGAGTTAAGAGTCAGTCTGTTAGGTTTAAACCACAAAATTCTTGTTTTCATTGTGGTAGTTTATGGCATTCTATTTATACTTGTAAGGAATATCATAGTTTGTACTATGATTATTATCAAATAAAACCTTCTTTAAAGAAAGTTACTGTAATTCCTTCTAGTGTAAAGTCTGATGCAAAGTCTGATATAAAGTCTGATAAAAAGCATGTTAGCATAAACTCAGAAACTAAATCCACTGCAAATGCTAACAAACTTAATAAGGCCAAAGGATCCAAGCAAGTCCGGGTCCTTAAAACTAACCAATAGTGGTCGTTATGATTGCAGGGCAACAGGAAAAACATCCTGGTTCTGGACAGTGGATGTTCAGGACATATGACTGGAAATAAAGCCCTGTTATCAGACTTTATGGAGAAAGCTGGCCCAGAAGTTTCTTATGGAGATGGCAACATGAGAAAGACTCTGGGATATGGAAATATCAATCTTAGGAATGTCATCATTGAATCAGTAGCTCTTGTCTCAGGACTTAAACACAATCTGCTAAGTGTGAGTCAAATCTGTGACAGAGGTTATCATGTGGATTTCTTTGAAGAACACTGTGAAGTTGTAAGTAAATCTACAGGAAAAGTGGTTCTGAAAGGTTACATACATGGTAAGATATATGAAGCCAGACTTTCAACAAATTATGATGGTTCTGCAATCTGTCTGTTAAGCAGATCATTAATTGAAGAAAGCTGGAATTGGCACAAGAGACTCTCTCATTTAAATTTCAACAACATAAATGAGCTAGTAAAGAAAGATCTTGTGAGAGGACTTCCAAAATTAGTATTTGCTTCTGATGGTCTTTATGACTCATGTCAAAAGGCAAAACAAAGAAAATCTTCATTCAAGAGCAAAACTGAATCCTCAATTCTTGAGCCTTATCACTTACTGCATGTTGATCTATTTGGTCCAGTCAATGTCATGTCTGTTGTAAAGAAGAAATATGCTATGGTTATAGTGGATGAGTTCACAAGATACACTTGGGTGTATTTCTTGCATAAAAAGAATGAAACTGCATCTACTTTAACTGATCATGTCAGACAGCTGGATAAGTTAGTCAAAGATTCTGTTAATAATAATAAGAAGTGATAATGGCACTAAGTTCAAGAATTCAATCATGGAAGAGTTCTGCAAAGAGCATGGAATAAAGTAGGAATTTTCTGCACCTGGAACTCCACAGCAGAATGGAGTTGTAGAAAAAAAAACAGGACTCTTATTGAAGCTGCACGAACTATGCTTGATAAAGCAAAGCTACCAACCTACTTTTGGGCTGAAGCTGTGCAGACTGCTTGTTTTACACAGAATGCTACACTCATAAATAAGCATGGAAAAACACCATATGAGATGTTGAAGAAAAAGAAGCCAAATTTGAAATACTTTCATGTATTTGGATGCAAGTGTTTTGTTTTTAAGACTCATCCTGAACAGCTGTCAAAATTTGATATAAAAGCTGATGAAGGAATTTTTGTTGGATATCCACTTTCCACAAAAGCCTTCAGAGTCTACAATTTAAGAACAAGGGTTGTCATGGAATTTATCAATGTATATTTTGATGATAAAAAGATTGCTGGACTTGAAGATTTCATTGATCATGATCAGCTGAGATTTGGAAATGAAGATGTAAATTCTGATTCTGTAAATTCTGATGACCTAAATCCTGATCTTGTAAGTTCTGACGGGTAAATTCTGATGTCCTCGAAACTGTGGTAACTGCTCCAAAGGAAAATGCACCTGTTCAGGGGGAGCAAGCTGATGATCATACCTCATCTCAAGACTCTCAAGAAGCATCAGAACCAGTCACTGGCTCTTCAAGTTCTGATTCATCAAGTTTTAATGAGCCAAATTCTGACAATTCTGGAAACTCTAATTCTTCAATTTCTGAAGGATCCAACTCAAATTCTGGAATCTCAGAGAGCATAACTTTTGGGGGAGCATCAGAAAATGCAGATGGAGACAACATGGATCATGGGGGAGGATCCAGTTCTAGAGATCAACTTCCATCTGCAAGGAAGTGGATTAAATCACACACACCTGACTTAATAATTGGAGATCCTAAAGCAGGTGTCAGAACTAGAACAACAACAATAAAATAATGTCTCTATCATTCCTTTCTATCTCAGACTGAACCAAAGAAAGTGGAAGAAGCTCTTCAAGATGTTGATTGGGTGCAAGCAATGCAGGAAGAGTTAAATGAATATAAAAGAAATAAAGTCTGGACCCTAGTACCAAGACCAAAGGACAGATCAATTGTTGGTACAAAATGGGTGTTCAGAAATAAAACTGACGGTGATGGCATAATTACAAGAAACAAAGCAAGGATGGTTGCTAGAGGTTACTCTCAACAGGAGGGTATTGACTATGATGAAACATTTGCTCCAGTTGCTAGATTAGAAGCCATAAGAATCTTTTTGGCTTATGCTCTTCACAAAAAGTTTAAAGTCTTTCAAATGGATGTGAAAAGTGCTTTTCTCAATGGAGAATTGGAAGAAGAGGTATATGTTGAACAACCTCCAGGCTTTGTAGATCCAAAATTTCCAAATCATGTCTACAGGCTTGATAAAGCACTTTATGGCCTTAAGCAAGCTCCTAGAGCATGGTATGAGACTCTAACTCAATTTCTTCTGGAAAGTGGATTTCACAGAGGCACAATTGACAAGACCTTATTCTACCTCAACCATGGAAATGACTTACTTTTGGTACAGATATATGTTGATGATATCATCTTTGGCTCTACAAATACAAAACTTTGTGAAAGATTTTCCAAGTTAATGTAGTCAAGATATCAAATGAGTATGATGGGAGAACTTAGCTATTTTCTGGGACTTTAAGTCAAGCAAACTAAAGAAGGTACTTTCATAAATCAATCCAAGTACACCAGAAATTTACTCAAGAAATTTGGAATGCAAGACAGTTCTACTGCATCAACTTCCATGGCCACTCCCACCAAGTTAGATAAAGATACTGGAGCATCAGTAGATATTACTAACAACATGAAGGGTTTCGAGCACATAAACGCAACGGAAACAGTAATAAAAAACGTAAAAAAATAGAATTTTCGAAACCCGCCGCAGGATCCATGCGAAAAATATATATTTAATTCATAGATCAGACTGTTTACCTTAAGATGCTTTACCAATTGGTTGACTAATGGAGATCCAAAGCTTGTTCAATCACCACGCATCCTGCTCTCGCGATCTACGCTCTATCGGTATCCATACGAATGCTTGAACTCAAGGATTGGATGTGTACTAGCACAAACTCGTTTCTTCTTGCTCTCTCCCTCTTCTCTCTTGGTGGTTAGGGTTTTAGTAAAAGTCCTTTTTCATACAAAAATCAGCCACACAAGAGATATTATATAAAGAGTAGAAAAATGAATTATAACTCTTAACTAATTAGGAGTTATTATTAATTCGAAAATCCTATTTGTATTATAATTAAGTCTCACTTAATTATCTAACAAATAAATTTCATAATTAATATTAGTAAATTCCAATATCAATATTTATCTAATTAATTAAGTCATACTTAATTAATATTATAAATAATTCGAATTACTTTAATATAATTTAAATCCAATTTAAATTAAATAATCCTTCAAGCATTCTTAGTGTGTGACCCTATAAGTTATTATTATGTCGACAACAAATTTTAAATCTAATTTAAAATTGTAAACAATGAGCGGCATCTAGTAATACATCATTACTATCCAAGTAATAATAATTGAATCGGTGATCCATTAAACCTTTTGTGAATAATGTACAATGTAATATAATCCCTTTAACAAAATATTATAGATTAAACTAGAGGCATGTAATGTGTCATCCTCATCATAGTTTAATCCAAGTTTCCTTGATCAATGAGTAGACTATCATAACAAATCAACATTTGAGCGTGGCAACGCATTTCATAGTCTAGCTCACTCAAGAGGCCAATAATATCACTCCTAAAATAGGAGGGTTAAATCCCATCTAGATCATTCATATTTCTCATACGATTCATAATATTCCCAGTGTCCACTTTTATCATTACCCGGTCAAGGATAACTTTTAATGGAATCAATGTATATTAATTCTCATATAGAAATATAATGACTTCAGGTCTAAGGACCATTACATCATTATCACTGTGAGAATTACTTATGACACAACAGACATGTAGAATCTCATATTGGGTCTGTCGAGCACTATGTACATATACATCTGCCTGTGTTTTTGACTTTAGTATCACTATACCTATGATCAATGAGATGTGATCATCATTCAACAAACACACCAGTCTTAACGCATTATTATTGTCCCTTAATAATAATACTCGACTAGGGACCTTTAGGAATATTGATACTATTCTCATAATCTCATTTTTAAGTCACGTACTTAGAGATATAGAATTGCATATCATATTCCAAGGACATTTATTAATCTAACATTTATATCGCAGTAAATTAAGAATTAATAAATTATAAATAAAATAATCGATAGAACATAAACATTAATAATCCTAATGTCTTAAACTAAAACATCATAGTGTTGTCTCTAGGGCACAAACACTAACAATCTCCCACTTGCACTAGAGTCAATCACCCATGTATCTCATACTCATGGAACTAGTATGACCATCATACTTCTGCTGCGACAAAGCCTTAGTCAGTGGGTCTGCAACATTATCATTACTATGCACTTTACATTTATATCTCCTTAATCATTAATCTCATTAATAAGGTGATATTGCCTAAGGACATGCCTAAACAGTCTTCATGGCTATTTTAAAAAAATATCAATATATTCGGCTTCCATAGAATCATCAATGTTCTCGCTGTGAACTATTCAAGCTAACATCAATTATATTTAGACAAAACAAACATAAATTCGTGTAACCCTTTACAACCAGTATTAGGTTCAGAAACTAGTATTAGTGTAACCTTTTACAACCAGTTCCCTATCTTCTCCATACACCAAAAATAAATCTTTAGTCCTCTTTAATTACTTAAGAATATTCTTGAAAACTATCAAGTGACCCTCACCTGAATTAGACTGGTATCTGATCATCATGCTCAAAGTATACGAAACATCAGGATAAATATATATCATTGTACACATTATAGATCCAATTGCTGACGCATCCGGAACTTTCTCAAATGGCCCTTATCATCTAATGATTTAGGGGGCAATTATCTTTTGAGATCACTATCCCATGAGACATCGAAACATATCCTTTATTTGTCTCTTTCATCATAAAATGATGTAATACTTTATCAATGTATGTACTCCAACTAGGTCGATTAATCTTTTCAATCTATCTCTATAGATCTTGATCCCTAATATATAGGTAGCATCGCCTAAGTCTTTCACCGAGAAACTATTTCTCAACCAAGTCTTAACAGCCTGTAGAGAAGGTATGTCATTCCATATTTGTTATATGTCATCTACATATAATATTAGGCATGTCACATGGCTCCCACTAACCTTCTTGTAAACACATGGTTCATCTTCATTTTGAATAAAACCAAAACTCTTTGACCGTTTCATCAAAATGAATATTCATTCTCCTTGAGGCTTGCTTTAATCTATAAATAGATTGAAGCAACTTACAAACTACCTTAGTAAACTTTGGATCGATAAAACCCTCAGGTTGTATCCTATATTCATCCTGTTCAAGGCTCCCATTTAAGAAAGCAGTTTTGACATCCATTTGCCAAATCTCATAGTCAAAGTAAGCAACTATTGCTAACAAAATCCTGATAGACTTGACCATAGTAATCGATGAAAAAGTCTGATCATAGTCTATACCATGAATTTGTTTGAAACCTTTTTGCCACTAGTCGCGTCTTATAAGTCTGTACTTTACCATCCATGTCAGTTTTCTTCTTGAAAACCCACTTGCACCCTATAGGTTTTACCCCTTCGAGTGGATCAACTAAAGTTAGTACTTTAATTTGATACATGGATTCCATCTCGGATTTCATGGCCTCTAGCCATCTCTTGGAGTCTGAACTATTCATAGCATCTTGGTAGGTGAGAGGCTTATCATTATCCGTAAGCATCATATCACCATTTTGAGTCAAAAGAAATTCATAATTTCTCCCGGGCTCATGGTGAATCCTACTAGATCTAAGAATAACATGTGTTTCTTGGAAAGGATTACTTTCAACATTTTGATGTACATCCTGATCTTATTCCAACTCTAGTTCAATGTTATCATGTGGTTCTCGATCTTCATCGAGATGTATTATCCTCCCACTGATTTTCTTAGAAAGTAGTTCTCCCTCAAGAAATACAGCGGCTCGAGCAACAAACACTTTGTTCTCGGAAGGATTATAAAAACTATACCGTAGTCTCACTTGGGTATCCCACAAAATAGCATCTATCTAATTTTGGTCCAAGCTTGTCAGAGGCTAAACATTTTACAAACGCTTCATGTCCCCAAATTTTCATAAATGACATGCTATGACGTTTATCAGTCCATATCTCATACGGAGTATTTTGAACCGCTTTGGTCGGAACTTGGTTAAGTGTATATGCAGCCGTTTCTAGAGCATAACCCTAGAAACTGATTGGAAGATCCGCTTGACTCATCATCGATCGCACCATATCCAACAAGGTACGATTTCTCCTCTCAAAATCTCTATTCCATTGAGGTATTTCAAAAGGAGTAAGTTGTGATACAATATCACACTCCTTCAAGAAACTCTTGAATTTGAGGTTTAAGTATTCTCCTCCACGATCTGATCGTAAAACTTTTATACTTTTCCCTTGTTTGCTTTCCTACTTCGGCCTTATATTCTTTGAACATTTCAAAAGAATCGATTTGTTCTTCATAAGAACCACATATCCATATCTACTGAAATCATCAGTAAATATTATAAAGTAGTATAAGCCACCCCTTGCCATCATACGCATTCGACCATTGTTAGATATATTTGATAATGTCATGGCTAATATGTTTTATGTTTAGCTTTCAGATCTTACTTGAACAGGATAAATCAATACTTAACTGTTGATCAGTACTTATACTGGAAGTCAGGACTTAAGGATATCAGTACTTATGTTATCAGGAGATAATCATCAGAAGATAGATATCAGAACTTAAGTGCTGAAGGACGATCAGATAAGGACAGTAGCTGATTAAAGGAAAGAAGATCAAGATAAACATAAGAAGAGATATGCATGAAGAAGGAATTCTGTAAAGAATGGAATACTTGGAAGAAAAGATATCTAATTGATATATTTTAGGAAGCAGAATTATATTCCATATCAATTAGCGATTATCTTGTAACTGTGTAGTATATAAACACAGATATAGGGTTTACACTATAAGTGTTATCATTATTAGAGAAGATTATTCATTGTAACCCTAGCAGCTCTCATGATATTTGTTCATCACTGAGAGGTAACAGTTCCATACTGTAACAGAGTTTATTGTTTCAATAAAGTTTGTTTTCTGTTACTTAAGTTCTTAAAGTTCGATTTGAGTGTACTATACACTGTATTCACCCCCTCTACAGTGTGTGTGTGTGACCTAACAATTGGTATCAGAGCCTATCTGTTAACATACATATAGTTAAAGATCCAAACACAATCATGTCGGACATAGAAACTCCAACTAAGCCTACCAAAACTGAGGAACCACCAAAGACACAAATTCAGAGTCGGTATGAGACCATCAGAGTTCCAATACTGAGACCATCTGAATATCCCATATGGAAGGTAAGGATGACCATGTTCCTGGAAGCAACATATCCAGAATACCTTGATAGAATCAAGGAAGGCCCTCACAAACCAACCAAGCTCGCTGTTGCAGTTGCAGGTGAAACAGCAAAGACCGTACCAAAGGAGAAGAGTGATTATACTGCTGAAGACATAGCATCAATTGCTAAGGATGCTAAGGTACGACACTTACTACATAGTGCCATTGATAATATAATGTCAAACAGGGTAATCAACTGCAAGACTGCTAAGGAGATATGGGATGCTCTGGAAACAAGGTGTCAGGGAACTGACACAATTAAGAAGAACAGGAAGACAATACTCACTCAAGAGTATGAACACTTTGACTCCAAGACTAATGAGTCATTGAATGATTTATATGATAGATTTGTCAAACTTTTGAATGATTTGTCATTGGTTGATAAAGTGTATTATCTTGAAGATTCAAACCTTAAGTTCCTGTTAGCTCTTCCTGAATGCTGGGATTTGAATGCAACGACAATAAGAGACAACTACAATCTTGATGAAACAACTCTTGATGAAATCTATGGAATGCTCAAGACTCATGAGCTGGAGATGGAACAAAGAAGCAAGAGGAAAGGAGGAAAGTCAAGGACAGTTGCTCTTAAGGCTGAAGAAGAATTCCCCAAAGCAGCTTCCTCAAAGAAAGAAAAGGATAAAGCTCTTTTCATAAAGTCTGATACTGAGTCATCAAGTTCTGAGAGTGATGATGACTCAGATTCTGAAAGCTAGCCTGAGACTGATGCTGATGAGGAGATGATGAAGATGTGTGCTCTTATGGTGAAAGGAATCACAAAGATTGCATACAAGAAGTTCAGGAAGGGAAAGAAGTTTTCCAGGAAAGGCATAAGTTCTGATAAGAAGAATTTAAGAAGATCTGAAGGCAGAGGAGGAAAGTCTGACAGAGGAGATTACACCAATGTTAAATGCTATAACTGTGGTGAGAAAGGCCACATATCTCCTGATTGCAAGAAGGTAAAGGGTGACAAAGGCAAGGCTCTTGTCACAAAGCAGAAAAGCTGGACAGACACCTCAGACTCTAAAAGTGAGGAAAACTATGCATTGATGGCAAATGCTGATAAAGAAAGTGCTGAGAGCAGTTCTGAAGCTGCTGAAACAAAGGTACCTCAAATTACTTATGCTTTTCATACTGATGATATTAATGAGTTGAGAAGATATCTTAAAACCATGTTTGTTAGTTATAGAGATCAAACTTTAACATGTGAAAGATTAACTTCTGAAAATCTTGCATTTAAGAAAAGAAATGATTTCTTAGAAAAAGAGTTAGTCATGTTCCATCGAACTGAGAAGGATAGAGATGATGCTTTTTATGTTAGGAATGAAGTACTAAAAATAAATGAATCTCTAAAAACTGAGTTAGAAAAGGAAAGAGAGATTATCAGGACTTGGACTAACTCTGGCAAAACAACTCAAAATTTGCTAAGTAGTGGAAACTGGAAAGAGGGCTTAGGTTATGGAGAAGATAAGAATGATAAAGGAACTGAAGAAATTAAGTCTGTTGATAAGCAAAAGCCAAAGTTAAAACCTGTTAAGTTTGTAACTGTAAAGTCTGAAAATGAAAAATCAGAAGTTACAAAGAAATTAACTTCTAACAAACTAAAACAGGAAAAGACAGCTGAAGTGAACATAGGCTTAATGACAAAGAAGCAGCTTAAGCATAAGCTGAAAGATGTTAAGAATGCAAACAAGGTAAAATCACCTAGGAAAAATAGGAATGGAAAGGAAGGTGTGAATAAAAGCAATAATTATAAACCTGTTCCTGATGCTTCTAGGAAAACATGTCATAACTGTGGAAGTTCTAACCATCTGGCTTCTTTTTGCAGGAAGAATAAGAATATTAACTCCTTACCTTCAAAGTCAGGAGTTAAGAGTCAGTCTGTTAGATACAAACCACAAAATCCTTGTTTTCATTGTGCTAGTTTATGGCATTCCATTTATACTTGTAAGGAATATCATAGCTTGTACTATGATTATTATCAAATAAAACCTTCTTTGAAGAAAGTTTCCATTGTTCCTTCTAGTATAAATTCTGATTCAAAGTCTGATAGTGTAAGTTCTGATAAGAAAAATGTTAACATAAACTCTGATGCTAAATCCGCTGCAAAAGTTAACAAACTTAATAAGGCCAAAGGATCCAAGCAAGTCTGGGTCCTTAAAACTAATAATTAGTGGTCTTTGTGATTGCAGGGCAACAGGAAAAATATTCTAGTTCTGGAAAGTGGATGTTCAGGATATATGACTGGAAATAAGGCCCTGCTATCAGACTTTGTGGAGAAAGCTGGCCCAAGTGTTTCTTATGGAGATGGCAACATTGGAAAAACATTGGGATATGGCAATATCAATCTTGGAAATGTCATAATTAAACAAGTAGCTCTAGTCTCAGGACTTAAACACAACCTACTGAGTATAAGTCAAATCTGTGACAGAGGTTATCATGTTGATTTCTTTGAAGAACACTGTGAAATTGTGAGTAAATATAAAGGCAAAGTTGTTCTGAAAGGATACAGGCGTGGTAACATTTATGAAGCTAAGCTTTCAACAAGTACTGATGGTTCTGCAATCTGTCTGATGAGTAGAGCATCAATTGAAGAAAGCTGGAATTGGCATAAGAAACTCTCTCATTTAAATTTCAACAATATAAATGAACTGGTCAAGGAAGATCTTGTGAGAGGATTGCCAAATACAGTATTTGCTCCTGATGGTCTTTGTGATTCATGTCAGAAAGCCAAACAAAGAAAATCTTCATTCAAGAGCAAGACTGAATCATCAATTTTTGAGCCTTATCATCTACTACATGTTGATCTATTTGGTCCAGTAAATGTCATGTCTATTGCAAAGAAGAAGTATGCGTTGGTCATAGTGGATGAGTTCACCAGATACACATGGGTGTATTTCTTGCATACAAAAAGTGAAACTACATCAATCTTGATTGATCATGTCAAACATCTGGATAAAATGGTCAAAGATTCTGTGAAAGTTTTAAGGAGTGATAATGGCACTGAGTTCAAGAATTTGATAATGGAAGAGTTCTGCAAAAGCCATGGAATAAAGCAGGAATTTTCTGCTCCTGGAACTCCACAGCAAAATGGAGTTGTTGAAAGGAAGAATAGAACTCTCATTGAAGCTGCACGTACAATGCTTGAAGAAGCAAAGCTTCCAACCTATTTATGGGCTGAAGCTGTGCAGACTGCTTGTTTTACTCAAAATACAACACTCATTAACAAGCATGGAAAAACACCATATGAGATGGTGAAGAAAAAGAAGCCAAATCTGAAATACTTTCATGTATTTGGATGCAAGTGTTTTGTTCTCAAAACTCATACTGAACAGCTATCAAAGTTTGATCTAAAAGCTGATGAAGGAATCTTTGTTGGATATCCACTTTCCACAAAAGCCTTCAGAGTCTATAATTTGAGAACAAAAGTAGTCATGGAATCTATCAATATCTCTTTTGATGACAAGAAGATTACTGGTCTTGAAGATTTCATTGACCATGATCAGCTGAGATTTGAAAATGAAGACTCAAATTCTGATACTGAAAATCCTGAAAGTCTAAGTCCTAATACTGTAAACTCTGATGGAATAAACTCTGATGTTATTGAAACTGTGGTGGCTACGCCAAGGGAAGATGCACCGATGTAGGGGGAGCATACTCAAGATCCTACCACAGCTCAAGAAACATCAGAACATACATCTGGCTCTTCAAATTCTGATTCGTCAAGTTCTGATAAGCCAAGTTCTGATAGTGCTGAAAATTTAAATACTGAAGACTCCAACTCAGAGAGCATAGTTTCAGGGGGAGCATCAGAAAATGAAAATGAAGATAGCATGGATCATGGGGGAGCATCCAGTTCTAGAGAAAACCTTCCATCTGCAAGGAAGTGGACAAAATCACATACACCTGATTTGATAATTGGAAATCCTGATGCAGGTGTCAGAACTAGAACAGGTACTTTAAATGAATGTCTTTACAATTCTTTTCTCTCTCAGACTGAGCCAAGGAAAGTGGAAGATTAATAGTCACTATGGTTAGGGTTAATGGTATTTGTACCTGAACAGTCCAATGTTACTTGTTTCTTGTGCGCTTTAAACCATGTTTCCTCTTTCCAATGAATGTTATTCTTTTTCAAAGTCTAAGGAGACGAGGTAGAATTAATTCTACCTGTCAGCATTCAATTTCTTTACGTCTCCTGGTATTCTCTTGCCTATATAAGCAGCCACTTCACATCAGTCTTTCCATCAAATTCTTCTCACACACTTATCTTCATACTTCTTCTTTCAAAAACACAATGGTCAGATACAACATATTTTTGAACTACCAAAACTTCAATATGGAGCTAAGTTGTGCCAATTGGCAGCAGGAATGGCATGTCACAGCCATTCCTGAGGAGATATGGGACTCTGTCCCACAGGAGGTACTGACACACCTCCTGTTCTTCTATATGGACTACCATCGCCATCTGGAGCGATTGGAGGAGGAAAGGCTGGAAGCTCTCCGCCAGCAAGAGCGAATCATCAGACTCGCCATTCTGTTTGTCGAGAGTAGGAAGAAGAAGAAATGATTTAATCTTGTCTTCTTCCTGTTTTTCTTCATCATCAGCTTTGTCAGGCTTCTTAGCTAGGACTAAGGCTGTTGATGTTCGGTTTAGAAGCTTAGGGAAAATCTTGTATAAGTATTGATGTAATTTCCATTTCATAAATGTATTGTCTTGATATATTAATGAAAGTTGTTTTTACTTCAAGATTTTGTCTCTGAGTTATTTTATCTTGTGTTGATAAATCCTGATTGATATTCTGATGACCATATAAATTTTGTTTTATATTAAGTTCTGATTCGTTTTCAGCACTTATCTAATTTATCTTGGTCATTTTCATGTGATGTATTTTCAGAATATTAATGATGCAGTGAAAAATAATTCAATCAGTGATAACGGTTTAAATTTTGAATTAAAACTGTTTCTCTTGATAAATGGAACGGTTTTTCCTTGAAACTAGGCAAATGGGTAAGTAATGATTCCTGTTTTCTTGAGCCCAGTAACTGTCCGTTATTACTGCATGTCTGACAGGTGTCCAACGGTAACATTTTTGTTCAGAGTATAAGTACAACAGAGAGAAGATTTCTTTAATCTTTTATTTTCTTCATATTTTATCTCTCTACTTACTTTTACTCTCTTTCTCTTTATTTCTCACATTGGTTTTTCATACAGACATTATATCAAACACCTAATAGGCATACTTGAATCTCAATTTTTTTTCACATGGCACCAAAGGATTTAATCATTGATGGAGCTAAGTTTGTCCCCAACAACTATGCTGCAGTTCTTGATCACGCTGAAGCTCCATCTGAATTGCACTTTGTGCAAGATCTTCTTGCACATAGTGAGGTTGGGTATGCATTAACACAGCCTGAATTCTTTTCAAGCCAACAAGTTCTGAGGTTTTGGAGGACTGGAATTTTTGATGATGGTGGTCAACGTGGAACTCCCAGTATTATCTTCCAAGTGGGTGATTCATCCTTTGTAGTCACTCCTGGTACAGTACGCAGGGCTTTACATCTTCCAGAAGATTGTACTTTCTCAATTCCAGAGGACTCAGCCCTTCGGGAGTTAATGGCTGAATTGGGATATGAAAAGAGTCTGACGAAACTTGGACAGTTGAAACGGGCTAATATCAGAAGAGAATGGAGTTTCTTCTTTGATTGCATCACCAAAGCTTTTGGGAACAAATGTTCGAATTTTGATGCTATTCCAATTATGAGTCAGCACATCGGGTATGCAATTATCAATCAAACTCATTTTGATTTTGCAACTGCTTTAATTGGTTTTATTGGGGATAGGATGACAGAGGATCGAGATGTTGTTTATTTTGCTAGATTCTGTCAACTTATTTACACTTATTGTACTGATGAACCTCATTTAGTCAGCACTCAAACCCCACCTTTTAAGGTTGCAAAATGATACTTTAATGACCTGGTAAATGCTGATATTAAGAAAAAAGTGGTTAGACCATTACAGATTCCTCAGTCTGTAAAATAGATCCTAGTAAATGCTGATCCTGATACTTATAGATCTGTTTACTCTGATGTCCAACCAACTCCAAACACCCAAAATCCATCAACCTCAGTACCTACCTCTCATTCTACTCAACCTACCCTCAGAACATATCTAAAATCCTATCTCTCCACTTCACAGACTGCTCAACCTTCATCTTCAGCACCTACTGTGAAATCTTCATCTTCCAAGCCAAAGAGGACAAAGAATGTTCCTCAAACACCTCAAAAGAGAAGGAGGATTGCATTGAGAGATGAATCTGATTCTAAGGAACCGGTTCCTGCTAGAGAACCTGTTGTAACTGAAGCTGAGAAAGAGATTTCTCAGAAGGATTCTGAAATTGGGGGTTCTAGGCTTCTCAAGAGGCTTAGACGAATGACAGTTCCTGAAACTCCCAAGGAATCCAAATCAACAAGGAAGTACAAGAAACAGAGGGCACAAAGGCCAGTTTCAGATGATGAAGAGGAAGCAGCTAAGGAAGGGGATCAGGAATCTCTGATCTCACAAGACAAGGAATTTGCTCCAGTCACTTCTTCTCCATCAACTCCATCTCAGGAAGCTGTATCTGACAAGGCTAACTCACCATCTGTGTCTCTTGTTGATCCAGGCACAAGTGCTGATATTGATGTTCAACACTTGGTTGTGTCTGAAGTATTTCTCTTAGAAGCTCCAACAACAAATAATCCTTCCACAACACCTGTTACTGATATTGTTCAAACTCCAGAGTTATCAACAACACCTTCTCTGCATCAAGATGCTGATGATCAGACTTTAAGTGAGCATCAGGATATGGCTGTTGATCAGAACTTAGTATCAGATCAGCAATTAGAGGATGTTGAAGCCTCCATTGCTACTCACACTGTTATCTTATCAGAAGATACTGATTCTTTAAGTTCTGATGCTGCAAATGCTGGAGATACTGGTGATGCTGCTCCAACTGTAGATGCTGATGAAGCAGGTCCTTCAGGACATACTCCTCAACAGACTCTTCCTAAGTCTGAACTGGTAAAGAAGTTTGTTACCGGGGAAGCACCAGTACCTTGGAGTGAAACTCCTGCAGGTCAGGAGTGGACTAAGGAATGGAACTCAGTTTCATGTGTTCCAACTGAAAAACATCTTGCTGAGCACTTGACTAAAGCTGATGAAATGTTAAATTCTGATGATTTTAAAACCCAGCTTAGAGTCACTGCATTGAGTACTAAACATCTACAAGGTCTTCATTCAACTACTCATGCAGAGCTACACAAGATTCAGGAGAACTTTATCAAACAGGAACAAGTTCGGAAAATTGATAAGAAAAAGTTCTTTCAACCTACCATTGACAGGATTGCTTATATTGAGAAAACTCAAGAGAAACAACAAGCTCAGATTGATGAAATTCTGACAAATCAAGCTTCTCAGCAATCGCAACTTACTGAAATCCAATCCTCAGTGGAATTACTTATCTCTCTTTTACTACCTGCTGATGCCAAAAAGGGGAAGAAGGTAATTAAGTCCAAATGCAAAACTAACAAGACACTGCAAGGAAAGGATGATGGAAATTGTTAGGTCACACTTTCACTGTAGAGGGGGTGAATACAGTGTTTATTACAATTAAATCAAACTTCAAGAACTTATGTAACAGAAAACAAACTTTATTTAAACAATAAACTCTGTTACAATCCGAAACTGTTATCTCTCAGTGATGAACAAAATATCACGAGAGCTGCTAGGGTTATATTAAATAATATTCTCGATAATGATAACACTTATAGTGTAAACCCTACGTCTGTGTTTATATATTACACAGTTACAAGATAATCGCTAATTGATATGGAATATAATTCTGCTTCCTAAAATATATCAATCAGATATCTTCTATTCCAAGTATTCCATTCTTCACGGAATTCCTTCTTCATGCATATCTCTTCTTATGTTTATCTTGATCTTCTTAACTTCAATCAGCTACTGTCCTTATCTGATCGTCCTTCAGCACTTAAGTTCCGATATCTATCTCCTGATGCTTATCTCCTGATAACATAAGTACTGATATCCCTTAAGTTCTGTCGTCCAGTATAAGTACTGATCAGTTAAGTACTGATTTATTCTGTTCAAATAAGATCTGAAATCTAAACATAAAACATATTAGCCATGACATTATCAAATATATCTAACAATCTCCCCCAACTTGTAAATTAGCAAAATATACAAGTTTAACAGATATTTGATGATGTCAAAAACATTAAGTACAAATGCATGAGAAATAGACAAGATAACTACAACTTACAGTCCTTAAAGTTTTTACCAATTCAACTTCTGATAACAACTTCAATCTGTATAAATATCAGAATTTAAGCAGTTGTAGATCTTCGACTTGGCTTCATCATTTTCTGATCTCTCTGATGTCAGGAGTTGTTCTGAGATAGTTCTTCAACAAACATTTCTCAGCATATCTGAGTTCATCAATCATTCTCCGTTTGACATCTTTAAGCTCTGCAGTATCTTCACCAGTTTGAAATATTGCAGCTCTGAGATCATTAATCTTTGCTTTTCTCAACTCCCGATCTAGTCTTATGACATAAGCTTTGTTAGACTCTAGATTGAATTCAAGCCCCTTAATACCAAGATATGTTCTGATCTGTGCAGTATTAGGCTTCATATCAACAATATCACCATTGTGATTTCTGTACTTTGGAACATATCTGCTGTCAGACTTAATAGAATAAAGCCTTTTCTGTCTCTGAATCTGTTCTTTTAAGTAGTTTGCAGCAGTCTCTGTTATTCTGTCATCCACTTGAAGTAAGAAAAGTACATGCTCCAATTCTTCAAAATACTTCAAAGGAATGGCATTTTGTCTTATATGATAAACCCTACCATCTGTCATGAAATACAACATGATGTATTCTCTAAAGTAGGTATGGTAAACCATCTGTACAGATTCTAGTTGATTCAATCTCTCAGGAGTTGCTCCAATACCTGGTTCACTCAAGGAAGTTGGATCATCAGTAGTGTTGTGTACTCTTCTTTCATCAGCACTTCCCAATCCAGTTTTATCTCTAGCTTCCTTTCCAGTAACTACTCTTGCTTCAAAACCACTTGGAGTAGTCTTCAAAGATTGAGTCTGTTTTGCTTTAGTGAATCCTGGTAGGAGTGTTTTAGATTTATTTTCTGATATCAAGTTAACTTGAGCACTGTCAGAGGTTACTTGCTTCTTCTGAATATCAGAACTTACAATTTCTTGACTCTGAACAACTTGAGCCATGTCAGAGGTTGTTTTAAGAACTTTTTTTGAAGTCAGAGCAAGATTATCTTTTCCATCAGTAATTTCTTCTTCCTCAGGAGGTACATAAGGCTTGATAGGTTCACCAACCTTTTCTTTACCCTTGGATCTTGGATCTATCTGTGGTTGTGATCTAGCCAAAGTTTCTTCAGTATGTATCCTTTCTTTGATCACAATGCATTTAGGTTTTAGAAGTAACTTTTTACCAGAAGCTTCAGATTTAGATATGACTTTCTCTGATTTAAGTCTGGCTTCTTCTTCCCTTTAAACTTTCCAAGTCCATCCCTGGATTTTCTTGAAAAAATAACTGTCTTGACATTTCCTCATCAAGATCTAGAAGTTCATCAGAACTTATCCTTTTATCAGTAGCAGAACTTACTCTTTTCCCAGTATCAGAACTTGTTCTGTGACTAGCTTGTCTTGATGTAAACCTTCTACCTTGACTATGACCACTACCCATTCCAGAGTTTCCTTGGTCATCTTTTCCATCATCCTTTCCTTGCAGTGACTTGTTGGTTTTGCATTTGGACTTAATTACCTTCTCCCCCTTTTTGGCATCAGCAGGTAATAAAAGAGAGATAAGTAGTTCCACTGAGGTCTGGATTTCAGTAAGTTGCAATTGCTGAGAAGCTTGATTTGTTAGAATTTGATCAATCTGAGCTTGTTGCTTCTCTTGAGTTTTCTCAATATAAGCAACCCTGTCAATGGTAGGTTGGAAGAACTTTTTCTTATCAAGTTTCCAAACTTGTTCCTGTTTGATAAAGTTCTCCTGAATCTTGTGTAGCTCTGCATGAGTGTTGGAATGAAGACCTTGTAGATGTTTAGTACTCAATGCAGTGACTCGAAGCTGGGTTTTAAAATCATCAGAATGTAACATTTCATCAGCTTTAGTCAAGTGCTCAGCAAGATGTAAAGCATTTGGAACACATGAAACTGGGTTCCATTCCTTAGTCCACTCCTGACCTGCAGGAGTTTCACTCCAAGGTACTGGTGCATCCCTGATAACAAACTCCTTTACCAGTTCAGACTTAGGAAGAGTCAGTGGAGGAGTATGTCCTGAAGGACCTGCTTCATCAGCATCTACAGTTGTAGCAGCCTCACCAGTATCTCCAACATTTGCAGCATCAGAACTTAAAGAATCAGTATCTTCTGATAAGACAACTGTGTGAGTAGCAATGGAGGCTTCAACATCCTCTAATTGCTGATCTGATACTAAGTTCTGATCAACAGCCATATCCTGATGTTCACCTAAAATCTGATCATCAGCATCTTGATGCAGAGAAGGTGTTAGTGATAACTCAGGAGTTTGAACAGCATCAGGAATAGGTGTTGTGGAAGGATTATTTGCTGTTGGAGCTTCTAAGAAAAGTATTTCAGGTACAACCAGGTTCTGAATATCAATTTCAGCACTTGTGCCTGGATCAACAAGAGACATAGAAGGTGAATTAGCCTTGTCAGATACAGGTTCCTGAGATGGAGTTGATGGAGAAGAAGTGACTGGAGCAAATTCCTTGTCTTGTGAGATCAGAGATTCCTGATCCCCTTCCTTAGCTGCTTCCTCCTCATCATCTGAAACTGGCCTCTGTGCCCTCTGTTTCTTGTACTTCCTTGTTGATTTGGATTCCTTGGGAGTTTCAGGAACAGTCATACGTCTAAGCCTCTTGAGAAGCCTAGAACCCCCAATTGCAGAATCCTTCTGAGAAGTTGCCTTCTCAGTTTCATTTACCTTAGGTTCTGAAGAGGGAATCTGATCCTCAGAATCTGATTCATCTCTCAAAGTAATCCTCCTCTTCTTCTGAGATGTTTGAGGAACAGTCTTTGTTCTCTTTGGTTTAGAGGATGTAGGCTTCACAGTAGGTGCTGAAGAAGAAGGTTGAGCAGTCTGTGAAGTGGAGAGATAGGATTTGAGATAAGTTCTGAGGGTAGGTTGAGTAGAATGAGAGGTAGGGACTGAGGTTGATGGATTTTGGTTATGGTGAGTTGGTTGAACATTTGAGTAAACAGATTTGTAAGTAGCAGGATCAGCATTTACCAGAATCTGTTTCACAGACTGAGGAATCTGTAATTGTCTCACCATTGATTTCTTTGTGTCAGCATTTATCAGGTCGTTAAAGTACCTTTTTGCAACCTTAAAAGGTGGGGTTTGAGTGCTGACTAACTGGGGTTCAACAGTACAATACGTATAAATAAGTTGACAGAATCTAGCAAAATAAACAACATCTCGATCCTCTGTCATCCTATCCCCAATAAAACCAATTATTCCAGTTGCAAAATCAAAATGAGTTTGATGGATAATAGCATACCCGATGTGCTGACTCAGAATTGGGATAGCATCAAAATTTGAACACTTGTTGCCAAAAGCCTTGGTGATGCAATCGAAGAAGAAACTCCATTCTCTTCTGATATTAGCCCGTTTCAACTGTCCAAGTTTCGTCAGACTCTTTTCATATCCCAAATCAGTCATTAACCCTCGAAGTTCTGATTCCTCTGGTATAGAGAAGGTACAATCTTCTGGAAGATGTAATGCTCTTCGTACTGTACCAGGAGTGACTACATAGGAAAAATCACCCACTTGGAAGATAATACTGGGAGTTCCTCGTTTACCACCATCATCATAAACTCCAGTCCTCCAGAACCGCAGAACTTGTTGACTTGAAAATAATTCAGGTTGAGTTAAGGCGTACCCAACCTCACTATGTGCAAGAAGATCTTGCACAAAATGCAATTCAGATGGAGCTTCAGCATGATCAAGAATTGCAGCATAGTTGTTTGGAACAAACTTTGCTCCATCAATGATTAAATCCTTTGGTGCCATGTCAAAAAATATTGAAATTCAAGTATGGCCTGTTAAGTGTTTGAGATAATGTCTGTATGAAAAACCAACGTGAGAAATGAATGAGAAGAGA